>NC_069657.1:436695204-437003776 GCF_027244095.1 Hemicordylus capensis | reverse complement strand
CAAAATACCGCCTTCTTAGAAAAAGCGTCTCCCATTGCAGTGATGAGGTGGGTAAATAGTTTTTGGTCCATGCAGAAATGCACACAGTGGCTGTTCTAAAACTAAAATGGGATTAAATTAAGAGTGCTCCTAGCAGCAATTACCTGTGAATATGTAATAAGAGCTAGGTAATAAGAGGGTATGAGTGTGTATGTGTGTTGGTTTTGGCATTTTGTGTAGGGATTTATTTATTTTTTTGGTCATGTACCAATTTTAAGACACAACACTCCCCTTAGCTCTTCCTGTGTCTGAAAATAGGTGAGTAATGGACAGGTAACTAGCACTGGGGCACCACCTTCTCCCTGGAACTCTAATTATCCAAGGCTGTATTCACAGGTTCAAAGGAAGCCATTCAAGCTGATCTAAAATTAAAACATCTTCAAAGCTCTGGGCAGCCTGGGACCTGCATATCTTAGAGGCTGCCTCTCCTTGTATGAACCCTAGCATTTCCAACTTCTGATTTCAAAAACTGATATCTGAAGGTTTTCCGGACTGGTGGTGTAAGTTAGGATGAGAGAAGTGGTGTAAGTTAGGATGAGAGCATATAAAATGGGTATAAGCATGTACAAGCATACATTAGCATACATCGGAGTAAATCAGGGCCATTCACATTGCTGCTTTTTATTACAGTTGATTACATTTCATTATGGTTTTCCAAATGTTGGTTTGTTCGCACAGCCAACTCCCCCCCCCCCCCGATCCATCCCACCCATTTCTGTCCAATAGGATTGTAGAGGAGGCCCTCCTTCCTGCTACTGATTAGCACATTCCCCTGTGCCCAGGTAGTGCAATGAACGGGGGGAGTACATTGTGCGCATGTAAGATACGGATCCCTCACAAATAATAATTTTCTGTCTTTAAGAAAAAATTCCCCAGTGTTCTTGCACAACAATAATTGTACGCCAGATCAATGGGAAGCTCCAGCTACTGTAATGGAGTGTTAACTCCAAACCACATTTTGTAGTCTCAGTGGGTGTAGGGATAGGAGGTGCGAAGCTTCTCTCTCAAATGGAAGGGCTTTCCATTCTTACTTCCACCTAGATATTTTAAAAGTAGTTTCCCCACGGTGTTCTTGTGCAAGAACACCAGTATATCACAACACCAGTACACTAGAGCCACTGGAAGATCTCCACATCACTACCTCATTGAAAAGGGTATCTCATGGGACAGCAGTGTACCCCACAGGCGTGCTCTCCAGACACCAGGGAACTGTTATAACGTCTTTCTCCATTTATGAAAGGAAACGTTGTTGGGTTGCTCTGATGTACTGGTGTTCTTGCACAAGAACACCATGGGGGTATATACAGATGGACCTGGTTATCCGGAGATTCTATATCTGCAGATTCGCATATCCACGGTCAGGAAAAAGACACCCAACCTCGGCATATGCGGGAAGAAGAAAAATGCCAACCTCATGTATCCGCAGGTTGGAGGTGGCTGAATATTACTGCAGAGGTCATTTCCAACCACCATTTTCTTTGACAGAGCCACAAAATGGCTCCTGTCTTTGTTAAAAAATATTAAGAAAAAAACCCACCGATTTTCAGCCGACCTGGAACCTAACCCCTGCAATCCCATAGGTTCCCTTAACTTGATATTCACGGTTTCCATATCCATGGCTGCAGCCCGGAATGGAACCCCCCGCAAATATCGAGGTCCACCTGTATATATATTTAAGGATAACCAAGTGGAAGGGAACACGAGCTTACTGGCCCCCACAAGATCCCCCCCCCAACTCTGCATTTTCTGTGTAGGAAAGGAAAGACTGTGCTGTTGAGTTGGTGTCGACTCCTGGTGACTACAGAGCCATGTGGTTTACATGCTAGTACAATGCAGGGTATTGCTGGAACATGCCAGACCCAGCAATGACTTCTGCTAAATCCTGGGTCTGGTTGTTCAGTAGGTCAACCAAAATGGATCCTCAAATTCGCTACTAGAATCTGGTTAAACCTGGAATTTGTGGCCTCCTAGGTATGCCTCTAAAAAGAAAAATATGTTGTCAGCTGCCTATACATTGCCTTTTTGATTCCTCGCCCGCCGTGCAAACTATTAGGGAAACAGCATAGACTATAGGCTCATTCACACAATCACCAGCAGGGTAGGATGAATGCCCAGCCTGGGTATTCCTGGCCACACTCCCAATTGGCGGTCATCTACTTGCAAACTTTAAGGTAGGAGGCAGGGAGAAGGATTGTGTGTGGGGTGGCAGCTGGGTAGGACAAGCACGGCCTACCCAGATTCTGTCCCCAGCTCTTTACTGAGGTCGGAGGGAAAGCCGTCCTACCCAGCTGCCACCTCGCTTGTTTGCAAGCAGGTGACCGCCTATTGGGAATGCACCCGGCTCCCCTACCCAGGCTGGGGATCCTTCTACCCCACCGCCAGCAGGCTGCCGGCAGTCATGTGAACGAGCCGTATGTACTGCATGGCTTGCACTAGCTCAGGGGTAGGCAGCCTTGGCTCTCTGGTGGATGATAGGAGTTGTAGTTCAGCAAGAGCTGGAGAACCAAGGCTCTCCACGGCTCCCTGCACTTGCTGAATTAAAAAAAAAATGTGAATGAAAATATTCAGATATATCTTTTACAGAGGCTCACCTAGGTAATTTTGGAGCCTGGACCTAAAGGCCTCTGGTGGCCCCCTCTCCCCTGCAAATTAAGCATCATCATGCTCTGCTGGGCGACCACACCACCCAGAACAGACTAAAGAGGACTTGGGGTCCCCAGGAGATATGGAGGCCCTGGACTTCGGCCCAGGGGTAAGAGCGCCTGTGATCTTTTGTTGTGGAGTTTTCCGTCTGTACAGTTAGATCAGGGGTTCTTAACCTTTTTGCAGATCCTCAAGTATTACCCATCCCATTTATATATTTTAATGAAGGTCTAGTAAAAAATAGAAGGAAAGGATAATTATCTTCAAGAACTCTATTCTGCCTCACAAAGAAGTGAATTAAATTCAGTGCAGCAAAGATTTTCCATGGACCACCTGCCCCATGCCCCCTCCCCCGGGTTAAGAACCCCTGAGTTAGATCCTTCCAGTGGCAGTGGGGGGTCTGCAGGCCCTTAGCCAAAGATGGGCATATGGGGCATGTCCCCCTGTAAATCTTTTTACCACTGTAAAGGGGGAGCAAAATGTGGGCAGAGCTCCCATTTAGATAATCTCCCTCTGTATATGTTGTATAAACACAGACTATTCAGAGCTCACAGCTGCTCTCCGCAACACAGTAATTGGTGTGAATAGAATTAATACTTTCTTTCTATAACGAACATGTCTATGCTAATCCGAGCTGCTCTTATTCTTCGCATTTTGCCCAGCGAAGGGAACTAAGAGAAGGGATTCATGGAACAAACAGTGGGGAGGAACCAGTATCCAGAAATGTGGTTTCCTCCCTCTTCTCTAAGGAGTAGAAGTTGAAGAGAGAGCACTTTTTTTAACCAGCCAAGTCCAGTTTTTAATACATAGCAACTGGTTCTGGGGAAACCCTAAAAATGTACTCAACCAGCAGGTCAAATTCTGGAATGATGGGCAGGTTTTGCCCTTTCCCCTGTGTGCCTGATGGCCTGTATAACAATATATACTTTCACCCTACACTTTACCATTTTTGGAGACTGGGGAAAAGGTGTGAAGAAAGTTGATATGAATGCTAGCCAATAACCAGCTAGAAAACAGTCCGTCCAGTTCACAGTGAAAACCTGCAAAACTAATCCAAGCTTTAAAGGTAAAGTGTGCCATCAAGTCGATTTTGACTCCTGGTGCCCATAGAGCCTTGTGGTTTTCTTTGGTAGAATACAGGAGGGGTTTACCATTGCCTCCTCCCACACAATATGAGACAATGCCTTTCAGCATTTTCCTTTATTGCTGCTGCCCAATATAGTAACAGCGCGGATTCGAACCGGCAACCTTCTGCTTATTAGTCAAGCATTTCCCCCCTGTGCCACTTAAGGTGGTTGGGAAACAGGAATATATGTGTAAGGATAGGGATGGCATTATCACACAGCCTTTAGCATTCTTAAAATTTTACATCTGCCTTCAGCTGAAGAAGTGCTGGGCAGTCTTTCCAGGGTTAGGTTCTGTAAGAGCATATAAAACAGTGCCCTGTCATAAAGTAAAAGTAAAAGTAAAGTTGTGCCGTCAAGTCGGTGTCGACTCCCGGCGACCACAGAGCACTATGGTTTTCTTTGGTAGAATATAGGAGGGGTTTACCATTGCCATCTCCCATGCAGTATGAGATGATGCCTGTCATAGGCATGGGTAAATAAGGCTGCAAAAAGCAATCCTATCTATACTTAGTAGGCTCACAGCCATAAATGGGTAGGACAAGTACACTACTCAGTTTTGGCAGTTGTGCACACTCCTGATTTTTGATCGTGTGTGAGTAAAAACCAGGGTAGAAGGAGGGGGAAGTGATCATATGGAAGCCCTGCACTGGATAGGACGGCACCTACCCAGCACCTGTGCCGAGCTGTTTAATGAAGTAGGAGGAAAAGTCATCCTACTCAGTGCATGGCTTTCACACGATCAGCCCCTCCTCCTACTTAGGTCTTTACTTGCACACAATCAAAAACTGGGAGCGCACACAGCTCTCGAAGCTGGGTAGGTCATGCTTGTCCTACCCAATTAAAACTCATGAGAACCAGCCTCCTGAGTACCCTTGCTGAATTTAGTGGGACTTACTTCTGAGAAAAGATGCTTAGGACTGCCCTCTTATTCAGTGAGGCTGTTCTCACGAGCAGCCAAGACCAGGCTAAGACAGCTAAGCCCAGACTTGGCTGCCTATGGGAACAGACCAGTTTCCCGCGGCGCCTTGGCAGCAATCCCAGCTAAGAAGCTGGGCTCTTTAAAAAGGTTAAGGGAGTGTGTGCTCCCTTAACCCCGTTTACCTGGCCATGTGTCGGCACCAGCTGCTTGCTGGGGAGATCTCCACAATGCATTGGCCCCTGACATGTCCTGGCCTTTGTGCCTCTGCACTGCCTGGAGCATCGGTGGACTGTCTGGGCATGCACTCTCCCAGGCAATCTTCAGAGATCATCTGCTTTCCCAGCCGCAATCGTGAGAAAGGGCACAGTGTATCTGAATGACGTTGATGCCATAAGGTTGTGTAAACATGTTTGTTATGGCTGCAACTGTTACCATCCTGAATATTAGAACAACTTGCTACTGGTGTGACATACACCAACTTGCAACTTGAATAACCCCTTGTGATTCACAAATTCATTCTTCAGGCAAAAAATAAAAAATGGAAAAGGCACTAGCTCACCCTTAGCTTACACTCAGGCAAATGTTGCTTGATTGGCAATGGGGATCATCTAGTCATTTCAGATAATTAAGGGAGCTTGTAACAATCCATTAGCACATCAAATCATTGGAAGACAGTGGAAGATGAAACACCAGGGGGGTTCCGTTCTGGGGCTGTGAGTCATGAAGAATAAGATCTCAAATAACTCAACATCACTGCTTCTGGAGAATGGAGTTGTGTTATTTCTGGGAGTTTAAAATCTCAGCCTTCTCACTCCTGGTGCATCCAGTCCAGCCATTTCTTGCACAATCTGTCACTGAGACTCGGGTGAGGATGTGGCTCACTTTCATTCATTCATTCATTCATTTTATATACCACCCTTCCAAGCTGGCTCAGGGCAGTTTACAATTAAAAAACAGAAATCATTAAAAACAATTAAAACAGAAATACAAATATAAACACCAATTTTAAAACATCTTAAAAAACAATTAAACGATCAAAACAATGAAAACCCTGAAAACCAGGTTAACATTAAAACAATTAAAACAGGGTGACAGATTCATGATCTGTCACCCTGTGGCATCCCACTTTCTGATTATTGGTGCTAAAGCTTGTTATGGTGTTTGTCAACCCAGAAGACTGACATATCTCAGAGAAGTACCATTGTTGGCTTAGCGATCGTTTGGGGCTCCCTAGGTGATGTGGGTTTACCAGAGTTAATGGCTGTGATGGGCAGCCCTGTGTTGACGTTAGGGTCCCACCAGGGCTGCTGAACAACTTGAAAGGCAGCCCTGACAGTGTAGTGCAATGGGGCTGCTATGGAACGACTTAAAAGCGCTTCCAGGAAGTCACACAGGGCTATTTCCATTGGAAACAATGGAAAACGCTGCACAAACCTGTACCAGTTTTTAAGTCATTCTGAAGCAGCCCTGTCATGCTATCATGTAAGGGCTGCCTTTCAAGGTGAAGTGAAAGCAGATTTATGTAAATCTATCTACCTAAATCTACCTACAGTGAAAGCAGGAGAATGCATATTGGGCCCAAGGATATAAAACTTTAGTGGATATTGGACAGGGGATCTGGGATACTGGGTGCAGGGATAATTGAGCTGCTGTGGATCCAGAGGAAGGAGAAATCTATGGCTACAGGGGAACGCAGTGGGGTGGATGCAGGTGAACCTCCTGTGGATCCATGGGACTATAAGGGGATTAGACCAGGGTTTCTTAACCTTGAGTCCCCAGATGTTGATGGACTACAACTCCCAGAATCCCCAGCCATGTCCATTGTGGCTGGGGATTCTGGGAGTTGTAGTCCATCAACATCTGGGGCCCCAAGGTTAAGAAACCCTGGTTTAGACTATAACTGGGGTCTTTCACCTGAGATGGAGGAGCAAACCACAAATAATGTGTTGAATACAAGGCACTATTTTATTGCTTGACAGAATCTGCCTTTCTATCTGAAATAAAATGCATAACACAAGATCAGGGAATTTTTGTTCCAAAATAAAACATGAAACAAATTTAATTCAATACATTAGTTCAGCACTGATGAGCAGACTCAAATTCAATACATCCATTCAGTAGCACAGTTCAGTTCCCCATTACAATTTCTTTTTCTTGTCAAGCATGAACACACTTACCAACCAAGGTATCAAATTTCCTCCGTTAATTTGATACCTTCATCTTACCCACTATACTTCACTGCCTCAGTGTTGGGGAGACAGTGTTACTGCAGAGAGGAGGAATGACCAATGTCTTGACCCCTCTAGCCCTCTGACTCACTATTCTGTCCCCCTCTGTCATTGAGGCATGAGGCAGCGCAGATGCCACAGAGTCCTTCACTTCCAACTGCAGGTAGCACAGCAAGGCAAGGCAGCGGATGGAATGGAAAGGCTGGTGCTGGCCCCTACAAACAAGCTGTGGAGGCCAACGGGTGGGAGTGGGGGAAAGACACAGGCCACCACCAGGGATCAGGTGGGATGGCAGAACTACTTTGGGACCTGAGAGTCCCTCTTTTATAGCTTAACTGGTGGCCAGGGACCAGGTGGGGTGGTTATGGGGTGACCTTTCAAATTACCCTCCTTAAATGGTCCAAAATTGCACCATCTCCACTCTTCTTCCCTCCTCCCAGACTGAGTATTCAGAATATATTTCATAACGGATCACACCCAGTCTTTATGTCTGCTGCATGCTCTTCTAGTATCTTGCCCACCCAGACTCTCTCTGGTTCCTTATCTCCCCATAACATACATGGCTTCTACTTGGTTCAGAACAGCTTATACAATTTTTCCTACTTCTGACCACGCCACGGCTTAATTCCTAGATTCTATAAAGTATCTCAA
This sequence comes from Hemicordylus capensis, assembly GCF_027244095.1. Taxonomy (NCBI): domain Eukaryota; kingdom Metazoa; phylum Chordata; class Lepidosauria; order Squamata; family Cordylidae; genus Hemicordylus; species Hemicordylus capensis. The sequence continues at coordinate 436,996,169 of NC_069657.1, read as the reverse complement.
AGCTAAGAATATATACAGTAGTTCAAATTAACATCACACCAACAGAGAATGTTTAAAGCATTACTTGAGCAGGTGTCATTCTCAATTGACATTTCCTGTTCATATTAATATTTACTTCCGGTTCCCCAAATTAGTACCAGTATTGAGTTTTCTATTAGATCTTCAGTCTTTTTGGTCAGTAGAAGTAGATTCTGGCTAGTAGTAGTCATTTACCCAGGACTCGCTAGGCTAACAAACCTAGCTTTGCCAGCCTTGCTGCTAACACACCTTTCCTCTTCTCTGCTATTTGTTTGTTTAGGAACATAGGAAGCTGCCTTATACTATATCAAACCATTGGTCCATCTAGCTGAGTATGGTCTACATTGACTGGCAGCAGTTTCTCCAAGGTTGCAGTTTTTCCTAGCCCTACCTGGAGGCTATACAGACAGGGCTTCTATCCCGAATCTCCTTCAGAAGAGTGTGTGTGTGTTCACACACGAGCCAAACTTACCCCGAAGTCCCTGAATTCTAGCTTATTTCAAGCTATTTCCAGATTTTTAAAATGCTGGTTTTAAGCGACTTTTTCTGAAAACACTGGAGCAAATAGGGAGAGGCACTGAGGTAGAATCATTAGCATGTTAAGAGGGATACTCTCTTTACAAATGCAGATGTCGCTCTTTAGTAATCTCTCTCTCTCCCCCACCCCACATTGGCCAGAAGGAAAACACTATGTGAACTTGCATCAAAAGCAAACCCAAGAGCAGCGGGGAAGAGCTGCTTCCCTCAGTGCTGTGAGTGTAATTTGAAGTGGCTTGGCTCAACATTTACCCTGCAGCATGAAGCCATGTGTGAATAACTCCCTGGAGAAGTCAGGGATTGAACCTGTTGCTATTTTTTGCTTTTACTGTATGTTTGCTTTTAAAAATTGTTCTTTTATGTTTTATTATTTGATGGTTCCAACCTTACATTCTACATTATTTGGGGGAATTAATATATTTTCATTCATTTTGTCTGTTTTACCCTGTTTTTTGTTCCAAAAGAAACCTCAAAGACTATTTCAATAAGATTATCTCAAAAACAATCAATAAAACAATAAAGGTAGAACTATCAACAACAGAAATATATTTCTGTACAGTGATACAAATAGAAATAATAAAGACAATAAATATTCAAATATATTTAAAAAGAATATTACAAATTTGTAAACCAACACTGATAATTCCTGACTCTCCTCCCTATTGCTTCTCTGTCTTTCCCTCATACCTGCCTGTCCAGGCATAAGACCATTAGAAGAAGGAGGGCTTGGCTCTATGGTCAATGTCCAGACTAACAAAGCACAGGTGCAGCGAATGTGCAGCATATGTTTCAGGGAAGGGGTGATTTTCATCAATCACCCTTTCCTTCTGAAGCCCACTGTATTCCTCTACAATTTGTCCCTGAGAGTTGCGCAGCCCTCAGGGACATATTTTTGGGAGTCACAGTGGGCTTCAGAAGGGAAGGGAAGTCAGTGAAAATCACCCCTCCTGCCACAGGGCACAGAGGCACCATTCCCCCAGGATTTCGAGGCAGACGTCCAGTCCCCCACAGCCCCTGGGGCCCCAAAATCATGTGGCACTAATGTCCTGGACCGCTGCTGGCCCACTGTATTGCTGTGCCTGGCAGCTGAATGCAACTGTTCTCAGGACACATTGAGTGTGGCCAGCAAATCCCCAGCCTGCCCAATCTCCCCCTGTTGTGGTGTGGCAACAGGGCTGGGTGAGCAGCCAAGCCAACAGCCGCTTCCACCTTGGAGAACTCATCCCAGCACGGCTATAGACATGCCTGTGTGGTCCCGCCCTTTATGCTCCTTGCTTCCTGTCACATGGCGGCCTCAACATCAGGTGTCCTTAGCAGCAGCTTGCACCGAGAGCGACACAGCTGTGTGGCAGGCAAGCCCTGAGTGGAGGAGCGACTGTAAGGCTGGGCAGGCAAGAGTCTGTGAGAGAGGCAGCCATTGATTCTTGTCCTCTGAGCAACCGGCCCAGGCTGAGCAACAGCCACCACAACAGGCAGGCAGGTGTGGTGTGTGAGTGGCGATGCCAGGCAGGCACACCTGCAGCATGAGTCTCCCCTTGCGTGATTGCGTGTTTGTCACCACACACACTGACAACTAATCACTGAGAGAGACCAGTCAGAGAACAACAGGTATCCGAGTGCTGTGAACTGAGTCAGAACTGAGTTGGATTCCAGCAATACTGAGTTTTCATGCTGTGAGTTGGGGTCCTGGAGTGTTTGGGTGGTAGTGGTGAGAGAGTGCTGGGCTAACAACAACAACAACAAATATTTATATACCGCTTTTCAACAAAAGTTTCCAAAGCGTTTTTACACAGAGAAATAATAAATAAATGAGATGGAGCCCTGTCAGAGGAACTTGATGCTACAACTTTTATTGTCTGTTTTTGGGGTATTTTTGTGGTGGGGTTGGGGCATGGCTGGTACTCAGTCCCAGCCAGCTTCTTTTCAAACCCTTTTCTTCCCCCTCAAAAAGACAATGCTGTGAAATGGCTGGTAAGATTTACCTCCCTGTTGAAGTGTTGGAAGAAATGCTGTAACAGGGGTAGACAAATTTGGCCCCTCCAGCTATTGTGGAACTACGTCTTTAAAAGTGTGTTTGTGTGCACGTGCGCATGTGTAGATGATGCTTATCTTGTGCAGTGGGGGTGGGGGACGCCATCAGGTCCAGGCTCCAAAATTACCTAGCTGCACCTCTGATAGCGCATTTGCAGCACCAGCACTTTGTTAGTTTGGATGATGTCAGCCAGTGGACATAACTGGAACATCCATGGCAACTATACCTTTAATGGCTGTGTAAAGGAGGGGATATTTTAGGTTGTACAGCTGCAAATAGTACTTATTCTTCTAAACTTAATTATTCCACAGTGCATAGTGCTCGAGGCACTTATAAATAATAAATAACAGTAATAAGAACAATAATGTTGGCAGGTTTTCTTACTTTACAAGCACAAGAAAAAAACCTGCCAACAAACACTTCTGTGGTTCACACTCTTACAGACAAGCCTATGGCCAAACGATAGATAGGCTCGTTCACATGACCGCTGCCGGCAGAGCAGGAGGAGCTCCCAGCCTGGGCAGCAGAGCCAAGCATGCTCCCGATTTTTGGCCGTGTTTGCAAACATCAAGGTAGGAGGGGGAGAGCGTGATCATGTGTGAGGAGGCAGCTGGGTAGGACTAGGGTTGCCATGTCCCCCAGAATTTAAGGTAGCCCCCTGGATTATGGCTTCTCCACCTGGTTAAATTCCACCCGGATTTACATGGATTTCAAATGTGCTGCCTGGATTGCCCAGATTTCACTCTGGATCCAATCACATGGGAGGACAGAGAAGGAGGGGAAAGTATTCAAATCTGTCAAATAAATAAATAAAAAAAATGCAAATCAGTTGCCGCATAATTTGCCTAATGTGCAAATTAGGCCACCTGGATTTGGCAAGCTTGAATCTGGCAACCCTAGGTAGGACAAATGCACCCTGCCCAGATTACATCCCCAGCATTTTAGTAAGGTAAGACGAAAAGCCGCCCTACCCAGCTGCTGCCACGCGCATGATCATGTTCCCTTTCTCCTACCTTGATGTTTGCAAGCACATGCCCCAAAATGGAGAGTGCATCTGGCTCTCCTGCTCAGGTTGGGTGCTTCTTCCACCCTGCTGGTGGTCATGTGATCGAGCCTTGTATATTACTAGGGTCACATGACTACTGCTGACAATGCTGACATTGCATCTCCTTCTCCAATTTCCTCAGTAACATTTAGTAAAAGAAACCAAACAGTGCGATGTCATTGTCTCCCCACACCTGTCCCCAGAAGCAGCCAATGGAGTAGATCACTGTATCTGATGGTGCCACATTATGTATCTTCCCTTTCAAACATTCCTGATGAAAAATGGGAAAGACACTGGATGGCAGCTTTTGGTGGCAGCCATATGTCCCTTTTTAATGTTTAGTTTGGACCATAGAGCTAATCCTCCAAGGCAGTAGAGATAGTTCAAGATGGTAGAGAGGCACACTTCCTACAAGCTGTGTTGCAGCCCTGCTCTGTGATATTCAGCAAGAACTGCAGAGATTATGGAGGGGCTCCATTAATTAAGTCAGATCAACCCTATATTTATTTATATCATTAATAAGTGTTTACAAGGCTGCTTCTTAGACAATATATTAGACAGCCTAGGTATAATTCTGATTTCGCCCCCCTCCCACACTTAGTAAGTTGCCTGACATTTAATCAATAGAATCATTCCAAATTGTCATGTGTGAAGCAGAGCCTTCTACTGAGTTATAAATACCAGGAAAATATGTCAACCTTCATAGATTTTGTGTGTTTAACAAAAAAAAACCTGTTTTAAATTTTCCAAATGAACAACCACATCACCCAAGCAATTTTTAACAATGATTAAACATAACTAAACTGGTGCTTATTGATTGTTTTAATTGACATGCATTTTCCAACATTTAAAATGTAGCTGACATGAGAAACTGCAGATTTTGATCTGCAAAATAAAAATGATTGCTGTATCTATTACAGTGCAAAAGTGTAAGTGATATAATTTTCAAATATCTTATTACACTGGCTAATGGTATAAATTACTTGAAATGAACGGTACAATTTGGATATTAAAACAGCAAAACTTTTGTAGCTGCCAGGAAAAAAAATTAATAACTTGTGGTGGTGTCTTCCCCCCGCTGAACAAAACAGAAGGAAGGCATTCGAATTTATTAATGAGCAAAGATTTATGGCAAATTGATTTCCTATACTGTCTACAAGGAAATAAACCAAATTGGTTGGGGGTGAGAACAAAGAGCATGAGATGTGAGAGGGGCTAATTTAGGAGGGGAAAGGATTGGTTGTAGAAGTGGGCCTCTGTTTTTCCTTGGCTGTTTAGCTCAAGCTTTTTCTGGGGTGGGAGAATCAGATCTGGGCACTGTCTTCTGTTTCCCAGAATCCTCTGGGAAATGTCTACCCATTGAGCACATTTGACCTTTGTGGACAACTGCCATTCTGGAGGGGAAGGATCAGGTTATGTTGAGCAAAGAGAGAGGAAAAAACGCATACAGCCCAGCAAGGGTTTACATAAAAAGAAAAACTCTGCAACAGAACTGGCTTCAGCCCAGTATAAAGGCCTTTGCAGGGCACATTGCTTTTTTCTGTCCACACTGCACAGTTTTTCCTTTTATTATTTTTATTTTAATGTAAGCATATGTGGGGCTGTAGCTCAGTGGTAAGAACAGCTCTTTAGTATGCAGAGGATTCCAGTTCCACTCCCTGGCATCTCTCCAGGACATTTTCCGGACTATGAGATTTGCGCTGGTTAAAATGTTGCAAAGTGTGATGGTATGAGGCAGTGGCTTGAAACCGCAAATACAGCTTTTCTCGATGTGTTTTTCAATGCATTGTGACAGGGTTTTGACCGTTCATATTGTCCACTACTGTAGTGGGTTTTCCAGGCAGGGAGTGTCCATATTCCACCTGAATCACATGCACTGCCCCTGCTCCATTTTGGACCAATAGGGTGGTGGAGGGGGTGGGGAACCGCTGACGTGACAAACTAAAAAAAAAAAAAAAAATCCCTCGGTGCCTTTGTGCAAAGCCACCAGCAGGGGTGCAGCTCCATTTGCTCAGCAAGGGCACTGGGAACAGGTGGGGCAGGATGACAGATGGACCAATGGTCTGCCTCTGTATAAGGCCCCTTCCCATCGGAGGAAACATGTTTTCCCAAGGAAGCATGAACGTGTCTGGAAAATAAGTCTGTTGAAAAACAAAAAGCAATGGTGGGGAAAGTGCAACTCTATAACAAGAATTTAGTTGCAGCGTTGTACCCTTGCACAAGCAGAGGAGAATTGGGTTGCATCTTTGCACAAGAACCCAGGTGGAAAAATAAAATAAAAATACTTTCATGAATGGGACAGAAAAATTATTTCATGAATCGGATCGGAAGGGGCTGTAAAAAATAAACAAATCATTGCACTGCGATTTGAACTGTCCACACCACACAGCAACACATAAATGATGGGACAAGCCTCCTACAATTGAACAATACAGCTACTTTCCTGCAATGTATATACAACATTGTAGGGCTACAACTTATCAATAAAATCCTAAACAAGGCATCGGAAATATGGATGGCACCCTGCTGACAGTGCAGTGACCGTGATGTCGCAACACAGGTAATACGGAGGGGCACTTAGTGGACATGTGAATCTGTTGCAGTGTGTAATCTGGAAAATGCCCAGGTAGGGCTGAGGAAAATCCCTGCCTTAAGACCTGGAGAGCCACTGCCAGTCACAGTAGATAACAGTGAGCTAGATGGGCCAATATTCTGACTCAGCAGGTGGCAGCTTCCTTATACTCATATTTAATAGAATGCTTAGTTGTGGCATGGATCTGGATGTATGTACCATAAAAAAACAAGTCAAACCCATTTCTCGGTATTTACTAGCCTCCTCCGCACAATGCCCCTCCTTTCCCAGTGGTACACATGCCCCTCCAGTTACTCCCCCTTACCAGGAACTTTCCAAGAGATCAGACTAGTGTGGGTTTTCTGCAGGCTTTACCGTGAGTCAGAAGTTGCCCCGCAAAAAACCGACAGAGTAGATTTTTTTACCCTGGATCAGGCCCAGAGCCTGACTGCCAGTGGCCCATATGTGGCTGAAGTGGCAGCGGCCCTGCTGACCCCACCCCTGCGTCTGAAGTAAGAGGTGGGGGCTAGCCACGCCCCCGTGTCTGATGTCAGACATGGGGTGTGTGGTCTGGCTCCCGAACGGAGCCTTGAGGCTCCGTTCGGGAGTTGGAGTTCAACTCCTGAAGGGGCTGCGCAGCCCCTTCAGGAGCTAAACTAAGGCTGGTGCTGCATTCGCAGTGCAGAGCTGCTCCTGGCTGCGCTGCGAACGCCAGCCTTTTAACTCTTAAAGAGCCCGCGTGGCCCCTTCAGGAGCTACTTAGGCTGGTGCTGCCTTCACAGCACAGCCAGGAGCGGCACTTCCTTGCCTTAGTAGGGAAGAGCTGCTCTTGGCTGTGCTGCGAACGCAGCACTAGCCTTAGTTTAGCTCCCGAAGGGGCCGTGCGGCCCCTGCTTGAGATTTAAACCAGCAACCCCGCATCTGATGTCAGACGTGGGGGGGGGCATGCCAGGGCCTCGAGGCGTGGCCCCTGATTGGGCGTGGCCCGGGTTCTTTGAACCCGTTGGCCCAATGGTGGCTCCGCTCCTGCCCTGGATATAAATCAGGCTACACTCTAATGCAGGATGAAAATCTCAAACTGTATGTGAAGAGCTTGTAGGGACTTTGGGGTAAATTTGGCTGAGATCTGAATGCACGCCTCCATTCTGGAGGAGATGCAAACTAAAAGCCGAGTGTGAAAAATTTCCTGGTGGAAGCACAGAAAGGCTGTAACTGCTGCTACTTCTCCTCCACTCCCTGTGGAACTTGGTGTATATTTTTTTTTAAGGAAGAGGAAGTTTGGAGGAGGGGAGTAGTGGCCTAGAGTGTCTCCTGGGAGATGCTCTAGGGCAGGACTTTCCACCCTGTGGTACTCCAAATGTTGCTGAATTACAACTCCCATCACCACCAGCTACAATTTATTGTGGTTGCGTATGATGGGAGCAGTGCTCTCTCTCTCTCCCTAATGTTTTTCATCTGTGTGCAGAATGAGTTTTGCTCTGCGAGGCCGTATTAAGGCAGTGTGTGTGCATGTGCATTCAGAGTGGGGCCTTCCTGAATCAGCGGGATCTTCCTGAGCAGGATCCAAAATTAACTGGGTGGACATAAAAGAACCGGTGTGCGCGCACACATGCGCACACTTTGGAGGGAACACTGGGTGGGAGTTGGAGTTCAGCAACATCTGGAGTACCACAAGTTGGGAACCCCTGCTCTATGGCCACCGTTCTCTTCTTCTACATTTCCTTTTCCTTTTTAAAAAAGATAGTAGGGTGGGGTGGGGTGGAGGAGCAGTAGTGGCAGTTCACACAGCACTGGGTAAAGTGGTGGTGGTGGTGCTGTCTGGAGGCCAGATGAGGTGTCCAGTGAGCACAGAGCACTCACCAGTCAGCTGCCTGAGGTGACCACCTCATGGATGGGTTGGCCCTGCATAGGCAGTTGGGACAAGGGGATGGAAGGGAAGCAGTGTGCTGGCACTTTGTAGTCAAGCACGCACATTGACACACATCTGCATTGTGTCTGGAATCAAAATTAATCACCCCCCTCCCCTCCCTACATTTAGAGAATTAATTCCTAGAGGCTGGGGGAAAGGGGCTGGAAGCTGAAGAACTATAGCACATGTGTTTACATTGAGAAGATGCAATGCACCTGGGTGTGTGTGTGTGTGTGTGTGTGTGTGTGTGCACGTGTGCGTGCTTGCATGCCTAACCTTTTGCACCACCAATGCTCAGCCTCCCCTGCAAACCTGGCTAAGCACAGGCCCAGTGGCAGCACCAGAAAAAAATGGGTGGCGGGGGCACAGAAGGGGCAAAGTGCATATAAAACCTTATTGAAGACATTTATTTTCCACCAGGCGTTTGCCCTTTAAGATAGAGATAGAGATAGAGATAGAGATAGAGATAGAGATAGAGATAGAGATAGAGATGATATAGATAAAAAAATCTCAGATGCTATTCTTGTTTTGTACAATGCCCTGAGTCTGTGGTTTGGGCGGTACATTAAATCTTTTACTGAATGAATGAATGAGTGGGTGAGATGTGTCCCATATATTAGATTTCTGAAGCAGAAATGGGGGGAGCCACTTTTCTGGAGGGGTGCCCTTGCCCCCCTCTAGAGCTTGCACGGGCTCAGGCAGCAGTAATTGTCAGCTGACCCCATAGGCCAATCCCAGCGGCTCACCCAAGCCTATGAAAGGTTCACCTCAGAACTGGTGCATTTTTTAGTCTGAGCAATTTGTACTGTGAGAAGCATCAGCAGACTTGCCCACCCTGCCTTGCCGGACTCTGGAACTCAGCCTTTAGCCCATCTCTGACTAGGCCCTTGCCTCTGGCACCTTCAGTCACTGATCTACTTGCTCTGGGTTTGGCCTGGCCTCTTTGGGCTACCCTCTCAGCAGCACCTGAAAACCAAGAGCAGACCCCTGCAAAGCCCTGGCAAAACTCATCTTTTAACCTTTCCAATCCAGAATATGCTGGAGAGCTCCTGGAGGCCTGGGATAGGTTGGTGGTTCTGTTTATGTACCAACTATCCAACTGTGTCACTCATGCAAAATTTGGCTGACCTGCAGAACTGGCCTCAGAAACGGAACCGGAGGACTTCAACATATATCTAAAGGCTGACTGTTCAGGCCTGGCTCAGGTCTTATAGTTTCCATGACAATTACAGGCCTCTCCAAGTAGGAACTGGTCCCACACTTGCCCAATGAGGTGAGGTGGGTGGCTACTAGGGTTATTATTATTTATTACTATTGGTGTGTTTAGAAAACCAAAGAAACTCCATGTTTGCCCAGAATACCACATTCTAACTCAAAGAAAACCCAGCTGAGCTCAGGGACTTTACTGCCTCTCATGATCAACGTCATTATCTCTCTCCACTAAATTGTATCTAAGGAAACTTGGTTCTCACAGGATTCTCACTGTTCTTTGCTGACAATTAAGAAAACAGGATGTAACCAAATAAGGAGTAATCACCAGATGAACAATGAATCATTCGCATGCGAACTAGATACTTAGTCCACCATTTTATTGCCACGTATACTATGTCTAGGGTGTCAGCATCATTCAGATTGTCTGTATAAATGTAAGATGCACCTATAACCAATTTGTATTCAGTGTAGTGCCAAAGCCCACTGATTACCTGTTGCAACTGCAGTGCAATAAAATGCCTCTAATTGATTCCCACTGAGTCTGTTTGACTGGCAAAAAGGCGGACCCAGGACAAACCGAATTCACATCACTATTAGTAGTCGTTTATTATTTATGTAGCGTCTCCACCACCTAAACTCATGGTGCTTTACAGAGTAGCAAGCAAGCACAGGCCTCTGCCCTGAGGACTTTACAATATAGAATTCAGCAAAGGGGATCTCTCATGAGGGAGAAGGGAGGGAGAGAGAGGGGAGGGGAGGGGAGGGGAAACAGGCCCGAGAAATATGCAGTTGGTGCAGTTACACACATGCTTTGGCTTAGTTTCAGTTTGGGATGACTAGGGTTGTGCTGAAGGCTTGATGAAAAAGATGGATTTTGAGGAGGGATTTGAAAGAAGAGAGTAATGTGGCATCATGCAAAGGTTCTGGGAAGGAGCAGGCTTTGAAGAAGCCGTTGAACTGGTTATTGATGGTAAAGAGATCACTTGTTGTTTTGCCATGGGCAGCCAGATTACGTTTTTTCTGAGGGCACAGACTAGAGCACTGTCTCCTGTGTGTCAGCGTTGGACCTGGGCAGTGGGTGACAATACCCAGATGTAGAGTTGTGTGTGTGTGCTTGTTTTTTTATATCAAGCACCATCTCTGTGTGGAATTACTACATGATGAGCGCAGATAGAAAACAGAAAGTGTGTTCCCCTTTTGCCTGCATTGTCCAAGGGCATGATTGCTCCAAGCAGCTTACAGCTTCTATTGCAGTTCAGCGGTATTTTGTTCCACTTTATTTTTAGCTTGCTGACTCCTCTCCTTCCCCCGCATCTGAGCTCTCCAGGCCACAGCAGAAATCCAAAAATGAAAGAAGTTCCCAGTTGAGGGCAAAGCCCACAACCTAAAGGCCAGAAACAAAAAGCCTGACATACTCCTGGGAATCCAAGTATCAGTTCCTTATTCCAGCATTCACACAGACACACACACACACACAACACAGAGAGAGATAAGCACGCGTGTGCACACACACACACACACACTCTCTATCTTGCTCACTTTGCTTTGCTCAGCTCTGCACTGCAACCCCAAAGACGTTTTCAAGGAGTCAAGAGTCTGGAGACATTTGCATAAAGACACTGAAACCCTTTTGTGGATGTCCTTTTCTGCAAACATGCACCTCCAACCAACGAATGTCCTTCGAATTTGAACACTTCAACGCCATGGCCTTAACAGGAAGCTCTTTTGTATATTCATGTTGCTGTCACGGTCCTTCGCCTCCCGGGAGGACTGAAGGATCTGTTGTTTGGAGACAATTCGCTTTTTGTGTCTGGGACAACCATTTGGCCTAGTCCCTTCCATTGTTTGCTTTTTAAAAACACGGTACTGCAAAGTGGGGGAAGGGAGGCAGGAGGGAGGAATAAAAGGGATTTTGATTCTGAAGCATAAAAACGGATTGTAATGAGCTGGAGTGTCATTGTTTTGGGGGAAAAAATATTATGTACAATCATTTTTGTCTGTGATTATAAAGTTTTAGCGCACAACTGGCAGCCTCACCAAATACAACTCCAGCTTTATTTGCCACTTGAAGTATTTGTGTAAGAAGGATCTGTGCTTGGGCCAAATGTTTTCAAGGAAGAGGAATTACCCTTGTATACAATAAGAAGTGTATACATGCAATAGTGCAAGTATGTTTGTGCTTCCGGGGTGGTCAAGGGCAGGCCAAGGTATTGCAGCACCTGAGGTGAGGTGTAAAATTTTGTCTTGCCCCATGCCCCTGGAGGGAGCCAGGCATCTTTTGAAACCAGCCCTTGCAAGCTTTGAAAGTGTATGAGGAGAAGGGAAGGCTGTAACCTTTTAGAGGGCACTATGTGGAGTCCTCCTGATTCACCAGCATGCTGTGCTGCTGGCCAACTCAGACAACTCTCTTGGAGGAGGAGGGGAAGTGGAGGAGTGTCAGGCAGCATCCATCCCTAGCTGAGCATCAGCCAGCATTTCCCTCCTGCTGAGCCAGTCAGTAAGGCTGAAGGAGGGGTGGACTGAGCACATAGGCAGTCATTCACAAGGAGGGGGGTGGGGTTGGGCCGAGCCAGGCCAAGCCACAGGTTTGCTGTGGAACTATGGCCACCAGGCTCGAGCGCAAAAGGAAGCTGCAGCATAGAGTTAGAAGTGAGGTTTTTGTGTTGTTTTTTACTGATTCCAGGGCAGATTTACTTGGCTGATGTTCCCCACCTCACCCAGCACCACAAAGTTTGACAAGATTTACTTGGCTCACAAGTAAGAAATCACAATTCTTGGCTGTTTACATATAGTATATATATATGGGTACCTTACCCAAAGCTTTGCGATAGAAGGGGTACAGTTGTTTAAAAGGGTTGAAAACCCCTGGCTTAGACAATCCAATGAAATGGATAGAACTAGGTAATTCCACTTAGACAGGGAGCAGTTGTTTTTAATGATACCACAGCTCTGGCCATGTTGGCACTGACCATCCGCTCTAAGCTACACCACTTTAAAAAATGTCAGAAGCAGGCAAGGCCATGGACCAGTGCTTAGCTGCTGCTGCCTTTGCTTGGTTATGCCTGGTTATGCACACAGCCACCATGCCAAATGCTGTCCTGTTTATGATAATTAGCCACCTGCCAGTCTGGCAGTCCTCATAGGAATAGCGGCAACTGGTAGCCCAAGTTTGCTTGCAAGAAGGCAGGAAATAAATAGGGCCGAGAGCTGTCAGCTTCAGCTCTCAGCCACACAGAGCTTGTTTAAATTCATCACATGCTAGAGCTCTAGCAAACAGAAGAGAGCATGCCATGGAGTTTCCCTGCACCGATAAAGATTCCAGGTGCTGCGGTTGCTACAAAATACTGCATAACAAGGATGCACGCTGTGTGAAGCAGAAAAGATACTGTCCAGGTAACATGACCCAATATTTCCTGGCAAGGATGTTGAAGGGTTATAGAGATGGAGACTTTCAGAAAAGTTCTATCATATGCATTGTGTTAAGAAGTATGGACCAGAAAAATATGTTTCAGTATATCCCTGGTGTGCCTGAGCCAGAGCATAGTGAAAGTCTTAAACATATTTCCCCTTCAGAAGCTGAGGGGGTTTTGACTGTCTTGAGGGCAGAGGTGCACCTAGGTAATTTTGGAGCCTGGACCTAAAGGCCTTTGGAGCCCCCTCCCCCCAATTAAGCATCATCACGCTCCACCAGGAAACCACACCACAACCACAGAGGAGAGACTAAAGAGGATTTGGGGGCCCCCAGGGGCCGTGGAGGCCCCTGGACCTCGGCCCTGAAGTCCAGGGGTAAGAGCGCCTCTGCTTGACAGGATTTTTTTTTTAAGCTTAGAAATTTCCCACTCTTTTTATTCAAGCCCTCCTCCCAGCGTTGCCAACTGTCTCACACTGTGTGGGATGTCCCAACTTTCAGGGGGTTAATGCTCGTCCCAATCGGGACGCAATTTCTACCACTTTTTGACCTTAATGGGGGGGGGACTTTTAGAGCCGCTGCCGACGGCCCATCTGCTTTATTCGTAGGAAGATGGGGCAGAGGAAGAGAGTCTTTTGCATGCCTTCTCTCCAACTCCGTCCTTCCCTCCCTCCTCCTGCAGTCAGTCAGTGGTGGCCACGGTGGTGAATGCTTGGGTGTCTTTCTTTTAGCAGCAGCACGCCTGTCGCCAGCACGCCTCTCCTCCAGCCCTGCCCCAGTCATTCCTTTCCCATAGTTTGGGAGGTGGGAGAACTCTTGCTCTGCCGCTGCTTTAAAAGTTTTTTTTTTTTAAGACAGGCCCCACCCCTAGGTGGCCATGCCCCCCCCCCCCGCCCCCTTGGAGTCCCTGGCCCAATTTCAGCCAAGGCAATGTTGGCAACCCTCCCTCCCCTCCCCCTCCCACCAAGGAGTTCAGTTAGCTCTGCCCATCTGCTTGTTTGTTAACTGCACTCAAGAACATTTCATCCCATTGACTACAATAGGGACAGTTGGGGGATTTATTTTAGTCCCCTTAGGTTTATTTTCCTCACATTTTTTGCACACTGATGTATCTGCAGGTCATCCCACTTGCCTGAAAGCACCCTGATTGTCTGCCTAAGGATCATAACATTTCCAGCCCTTTTGAAAACAGATTGAAGAGGATAATGATGGTGGTAGTGGTAGTGATGATTTTGTTAAGAATATTTCTGTATTACTTCTCAGCAAATGTTCTCAAAGTGGGTTGCATAGCAAAAGGGACGAGAAAAATAATGGCTCCCTGTCCCAAAGAGCTCACGGTCTAAAAATAAACATAAGGAAGACACCAGCAAGAGCCACTGGGGGTGATGTTGTGTGCTGGATTGAATAGGGCCATTTGTTCTCCTCTCCACCTGTTCAATATAGGAGAGCCACAACTTAAAACATGCCTACTTGCCCAGTTAGCCAGGGACAAATTATTACTGTTAATAATATTCCTGTCAACCATGTGAATGAGTGAAGTACCAGCATAGGATGATGTGCTGTGGATTGTGGAACTGGATGTGCCTACACAGAGGCATCTGACTTCTAAAATGAGCAATGTGCAATCCTACTCTCACACTGCTGCCACCAACACAAGTGGTGAAAGCTAGAGTTTAAAGTCAGATTATCCTTTCATTTAGCTGGTTTTTGCTGAGCTTGACACTTGAGAGAAAATAGTTCATTTGAACAGGATGCAGTGAATGCAGTTCTGGAGCAGCCCTTTCCCCAGGCACCGGTCAGTTAATGCTGTGACTCTATGCACATCATATCCATGAGGGCTGTGAACAATCCAACCAGAGTGAAGGAATCCAGCAAAGTTAAACACAATCCAGCCAAAGTTTTGCTGAAATAAATGCAAATTAGTAAGTAAAACGGGCAAGAATTCATGCCCATATCCAGAAGAAAGTACATACGAGCAACTTTTGAAGGACAGATCTTTAGCTGATGCTGCTAGAACTCATGGGGTTTGGGCTGCAGTTCGGTGGTAGAGCATCCGCTGTACATGCATAAGGTCCCAGGTTCAATGTTGAGCATCTTCAGGTAGAACTAGGAAAGGCCTTGTCTGAAGCCCTGGAGAGCTGCTGCCTATAAGTGTAGACTAAGAACATAAGAAAAGCCCTGCTGGATCAGCTCACAGGCCATCTAAGAACATAAGAACAGCCCTGCTGGATCAGACCCAAGCTTATCTAGTCCAGCATCCTGTTTCACACAGTGGCCCACCAGATACCGCTGGGGAGCCCACAGGCAAAAGGTATGTGCATACCCTCTCTCCTGCTGTTGCTCCCCTGCAACTGGTATTGCATCTAGTCCAATACCCTGCTTCACACAATGGCCAACCAGGTACATCAGGGAAGCCCACAAGTGGGGAAAAGAGGGCAACTGCCCCCTCCTGTTGGTGTCCCCCAGCACCTGGGGTTCAAGAGCATGCTGTTCAGTGACTATACTGAGCTTGTAGGACCAGTGGTTGAACTCGGTATAAGGCAGCTTTGTTGTTCATGGTTTGTTTTTATTTAAAATATTTGTATCCTGCTCCTCTGGTGCAATACTGCTCTGGTGCAATACTTTATCATCATCATCATCATCATCAATCACAATAAAACAACAGATAAAAACACTACAATAAAACAGCAGAGCAATATAAAATTGTTAATATCTAGCTAAAGCATTGAACCCAATTAAAACCAAGTTTAAAAACTCACCCAGGCACTTTCCAGATTACCCACTCAACAGAGGTAAAATGCTTTGGCCTGGCAGATCGCATTCAAAACGTAAATAAAAGGCTGAAGCTGTTTGTTGTACAAAGCCACCAGAAGAGGGAGCAGTCTTTTCTAGCTTGTGCAAAACTCCTACAATTGGAAAATACAGCTATTTTTTTGCAACACACATGCAACATTATAGGACTGTAACACAGCAATAAAACTGGAAAGAAGGCATTGGAAATGTGAATGGCACCTTGCTGACAGCACAGGGAATGCAGTGTCGAAACACAGGCAATATGGAAGCCCACTTGGAGGACACGTAGTGACACTGTTGTAGTGGATAATCTGGAAAGCGCCCCAGTGGCAGCTGGTGGACACTGGAACTGGGGATGGGGGTGAAGGAGAGCCCAGTTGCCAAGGCTTTCTTCCACACCGTTGGGCTTGAATATTTATCAAGTGTATAAAAAGGAACATTGGTCTTACCGTGAAGGGTTCTTTCCCCCTGAAGTAGGAGATCCTCAGATCGGGTTATGGACTGCACATGCTCGAGACAGAACTGGAATCACGTGATTTGATTGAAGGCGTGGTTGTCTCCCAGCCCCAGTTCCAGGAATGAGGAGCGAGGTATAGAAATGTGCCGGGAGAGAGCTCCTGAATGTATGCGTGTGAAAAACTCAACAACAGAGACAACCTGAATTAGGAAAAAACAGTATCAAGTAGAAAAAGACATAGGATAGAAGACAGTTCTAGTTACTCTGAACCCTGAAAGCAGCCTCAGAAAAAACCAAAAAGACCTGCGAAAAAGCAGGTCACATAGAAAGAGACAATCCCCAACCCGGAAAAAACAATACATCCGGGTGGGGCTGAGAATCTCCTACTTCAGGGAAAAAGAACCCTTCACGGTAAGACCAATGTTCCTTTTTTCCCTGAGTAGGAGATCCTCAGATTGGGACATGCCCAAGCTGTAAACCAAAGTCCTGGGATGGGAGAGATGTATTCAGACCACCTGCTGGAGGATTGTGCGGCCGAAGGCAGCCTGGTCCTGCGAAAAATCAGGTATTTTATAATGCTTAATGAATGGCGTGGTAGACGACCAAGTAGCTGCCCTGCATATTTCCAAAAGAGGGACGTGAGCCGAGAAAGCTGTTGAGGCGGTGGTACTTCTGGTTGAATGTGCAGTCACTCCACCAGGAGGAGGGAGATGAAGGGCTGCATAGGCCATGTGTATGCATGACTTGATCCAACCCGCTAAAGTGGCCTTGGAAACCCTATTGCCGATGCTAGATGGTTGGAATGAGATGAAGAGAGCATCTGAGTGGCGAATGTCCTTGGTGCGGCGAATATAAATGCGAAGTGCTCTGCGAACATTGAGCTTATGCCACAGTTTCTCCTTAGGATGTACTGGAGCTGGACAGAAGGAAGGTAGAACAATAACTTGCGATCTGTGGAACGTAGAATTAATTTTAGGGAGAAAAGTAGGATCCAGCCGGAGAACGACTGAATCGGAGTGAAAAGTATAAAAATCCTTTTGTGCTGAAAGGGCGGCTAACTCTGAGACTCTGCGAGCCGAGGTCACAGCCACTAGGAAACTCAACTTGAAAGACAGGATCCGCAAGGGAATGGATGATATGGGTTTGAACGGGGCCCTCGTGAGGGCGTTGAGAACACGGTTCAAATTCCAGGATGGGAATCGTCTGAGTGGGGGAGGCACCAAGTTAGTGGCTCCCCGCAGAAACCTGGATAGGAGTGGATGAAGATGAAGACAGATGCTAGAGCCGAAGCCTGGCGTATGAGTGTATTAGGCCGTAAGCCCATGTCCGAGCCAGCTTGCAGGAATTCGAGAACGTCAGTTATTCCCACTGTCGAGGAGTCCTTCCCATGAGACTGTACCCATCGCAAAAAAGCTGACCATGTTGACTGGTACACCTTGATAGTGGATGGCCGCCGAGAGGCTAGAATGGTGGCCTGTATGCTCATGGAGTAGCCACTCGCCGCTAACTTCACGCGCTCAGCCTCCAGGCGTCTAGTTGCAACCACTGGGGGTCTGGGTGCAGTAGAGGGCACTGACGTAACAGATCTGGATGAAAAGGAAGATGCCACGGAGGAGAAACCGCTAAGCTGAGGGGGTCCGGAAATCACGGGCGACGGGGCCAGAAAGGGACCACAAGGATCAGCTCTGCCCTTTCCAGATGAAGTTTTTGGATGACTTTCATGATTACCGGAACTGGCAGAAAAGCATATAGTAGAACGTTTGGCCATTGAGAGTGAAGCGCGTCTGTAGCCTCTGTCGAAGGTGCGTGGTATCTCGAGAAGAATCAAGGCAGTTGGTTGTTGCCCGGGGCTGCAAACAGGTCTACTAGAGGGGTCCCCAGTTTCTGAGTGATCTGAAGGAAGATCCCTGGGTGCAATTGCCACTCCCCCGGATCCACTATCTTTCTGCTGAGCCAGTCCACTATCTCGTTTTCGTCGCCCTTGAGGTGCTCGGCCATGAGCAATTGCAGGTTGGATTCCGCCCAAGTAAACAGTAGATCGGTCTCCCGCATCAGTAGGCGAGACCTTGTCCCCCCTTGGCGGTTGATATGTGCCTTGACCGTGATGTTGTCTGTACATAGGAGGACGTGGCGGCCCTGGAGAGCCTGTTGGAAGTGTTGTAATGCTAAGCGTGCCGCTTGGAGCTCCAGCCAATTTATGGGAAGGGAGGTTTCCGTGGTCGACCATGTGCCCTGTACCACCTGACCCTGACAGTGGGCTCCCCAGCCCGACAGGCTGGCGTCGGTAGTGACCACAATCCATCTGGGTTCCGTGAGCCAAAGCTCCCGGAGGAGGGCCTGGGACAACCACCAGTGAATTGAGGGTTTGACTGCCTGAGTTATGGGAATGTGAAGTCTGTGGACTGCCATGATGTGATCCTGCCATGGCAGGAGAAGCCATTGGAGAGGTCGGGAGTGCCACCTTGCCCACGGAGTGCAGTCCAGGCAGGCTATCATGGAACCAAGAGCCTGCGCCAGGGTCATGATGTCCTCCCTTGATCTGTGCGGCAGCGGTCGTAGTTGATTTACAGTGCGTGCCCTGCACTCTGGTGGAAGAGAAATCATGTTCTGTGCAGTGTCGAATAAGGCCCCTAAGTGCACCAGCTGTTGGGATGGATTCAGATGACTCTTTTCTTTGTTCACAACAAATCCATGGTCTCTCAGCGCCACTAGCATTGTGCGTACGTCTTTGATGGCCTGGCCTCTGGAGGGCGCTCTGATGAGCAGATCGTCCAAATACGGATGGATCCCCACCCCCTGAAGACGAAGGAACGACACTAGAGAGATCATCAGTTTCGTAAACACCCTTGGCGCCGAAGCTAGACCAAAGGGAACTGTGCGGTACTGGAAGTGAGCCCCATCGTATGCGAAGCGGAGGAACCTCCGGTCGCAGGGCCTGATAGGAACGTGGAGGTAGGCCTCCGAGAGGTCCACCGAGGCCAAATAGTCTCCACTCTTTACCGCCTCTTTTATGGTGCGGAGGGACTCCATACGAAATTTTTTCTTTCATACAAAGCGATTGAACGCCTTGAGGTCCAAAACCGCCCTCCAGGACCCGTCCTTTTTTGGAACCAGAAAAAGGATAGAATAGGTCCGCTGGAATCTTTGGGAAGGGGGGACGTATTCTATTGCCTCGATCTGGAGAAGATGATGCACTGCTTGTAGCATCAGCCAATGTTTTTGATGAATTGAAGATTTTGGTGTGGGGATGATGCGAACTGGTGGGGAAGATATTAGGTCTATGGCGTACCCGTTGGAAACTGTGTCTAGGACCCATGTGTCTGCGGCCGTCGACATCCAGGTGAGTGCAAAATGCGACAGCCTCCCACCTACTGGGATGGAGTCATTGCTTTCGATTTCGATAATAGGGGGCGAAGGGGCGAGAGCTGGATCCGCGCGAAGGGCCCCTGGATCGCTGTCTCCACTGAGATCTGTTGAAACCTCTCGATGACTGGAAACGAAAGGCCCTGGATTGGTATGGTTGGTTGTAATGGTAGGGTTGATTGAACTGTTGTCTGAAGGGCCAAAAGGAGCTATGAGAGCCTTGAAAGGGAGGCCTAAAATCTCTACGTGTAGATGGCATAACCTTCTTTTTATCCTTTGTGTCTATGAGAATTGGGTCCAGTGCAGGCTCAAAAAGAGTTGACCCAACGAATGGTGCTGAAGTCAAAGCCAACTTGGATTTTGAATCGACATTCCAGGGCTTCAACCATAGAGTCCTTCGAACGGCCACTCCTGCTACCAACGCCCTAGAGGAATGTTGGATGATGTCTAGACTGGAATCGGCAGTTAGGGCTGCGGCCTTGGCCATCTTGTTGATACCCTGGCGAAGCTTAGGCAGCTCCGGAGGCGACCAATTCTTTAGCCCATAAAACCGCAGCCCGAGCGAAGATCGAATTAGTGGTGGCCATCCTGATGGTGGCAGCGGAAGCGTCATGAGCCTTTTTCAAAAGCACATTGCAGCGTCTGTCTTCCTGAGACTTAAGCTGCTCCTGATGTTCTGAATGGACTACAGCCCCCGAGACCATTTGGACCACCGGGGGGTCTACCCTGGGGTTAGCAAGAAGTTTAGTTACCTCTGAAGTTAGTTGATCATGTTTTTTAGGAAAGTTGCCGATGGGCTTGGAGGAGGTGGGACGCTGCCACTCTGCACACATAACCCTCTGGAATAAAGGTGGAAAGGTTACCACTGGAGTCACTGGATCAGATGGCGGAAAAACCTGTTGGTCCAGTGTATTAGCAGAGGAGGCGACCTCTGAGGGGGAAACATCATTAATCGCGCATTTCGCCTTAGCTAATAATATCTCAAAGTCTGTGGATGAGAAAAGCCTCGTGGAACTAGATATAAGAGGAATCACCTCTTCTTCCGAGAGTTCCCCCTCTTCCTTGCCAGAATCAATCGGATCCCTGGGGATCATTGGCTGTGAGTGTGAGGATTCCTCCCCAGACGAGGAAGGGGGAACCTCCTGTGGTGCAGCTCTCAATGGTACGTGGGGCAGGGGGGAGGTGGAATCGGGACCACAGAGGGAAGGGATGGAACAGGAGTAGGGAGCACGGGTAGATCCCGTTTTGGAGGCATGCGTTCCCTCTCAGGGGAAGAGGATGGAGAGGAAGGATAAACCCCGCGCCTGCATCTGGCTCTGCATGCAGGCGGCTTAGGCATAAATAAACCCCGCTCCCACATGGGAATAGCTCTACATCAGGGGCTAGAGTCGGGGGAGGATGAAGATAGCCGGTCACCTCCCTGGTTCCTTGACCATTTGCGCCCTCCAACCCCATGATTAGGGAGCGTAGAAATAACCCCCTGATCTTCTAGCGGGGGAATGCACGGAACTGGTATATTAGAAGCATGGGCTTTCAGTGGAACTAAAGTGGAATGGTCCCCCTGTATATTACTCGGAGCCGCAGGTGGCTCTAATTGAAATTCTCTTGCAAAAAAATCCCTGAGCCACTGAGTGGCTTTGGGAGAAAAGGGGTCCTTACTTACAGTTTGGGTCGCTAGTGAATGCGGAGAACTGGCGCGCAAACGGTCGTGCAGCGGGGAGGGAATGCGCGGACGAGCCGGTTCCCCCTCAACCGCTGCGCCCCCATCAGGGTGAGGAACTGGGGTCGGAGTATTGCCCACCGGGCTCCTGTCCCCAGCCTCAAGTCTCTGCGAACGCTTGGAACCCTCCTTAAAGTGATCCTTCATTTTGGCGCCATTTTTGCCCGCCTTTGTCTTTGAGCAGCGGCAGACCGCTTGAATGAGCAGCCGTTCACTCAGCCGTTTCCGACCCTCGGTTAAGTGAGCAGATTCTTTGTGCTTCCGTCTCTTTTTAGGAGATGAGGGCTGGTCAACTAAATGCTTGGATTTCTTAGGGGCTTTAGCGGGACGTTGCCCAGAAGCCTTATAGTCTAGAGACTGGTCGGGCGCGGCGGAAAATGGCGGACAGGAAGCCGAAGCGCCTGGAGCCGCGAGATCGGCTAGTGAAGCCGTTGCAGGAGGCGCCGAGGGAGAGGCTAGCAAAGCTATTGAAACTAAAGCAGCCAATTTCGGCAGTGCGCTGCCCAGGTGCTGCGGCAGCTGTGTGCTCTTGGAAAGGGAGCCCTGCATGAGCTTCTCGGCATGAGCCGATTCCATAACAAACAAAGTAAAGAAAAACCTTTTTAGGTGTCCAATCAGAATTAGAAACCAAAAAGAACTATTTTGTAAGGAAATTTAGTGCCTAATAGAGAGCTGCTCTCTTCCCACCCTTGCACACTATGAAAGGAGAAGGAAACTGGAGCCAAGCGACAGTGCAGAGAGAAATAGGCAGGAAATACGATAGAAAAAGCTGACCAGAGCTCTCTCCCAAAAAACGTCCTATCCCGAGCGAGACAGAACTGGAACTGGGGCTGGGAGACAACCACGCCTACAATCAAATCACGTGACTCCAGTTCTGTCTCGAGCATGCGCAGTCCATCACCCGATCTGAGGATCTCCTACTCAGGGGAAAAATACACTTCCTACCTATTTCTTCCTACACTTTCTACCTATTTTTTTGTTCCTGCAGTGGTCAGTGCCAGGAGGCACCCTCTAGGAATCAGACTGGCTGGAACAGCTAGAGTAGCAATAAAACCAACCAAGGAAGTTACAGGAAAGGAGGGGCTGGAGGAAGCTCCATGGTTTGGAAGATTTGTTGGCTGCCTGTAAGTTTGAGTTTCTCTATTAGCTTGTTTGTTTTTGTTTTGTGGGAGGGGGGGCACAGACCCTTACTGATGAGCTGCCTCCGCACCAGATAAAAATCATAGATAAAAATACTAAGAAGCCTCTCTCAAAAGAAGAGTCTTCAAATACTTTTTAAAAACCTGAGCGAGGAAGCATGGCAAAGCTTCTCTGGGAGGGCATTCTAAAGCCAATGGGCCACAATGGACAAGGCCCTGTTTCTGCTTCTCCTCATCAACCAAATCTCAGTCAGTGGCAGGGCTGTAAGGAGGACCCTGGCAGATTTGTATGGGCAAATGTAGTCCAACAGATACCCCAGCCCCAAGTCATGAGGGTTGACAAATGAGAAACATGATCATTTCTAAATATTTGCTGTAGAGAAAGTGTACACGGAATAGCTGTGAACATTGTAAGGTTACAGTTCTATGTACACTTACGTGGGAGTTCATCTCACTAAACTCAGTGGGACCAACCCCCACAGGCGTGTAGCAAGCTTTGCAGTGGCCCAGGGACAAGTTGTCACTGCCTGCTTTCACAACTGCTCCACCGCCATTCAGCTGTGCCAGCCACACCCTTTCCGCTGACATCAGATACACAGGGAGGGGATGTGCGGCACTTTGGGCCTTCCCAGCCTGCAAAGTGCCAGTTCTGGCTGGGTACATAAGAACATAAGATCAGCCCCTTGCTCAGGCAGAGAACTTGCCGCTAGGAGTGGACGAGGTGCCATGTGTCACGCTCCCAGCTGGAAAGCACTTTGTTTGCCGGCTGAGTGTGGCAGTTGGTGCCCTGGGGAAGAGACGGGGGCACTGTGGTGGTCCCCTGGTCTCCAGAGACCCATAATTGCCTCCCTTTGTCCAATGGTTACACCACTGAACCCTCAAGTAAACAGGGGTAGGGCTGGACTCCAAAACCAATGAGAGTCAATGACTTGCCCTCTCCAGAAATGACCCTGGAAAGTGATGAATTGCTTAATAAAGCATATTGAGAGAGAAAGGTCCTGGAAATAGATGTTGTATATGGCCACAGTAAGGATTAATATCAATTGTATAAGAATTAAAGAATCAATAACCTTCAAAAAGTCAATTCTGTATATGATATAAATCATCACAACTTTCCTATAGTCAAGTAATCAGAGGTATACTGAGAAGGGAGGATTCATCATTTTGAAATACAGAGTTGATACTCCACTGATTTAAAATACTGGTATACAAGAATAGGAAATTCTGGGTTATGAACAACTCAAAAGGAACAACATATGGTGGCATTACCCAGATAATACCAAAACTATAGTAATTCGATATTCTTGCAATTGGAGACAAGAACTTCAAAATGCTTTCCATAAAAAGAGCTTTTATTGCGAAGTCCGAAATCACTGAGTTAAGTGCCATTCAGCTGAGTGCATTGATTTTCTCTCTCTCCTCAGTTCTTCCCTCACCTTTAATGGCTTCCATTTACTATTTACTGAAAGAAGCAGGGAGTATAGCAAAGACATTATCAGGCAGAGGAAAACCTAAGGCAGGGTTTTCCGAGGAGTGGGAGGGGAAAACAGTGCAAGTTTCCAGGAAACATCATATAATATCATCTCTAGAAGAGCTATTCTGCTCAGTGCCATCCCAAACAATTCTGAGTCCTTCCTCAGTTCTAATCCAAGGTAGGAGGAGTAGCTAGAAGAGCTGTGTAAAGTAATATGGTATTTGGTAAAAATAAATGCCTAAATTTGGGATGAGCTTTTTAAAGTAAAACCATGCTGATGATTCTTGGAATATATAGAATGGTAATAATTGGTGACGGGCAAACTGCCCTGGTTCAATTTGGAATAAAGTAGCAAACCAAGCCTTTTAAAAATAAAAATACAAATAAAATTTTGCTAATACAAATTTGAAATTCACATCCTGTTACAGTTCTAATGGTATGACTAAGTCCACAAGTCGTCTTGGGACATGTAGTTTCCAGGGCACCTTATGGAATTAGGAACCCCGGTAAAATACATTTCCCAGGGTCCTTGGTGCCTGGAATGCTGCTAGCTGCAGCATTTAGGACACCATTGTGGAAGGAATTGAAGCATCATGGAGAAGCTTCCAGTGAGGCAGCTCAATTGCTGCTACCCAGAAACTCATTACATTTATGCTGGATATGAACCAGTGTGGTGTGTGTGTTTATTTATCATATTTATATATTGCCTGATATATGTATCTGCTAGTTATATTTATATGCCACCTGATATATGTAAGGTAAAGTGTGCCGTCAGATTTAGACTCCTGGTGCCCACAGAGCCCTGTGGATTTCTTTGGTAGAATACAGGAGGGGTTTACCATTGCTTCCTCCCATGCAGTATGAGATGATGCCCTTCAGCATCTTCCTATATTGCTACTGCCCGATATAGTACCAGTGGGGATTCAAACCGGCAACCTTCTGCTTGTTAGTCAAGCATTTTCCCGCTGCGCCATTAGGTGGCTCTGATATACAGTATGTAACCACAGCTAATGTAGTGGTTAGAGCATTGGCCTAGGACTAGGGAGACCCCATTCCGCCATGAAGCTCACTCGGTGACTCTGAGCCAGTTGCTTATCTATATGACTAACCTACATCACATGGTTGTTGTGAGGATAAACATAGCCCTGGCCTCTGGAACTGCTCTGGGCTTTTTGCAAGAAGAGTGGGTTATTTCTCCCTCCACTGGGAGGCAGATTATACATGCAGAAAAATAAGGTGGTAGAGTCTTGATGTGGTAGAATAGAATGTACCGCTTCAGGTAAGTCTGGAGGCAGTTATTTTTAAATGTCCCCCTACATAAAAATCTCCCTATAAGCAGAAAAATAGCACAGCAGGGAGAAGACTGGGCTTCCTGCTTACTAATTGCAGGGAGGTTAGTTTGCTGGTTTTCAGATATGGTGGAGCTTTCAAAAAAGTGTCCCTACTTGCACTTTTAAGGGTAGAGCGCATTCTACCACCTCGGGGCAATATGTGCTGCATGTCTAAACTGCCTCCCAATGAGGACATTTACAGTCTCGTTCTGACATATGTAGATCTGGACTGCTTGTGGGCTTCTCAGAAGTACTTGATTGGCTACTGTGGGAAACAGGACGCTGTACTAGATTACCATTTTCTGATTACGATTTTTGTTCTATCTATCTATCTATCTATCTAGAGGGATTAAGCCAGTCATGTGATAGCAAGCATGAATTGTCCCCTTTGCTAAATAGAGTCTGCCTTGGTTTGCATTTGGATGGGAGACTACATGTGGGCAGGGGTTCCCCAACAGTGGTACTCCAGATGTTGTTAAACTACAACTCCCGTCATTCCCAGCTATAAATTATTGTGGCTGGAGATGATGGGAGTTGTAGTTTAACCACATCTGGAGTGCTGCTGGTTGGGAACCCCTGCTTGACGGGATGGGGCCATAGCTCAGTGGTAGAGCACCTGCTTTGCATGCAGATAGTTTGACATTCAATCCCTGGCATCTCCAGGAGCTTTCTCAGACAGCAGGGTTTACTGTGGATTTTCTGCGAGGCTTTACTGCGAGTTCAAAGTTGCCCAAAAAAAACAATGCAAAAAGTGGATTTTAAAACACCGGATATAAATTGGACTACATTCTCACACATAGTGAAAAACCTGAATTGTGTGTGAAGTGCTCCTTGATAGCTCGCAGGGACTTCAGGGTACATTTGGCTGATATATAAATGCACACCTCCATTCCGGAGAAGATGTGAATGAAAAGCCAGGTGTGAAAAACTTTCAGGTAGGGCTGGGAAATACTCCTGTCTACAACCTTGGAGAGCCCTTGCCCTTCAGTGTAGAGACAATACTGAGCTAGATGGACCAATGGTCACTGTCTGACTCAGTATAAGGCAGCTTGCTGCATTCCTTCTTTCCAACAACAACAAAAAGTTCTCCAGGTTGTTTACATATCAAAAGAATAAATATTAAGAAGATGGTTTCCTGTCCCTAAAGAGCTCACAGTCTAAAAAGAAGTGCAAGGTAGACAGCAGCAACAGTCACTGGAAGGATGCTGTGTTGGGTTTGAATAGGGCCAGTTGTTCTCCCCCTGCTTAATATAAATATAATCACCATTTTGAAAGATGCTTCTTTGCCCAGTTAGCAGGGGTCTGATTGAACAGGGCTCTTCTTACGCCCTTAAATAGCAACAATAATCTCCGTTTATGCGGATTCTCACCACCCCATCCCCCACTGCCAACACAGAAGAGAGAATTCATAAAACATGTTTAGCCCAGTGACTAATTCCATCCCCCATGCAAGGTGGAAGGAGATTTTCATTGGCTTCCAAAGGAGCAAGGCTGGGGACATGTCCTACCTCTCGCTGTGGCACCACCGGTCATTTAAAAGCAACAAACCCCTGACACACTGCAATATTTTCAACATCGGGAGTCCTTCCCCAGCGAGGATGCCAGCGTTAGGTGGCAAATTAATTTGCTACTTGTTGTCATAAAGTCTTCCAGCTGGTTTCGTTCACATCAGCGATCATAATTTATGAACAGTGAGGTGGGAAAAGACCTGAATCAGCTTAATGTGCTATAAGTAGGACATTGTCATGGCAACAAGATGCAGCAGGTTTGCTACTATTTATGTATAGGTTTTGTTTTTCTGCTGAGCCTTGATACAAATAGATTTAGCAACATCTTGTTAGGAACATTATTCCCCACCCCCCCACCCTTTGGTGCATCTTTAAATATACACATATGTATGCAGAGATGCTTAAATAAGCTTGTGAAAGTTTGCAAACATTGCCAGGAAGAGAGCTAACGAGTTGCAATTTAATCTAATTGCACAGAAACAAAAAAGGTCTTGGTTCCAGGTTTATGCCTGGATATCGGTACAGATTGATCAGAATGATATCAACATGATTTTGTTTATTAATGCCACCATCCGACCCCTGATCTTCTTAGCCTTTGCTGTATCTCACATGCAAATTGAGAACACAAGGTGGGATCCATGATTTTTTTGAAGGAGAAGTATTGTTCACATTGGCTGACATCTCTGACATCTAGATTAAGCCTGTAGTAGTGCAAACAGATTGCACTAGTGCAAGGATGTTGCGCTAGTTAGTTCTGCTAAGTGGGAGCTTGCATTCTGGTGCAACAGAGTTCACTTGTGCACCTTTTGCTATGAAAACTCTTCCTCAGTCCATATACCTTGTAAGGAATGACACAAAGCTATCTTCTGTCCTTTGCAAGTGCAGTGCTTGTGCATGCAGACTGGCAGGATAAGCGACTGAGCAACTTTGAGCATCTGCGTGTGACCTTTTTGCACACATTCATCTTTGTTCATCCGTTAGTCTAGATGTCAGCCACTGTATACAACTGTGAGTAGAGATGTGTGGACCGGTTCTTCTTCTTCTTCTTCTTCTTCTTTAATAAGGACCGGTTTGCACTCAGCTTGGTTTGAGTGATTCAGCCTCAAATGCACTCAGTTACTGCCAGCTTGTCTGGTGGCCACGGAGACGGACCTTCTCGATTGCTGCCCCAAGATTGTGGAATGTGCTCCCTGTTGAGATACGACCCTCCCCATTTCTAACTATTTTTAAAAAACATTCGAAGACCCATCTCTTCACCCAAGCCTTTTCAGCTTTTTAGATTTGTAGGTTTTAATTTTATGCTGTTTTTAAATTGTTAAACTGTTTTAACCTTTTATATTTGTTTTAATTGTTTTTATGTCACTGTTAACCACACAGAGTCGAAAGTTTGGGCGGTATATAAGTTAAATAAATAAATAAATAAATAAATAAATGGTACTGGGCCCAGTTTGGTTCAAGGTCAGACTGAACCTCTCAGGCTGGTTCAGGCCCAGTGCAAGTGTGGGGGTATGTGTTCAATTTTCAGTTTTTAAAAAATGACTTAGCGCCTGGTGAGGCCACCGATGCTTTTTGGGGGATGCTGCTGCAGCCATGGGGTGTGTATGTGTGTGTCTCTGGCATATCGTCCTCCCCCTGCCTCCCTCCCGGGCCATTTTGGAGCCGTTTAGACCTCTGTGAGTGTACAGTGGCCATTTTAGAAGCCACCGCTGCCCTCGCTGGGTGGTAAGTCATTTTTTAAAACTGAAAATTGAACACACACACATCCCCTCAAACTGGCCCTGAACCGGTTCTAATTCAAACTGAAATAGGGCCCTGTTTGGGGGTGCCAAAACATGCCTAGTCTGGTTTGAATCTGGTTTGGATTCAAACTGAATGGGGCAAACTGGTTTTGTGCACATCCCTAACACTGCCCAGAGCCTTTGGATAGGGCGATCTAAAAACGTAATAAATTAATAAATAATAAACAAATAACACTGAGGAATCAGTGCATTTGAAATTACAGAATAGAAGTATACAATGGTGTGGGATCTGATCTAGTCTAGTTGTTTTAATAGGCAGAATTTCAGTGTAAACACAAGGATTTTTCTAGCACTGCCACTGGTGGAAATATTCAAGTTGGCTTCTGTGGGTAGAGGACAGAAGTCTTGGGAAAATATGGAGGCAGGGGGCTCCCAGACTCTAGTCTATGATGGGAACCTCTGGTCTAAGGCAAAGGTGGCTACCAGATGGTCCACAATCCAGTCTCCAAAGTAACTTGAGCTGTTCCCACCACCAAGATCCCTAATAAATTTTAATTATGGTGTGACAAAAAGAAACTTTCCACTGTTTCACTCTTAAAGAAAAGAAACAATGAGCCTCTGTGAGGGTGCCTATTGAGCTGGAGGAACTTCAGAGAGAGATGCCTGGTACCCGTTAGTCCAGACTTATTTATCCTACATTGAACCTGGAAAAGGCTTGGGCCAGGTGGATCTGAAGTTCAGCCACAATGAACACAATGGACTCTGCTTCGCAGAAAAGCCCTGGGTGACCTCTGCTTGGAGGTGGTGCTGTGAAACTGCTGAGTGCTGTGTGCCTGCGACCTTGGCTGATAAGAGCATTCCAGTAGCGGCATAGCCATAACACAATGGAGCACAGCCACAGTGATGGGCCAGTACCATGGCCACATTGGAGGGAGATAAGTCCTATGGCAAGTTTATGAGAATATGGACAATGGGAGGGAGTTTACTGGGACTCTGGTCATATTTCCCTTAAGGAAGAAAGTGTGTGGACACACCTGGGGGAGAAGTTGTCTCCACCTCAGTCCTACTCCTGATCAATGGAAAAGGGTATAAAAGGGGCAGGGAAGGAGCACAGCCGCTGTTCCAGAGTTCTCATGAAACTATTCTCCTTCATTTTGTTATGCAAACTGCTTTGAGAATTTTTCATTGAGAAGTGGAAATAAATTAATATAACAACAACAATAAGTCCAATATAACAATAAGTCCCCCTCCCCCGCAGAAACCGATTATCTATTATATAGATAATAATATTTTTTTTTAAATAGCTGGCATCCAGACAAAGTAACTCAATAGTACTACTCAGGAGTATTTCTAAATGACTACTTAATTTCAGTAGAACTACTCAGGAGTAATTTAGTCTGAAGGTCAGCTAATGGCAATAAATAGAATGCTATACCACTCTTTTCCTTTTCCCTCGTCTACATATCTCTCTCCTGTTTTCTGTGCTGCACTGTTTATTTTCTATTTCTCTGCTTCCCTCTAAAAGGGGAACTAGCAGCTCATAGCATTTAATTTCATTGCTGGAAATCCCTAGCTAGGTAGCTCTGCAACTATTTTAATGAAATAAAGTTACTTGGGGGGCATAGCCTGTTAACTAGGTGAGGGGAACAGGATGGGGAAGTTACATTGCTGTAAAAGAGGTAGGGCTGATATTCATTTGTATACAACCATTTGCTGCTAAGGTTTACATATTTGCCTTGGAATTCATCTTGATGGATTGTGGGTTAATCTCACCATAGTCCAGATAGTTTGCACAGTACATGTTTAGTTCCCACACCTTTCTGTTTGCTTCAGGTATTCATTTGTTTTGAATGTTGATCTGAATCCTATCCAGTCTAGCATATTGGCTATTGTGCCTTTCCATTTATTTCAGTTATTATGGGAGTCTGTGCTTCTTACTGGTTTGGCATTATCTGCTGAGGTGAAAAAGGACTCAGATTTACATACAAATGCAGAGAATAGGGTGGAAATGGAATGAGGTGGTATAATGGACTGCACCACTTCAGAAAGCAGATGGAGAATCCCATCTCAATTTTGAATGTTAATTCATAAAAAGAAAAAGAAGAGAATCCCTGCAATACAAAACTAGCACAGCCGGGACAATTGCACCCCAGCTTTTTGCCTGCTGTGTTGATTTTCTAGCTGCAAGGAGTTATTGGTGTAGGGAAGTATTCAACAATGTGTACACCCCTCTGCATTCGGAAGGTACCATCTATTGTGGTACTATCTATTCTACCACCTCAACCCTACCACCTCATCCTGATGTCTGCTTAAGCCAAGAACTGGAAGCCAAGAAGTTGGGACTAAACTAGACATGATGGGGCAGTAATGTGTAGTAGTTTATTCACACGTATGCCCACATATCAAGCAGGAGGTGGGGTTTCTTTCATGTAAAGAGTAGACCCTAACCTCCACTTGATACGTGAGCAAGGTACTAGTTTGGATTATCCTTTGTCCATTTGACCCATCTCATGTGATAAAGCAGCACACACTTCTCCCCTCTGCTGCAAGTTTTTAATCACATGGGTGTGGGGGCATTCATCCAAACTGCCCCTCTACATGCCATACAAATACTACTTTGGCTGTGTTGGCTGACCCGTGTCCCCATGCAATTAAGGAACGGCATGCTGATGGTCTGCCCCATCCCATAGGCCAGGAATATATTCTAGTATTTCAGAAAGACAGTTAAAATGAGAGAAAGAAAGAAAGAAACTCCCAGTGGGCCTTATTACTAAGGATTTCACACTGATTCAAAGACAAACTTACCATTAATAGCCATATTATTAAGACATCACGTTTAACTCACTTATCACAAGAAGCAAAGTAAGAGCAAATGAATACAATCCTAGCTCATAAGCTTCAGCTCAGTATTCACAAGCCCTGATTCTCTGTACATAGTGCCAAACTGAATATGTGTACAGTGACTTATATTAAATTAAAAAAATTACCTGTAGCCCCTTTGGGGGGCTTCCTAAAGGCTGTGGGGGGGCTCTGCAAAGGTTTCCCCTCCCCCCCCCACTGGCCTCTAGGGCCTTGCAGGGACCATTTGAGGTTGACTCAAGGTTGACTCAGCCTTCCATCCTTCCGAGGTCGGTAAAATGAGTACCCAGAATGTTGGGGGCAATATGCTAAATCATTGTAAACCGCTTAGAGAGCTCCAGCTATAGAGCGGTATATAAATGTAAGTGCTATTGCTGTTGCTATTTGAGCATGTGCGGTAGCCATTTTTTAAAAACAAATTTTGTATTTAAAAAATGGCCACTGAAAACAAAATGGCCCCCGCCATGCTCAAATGGTCTCTGTCAGGCCTGGCATGGCCTAGGGCCTCACAGAGGCCATTTGAGCATGTACGGTGGCCATTTTGTTTTTGGTGGCCATTTTTTTAAAAAAAATAATTTTAAAAAATGGTGCTCCCCTTCAAGTGGCGCCCAGGGCACGTGCGCTGCCTGACCCACCCTAGATACACCCCTGGCTGTACAGCCATGTTGATCCTGGTGGAGAAGATGGTGGTCCTACAGCAGGAGCTGAGCTGAGGGTCTCTAGAGCATAGTTGTCCTCTGGTGTAGCCTTGGCCAGGTGTTTCCAGGAAATGGGAAGTTCATGGTTGAGGAGAGGAGGGGCTTCTGGTTCTGGACTAGGGGTTCCTCCTGCCACCATTTCCTCCTCTATGGAACCCCCTGTGTCCCAGTTGGGTGGCTGAGGTCCCAAGTCTCTGACAGCTGCTCAATCAAAGTATTGCCCAGGCTACCCACACAGTCGACTGCCCCATCATGTCTAGCAAGAAAGAGCGAGAGGGCAAGCAAATGGAGAGTGGTGACACTGGCAAGGAGGAGATGGGCTCACTCAGGGAGAGGTGCTGTCAAGGACATTTTGACCATGAGCTCCCCCACCCCATGCACAGAAACATGGAGTTAACACTCTTGCAAAAACAACAATAGATAAGAGATTGCTATTTTTGATGATGCAGCTTTATTCTAATTCCTCGTTGCGGGTCAGATATGCTACCAATGGGGCCCTAACTGATCCAATTCACTCTACTCGAGGGGTCAGACAGGGCTGCATCTTGGCCCTGACTCTGTTTAATCTCTTTATTAATGATTTGGCACCATTTCTGGAGAAGGTGGATTCCCATGCTCCGAAGCTGGCTAATATACGTGTGCCCGTTTTACTCTATGCCGATGATGCAGCTGTGCTATCTCAGTCCAGATTAGGTCTGCAAAGACTGTTGCACGCTTTTGCCGGCTACTGTAATGATAACAAACTAACAGTTAATTACAAAAAAACAAAGGTCCTGGTTTTTTCAAAATCCAGGAAATTATACAAATGGGTAATAATTCAGAATCTCATTGAGCAGGTTTACAGCTATAAATATCTAGGTATAATATTTCAATATAATCTTAATTGGAATGCCCATAGGCTATCTTCAATTCATATAGCCCGTAATACTCTCAGTGCCTTTTTGCGTTTTTATTATTCTAAAGGGGGTCAGTTTGTTCCCATGGCTCTTCAGGTATTCCGTGCTAAGATTGTGGCCCAATTACTCTTTGGAGTCCCGCTATGGATCCAGGGAGTGTCAGCGGAACTGGAGAGAGTACAGTCTATTTTTTTTAAGAGCAATCCTCGTAGTGCCTAGGTGCGTGTCATACTCTGTTCTATGCTTGGAATATGGGTCTTTCTCCATAGCTTGTAAAGCCTGGGAGCTTACCTTTGCCAGATGGTGTAAACTCTGCTCAGAGATTCAGGAATTCTCTTTTTTTCAATACTTATGGGTGGATTCCTATCCCAACTCTTGGCTAACATATGTAAATAACAAAATAATGTGACTGAGCCTTTCTCCTTTTGAACTTCTCACTCAAGAATGCAATAAGGTGAAGGAAATACTATTTCTCCGGTTGCATGACACTGAACATCAGGAACTAATGTCTTTGGCTAACAGGACTTGTTCCCCTCTGCATTTTGGGATTTTACCACCTAGGGGAGATAGAGGCGCCAATTACTTAACAATGTTGCACTTTTCCAAATTTCGGGTCTCATTTGCTCGGGCTCAGTTAAACATGTTGCCCTCTTCTCTTTTGGAACGGAGGTTTGCTAAAGACCAATCTGCTACGGTTTTTTGCCCTTGTGGTGCTGGCCTCCTGGAAACTGTCTCCCATGTTCTGCTATATTGTTCTTTGTATCGGGATGCTAGAGAAGAACTTATTTCCCCATTGTTACTCAAATTTCCTGGGAGGTGCGAGCGTTTTTATACATATTACTGTCTTGCGGATGTAAGCTCTGAGATTACAAAAACTGTAGCAAATTTTTTTTATATTGCCATTATGTTAAGGTCTCAATTAAGTGCTTAACTGTGGGAGCTGTTTATGCTTTTTAAACTAATTTTTTATGAATGACTGTATTTTGTTTTATTGTGTTTTAGTATTGTTGTATTGGATATGTTTGTTGTTTCTATTTCTGCTGGCCAATGGCTGTAATAAAATTGATGATGATGATGATGATGATGATGATGATGATGATGATGGAGTTAACACTGGTGGAGGCTTGTGGAGTGCAGAGCATCTGTAGACCTGTAAAGGGCCTTCCTGCTCAGCAGCAGCTTGCAATGTGCTAAGACCATGGAGGGCAGGGATCCTGAAAAGCGTAACAAAGGTGTAATGTAAGCCAAACATTTTTTCTGATCTTTAGCATATAATTAACCTGTACATAACAGTGTTGTTATGTGAATGAGAATTATTGTCTCACTAAAGAGGGGGAATTGTAAGACTCTCTGCTGAACTTTAGTCAGTGGCTAGGAAATACATTTCTGTGCTGATGCTAGCTTTGAAAACAGGGGTTGCCATGCTTGTGTGCCCAGATGTTGTTGGACTCAGTACTTCCAGTGAGCCCACTGCCCGCCTGCCTTCAGCCCACCTGCTCCTGAGCTATCTGTTTACCCCAGGTCCTGAGTGCCTGATGTTCTCCTTGTCCAGAAGAACTGGCTCATCTGGTAGAACTGAGATTGTCTCATCAGACAGTCCACACAGGACCCCGCTCCCAAGGGCACAGCAAAGTTGAAGGTGGCCCCTCCTGCCACTTGTGTTTTCAGCCCTGCACAGGCAGTGCCTATGTGCTGGGGCCACTCAGCCCCATCTGATGTGACCACGCGGTCCCATGCCAGCACTTTATATTATGCCAGCTTTAAAGGGGCCGCCTGTTTTCACTGGGATGGAGTAGTGAGCTGGTGCTGGGCCCAAATGAGTGGCCAGCACAGAGTGGCAAGCACACTGTGCACGGGGGGTGGAAAGGGGGTGGAAAGTGGCCCCCAGAGACCCGTGGCCCTGGGCTTTTGTCCCCCGCCCCTTCCAGTGGCGGCTATGCCACTGCCCTCTCCAGCTAAGGGCTAGGAGTACAAGGTTAGGATAGTCACCTTGGATTGAAGCAGGAATTGAGACCCAAAGCAATCCAGGATCCCTGGTGTCCCAATGACCCAGTTCCTTCAGTTTTTGTTCTTGGAGAACTCTGCACCCATTACACTTACATTGTTGATAATCTGTCTGAAACAAGAATGGCTTTTAAGCCTTGTGTGTAGAAATGCCCTTAGACTGAATAATCACACTCTTTCCTTTGAATGGGGACCTGTGGAACACACAAGCACTAGGGGTCTCAAACCAATGCCTCTAGGAACAGGTCCTTTCGCTGTGCACTGCCATGTAGCTTTCCAGAAGAGGGAGCTGCCAGCAAGGGAAGGGCCATTTCCTGCCCCTTGCTAACTGGACCAAGAGGTACCTTGGAAGTGTTGGCTCTCTTAGCAGGGGGAGAGCATCTGGCCCTGTACAATCCCAGCACAGCATCCCTTCAGTGGCTGTTAGCTGCAGAAGGAAAGCTGTGTTTGAAGTGTGGTGGGCCCCTGAGGGAGCGGGGCCTCTGGCTAGGTTACTGTTCTGGCTCACTGTTCTGCAGCAAAGATATGGGAGGCAAAGAAGGCAGGGGTCTGGGGGGCGGGTGGGCACCCATGTTCACTTTTTGTCCCAGGGCTCACTACAATCTTGCTATCCTCCTGGTTATCTGGCACCTCCATGTATGTGTGTTTATATTATGGGCCCCTTTTGGACGGGGAATCATTTTCTTCTTGCTTTACTATGTAAATTGCTTTGAGAATTATTTAATAATAATAATAATAATAATAATAATAATAATACAATTTCTATACCGCCCTTCCAAAAATAGCTCAGGGCGGTTTACAAAGAGAAATAACAAACAAATAAGATGGCTCCCTGTCCCCAAAGGGCTCACATTCTAAAAAGAAACTTAAGACACACACCAGCAACAGTCACTGGAAGTATTGTGCTGGGGGTGGATAGGGCCAATTACTCTCCCCCTGCTAAATAAAGAGAATCACCACGGTAAAAGGTGCCTCTTTGCCCAGTTAGCAGGGGAAAGACCTGTTGTTGAAAAGTGGTATATATAGGTTGAGTATCCCTTATCCGGACTGCTTGGGATCAGAAGTGTTCCAGATTTTGGATTTTTCCGGATTTTTGAATATTTGCATAATGTGATATCTTGGGCATGGGATCCAGAGTGACAGAACAGACGCCAACAGAGCAGGCGCCAAACTGAGCAGGGAGTATTGGAGGGGGGCTTTCCCTTTTCCCTCTAGTGCCAAAGCGAGAACATCAAAAACATTAAAAAGCTTCACAATAAAAACATAGCCACAACTAGAGAGAATCACAGACAAAACCCTTGTCACTAACAGCCTTCTGAAATAAGTAAGTTTTGACTGCATGTTTAAAAGCAGCAAAATTGGGAATCTGCGAGTGAGTGAGCTGAGGCGTTTTGTTTTTTGTTTTTGTTACGGCGTGGTGTCCAGATTTTGGAGCATTCTGGATTTCAGATGTCTAGATAAGGGATACTCAACCTGTAGTCTAAATTGGGGGTCTCAGCCTTCTTTTAAACAAGTGTACCCCTTCTGTCTGAAACCTTTAGCTCAGATACCCCGTAGATATTTTTAGTATGTATGTATTTAATTTTAAAATATTAAATATTTAATTTAAAATATTTAAATTTGTGCACACACACATTTAAATGTTACAGTTATGCAACCAACTGTTACAGTCACTGGCTTGCATTCAGACTATTACACATGAGTACTCCCATTGAAATTAATAGGAAAAGTAAATTTATCCCACTAATTTCAATAGCATTACTTGTGAATAACTCTATCTGGATAGAAGCCTGTGACTGTGACTCTGGTCAGGAGGCAACAGAGCTGCATCCTAATCACTAGTCAGTTAGTCGGGGCGGTGGGAAGGCTCTGAATACCCCTTACGAACCTTAAAAGTATCCCCGGGTGGGTACCCCTGATTGAGAACCACTGGTCAAAATAAATGCATTGCTGCACATTAGCACCACTGCAGTGGTGAAAGGCTAGAGGGTGGTATTGCAGCCATCAGCATGTGATTTCCGGGGACCAGTGGGGGACCACCTGATCCTCTGACTCTGGCCAGCTTTTCAGTCTAAGCAACTTGTCACTTGGGTACTGAGTCCAAGGCTTCACCAGCTGACTGTCTGCTGCTTGGCTTGACCACCAGCCTAGGTGGCAGATGCAGGCAGTCAGGGAGTCTGTACCGGAGGGACTTCAGATCGGCGACCGTGACCCTACGAGACATTGCTCAAAGTAATGGCCTGTCCTGGTTACCCACAAGGTGAGGCAGCACGGCCAGTCCGCAGGGCCTTGGCGAGTCTGATGGTGCAAATTCACTCCTTCTGGAGTCGGGCACTCCACTTCCTCTCTGTTTGCTCCTGCCAAGCTTGTTGCCAATGCTGGCATGCAGATATCGGGGGCATGATGTTGTGGGAGAGGCTGGCTGTGCCTTGGGCTTGTGGGTTGCTGCCCCAGGCCCCTGGGAGCTCAGGCCCTCAGGGAGCTGTTACCTTGGGGGACTCTACCTTTGGGGCTCCCTCCATTTCTAGTCTGGTGTCAAAATCCAGGGCTGGGGCTAGTGTTGGTCCTGCCTCCAACTCAGAGTTCCTATTGTAAGCAAAGACTGTGACAGCCTGGGCCATGTCAGCAGCACTGATCTCTGCATAAGCCTGGAGTCAAAACTGAATAATCTTCCAAGGAAAGGCTGCCATCTAGTGAGAAGATTAACAAAGGACATTTGGTGTGGAGGGATGCGGTGCAGATCCTAGAGAATAAATTCGCCACCACGGCATATTCACCAGTGCTCCTTGTTGCTTTCAACTTCACCCCACCACCCCTACCTCCTTTTTGCACTTTGTTGTGTCCTGCTTCCCACCATTCCAAGGTGGGAATTTTCAGACTACTGTAAATGGTTTTAAAGGCACCCCAGCAACACAGGTGTAGGGAAGAGTGCCCCATAATGCAGGTGCAGAGTCCTCTCCCTCTCTGTATTGTTGCTGATGAAGGCATACAGCAAAACATTCAACTAAAATTTGGTTCCCTCTAACTATCTCTGTTGTCAGCCATATTTTTGTACTCTATCTACCTATCTACCTACCTACCTATCTATCATTGTGGTTGAAGGCCTCCTAATAAGCCTCCTAATCTCTCTCTCTCCCTCTCTCTCTCTCTCTATATATATATATATATATGAATGAGAGAGAGAGAGAAAGAAGATAACATTGAAAAGCAACCTAACAGGCTTATTAGGAGGCTCTGGATCCTGGAATGATGGACTCAGTCACTGTGTGTGTGTGTGTGTGTGTGTGTGTGTGAGAGAGAGAGAGAGAGAGAGAGAGAGAGAGAGAGAGAGAGAGAGAGAGAGCTGACAACAGAGATAATGAGAGGAAACCAAATTTTTGCTGAACATTTCAGCTTATGCCTTCAACTGCAACAGATGGAGTTGGTGTCATGGCCTCACTTGACTAGAGATATCTTAGTCAATTACTGTTATGAGTTTAAATTAATCTAATGAATCTGCATAAAGGTGCATACAGAAAACAGTTGCTTTGAAGGGAAAGTATGCTTCCTTCGGTTTTTAAGATGGTGCTGCATGCAGATGTTGCATCAGGTCCTTCCTTAAAAGAGGCATCCCTCATATTTGAGAGTGAAAGGGGAATGCCTCTTTTCTAAGGATCAGCTGTGGATTTTAAACGTATTTATTTTTTAAAAATTATATATCTTGCCTGATTTGTGCCTTTTAGTCTAAGGATTTTTAACTGACAAATAATCTATTAAAAGCTGCAGACCATGATGGTGGTGGTGGTGATAGTGATAATGATAATGTATTCAGCAGAATAATATAAGAAGAAAGGACAAATTCCTCCCCTGAAAGAGCTTACAATCTGAATATCAATGTGTGGGGGTTGGATACAAGAGGAAGGAAAGGAGACATGGGTAACAAGGGATGAATATGAGTAAATGCAGTTGCATGTACTGTAATACGGTCCATTCAGACACTTATACAGACAGTGGATCTTTTCTCATGGTTTGAAGACACATGCTGATATTACCTAGGCACTAAAAGTAAGGTGGGATGTGGTTTTCCATTCAAAACATCTATACATGCTAGGCCTCAACTTGTGCCATCTTTCCTTCATTTTTAAAGGGAATGTATCTTGTGAACAGAACTGTTGTGTAGGGCTGCCATACGGAAAAGAGAACTGGCCTCCTGTACCTTGAAGAGATGCACAGAAGAGGGAACTTCAGCATGTGCGGCTTTCTCAGTTGGATCCATTTTCTGTGGCAGGAGGTGCCTAAAATTAAGCTCGTTTTGAGCACTGTACCAAAGTGCTACTTTTAAAGGGTACATATAACGTGTATTGTTTTAAAGCTTCGGGTTTTAGAGTTGTATTTTAAATTGTTTTAATTGTGTCAATGTTTTAATGGTTTTTAGATTGTGAACCACCCAGCAGGGATCTTTTTGTGTAGGGCGGTATAGAAATATAATATAATATAATATAATATAATATAATATAATATAATATAATATAATATAATATAATGCACAGTAATTGCGAATTGTCAGGAGCAAAGCTGAATAATGCCATTGGCTGTATGAAAGGCACCTTCTGTCACCGTCCTGACGTCGCTGTAAATGGTTCCCTTGTATGAACTACCCCACCAAGCCTAAGTGTAGCGAAGCTACATTCAATCATTACCATTTAGAAAAGCTCCTACTGAAATTTCTTCTTCTGTGCATCTCTTAAAGGTACAGGAGACCTGTCCCCTTTTCCATATGGCAGCCCTACCCTTGTGCATAAGGCCTTGCTGGGAGAGCTAGACTACATGCCACTTTAGGAGTGTGGGAGAGGAGAGTCGTATGGTCCCACCATGGCCAGCCTGAGGCTGTTTTGTTTTTGTTTTTTGCTCTAGGCTAGGCGTTCCCAACCTTGCGTCCCCTCCCCTGACGTTGTAGTACAACAGCAACCATTATCTCCAGCCACAATGACCTTTGGGATGATGGGAGTTATTCTCCCACAACAGCTGGAGACCTGTGGTTGAAAATCCCTGCTGTAGGCAAATTTAAAATCCCCCTCCCACCTAGCTTCTGTCTTCTTGCATGCTGAGCAGCAATAGGCATATTACACGTATTACATTATTAACAGCAACAAGCAATTGGCATATTACATTATCAAGGATTAACCAAGATGACATGTACTCACTTTAGTATCTATTATTTCCCCTTCACAACTGTGTCTGCACCTTGGGCAACAGGTGGAGATCAGAAGGCTCTTGATCAATCATGTCCCCTGGAATGCAGGGCATGTTACTCAGTTGAAGAGCTGCTAAGCTGCCTCTGTGAACCTCCTCCAACAGTGTCAGCAATGGCCTCTCTCCAGAGATTTATACTGAGGTAGGCACCCCAGCATTCAAACACCCCAGGGAATTGCCTCATTGACTCTGCACAGTTGGGCCAGCCCTGGCATTTGCTCCTCTACCAGCAAAAGGTTGATTGACTGGCCAGGTTCAAAGGGACATAGGAAGCTGCATGATACTGAATCAGATCATTGGTTCATCCAGCTCAGTATTGCCTGGCTGCTGCTCTCTAGCAGTATCTCTCCAAGGTTTCAGGCAAGGGTCTCTCCCAGCCCGACCTGGAGCTTTCCCAGACAGCAGGTTTTTCTGTGGGTTTACTGTAAGGCTTTAATGTTAGTTCAAAGCTCCCACAAAAAAACAGACGGAAAAAGTGGGGTTTTTTTACCCCGGATATAAATTGGGTTACATTCTAATGCACAGTGAAAAACCCGAATTGTGTCTTAAGTGCTTCCTGATCGCTCACAGGGACTTTGGGGTAAATCTGGCCAATATGTGAATGCACCCCCTCCTTTCTGGAGGAGATGTGAACTAAAAGCCGGGTGGGGGAAACTTCCTGGAGATGCCAGGATGTGATCCTGCGGCCTTCTGTGTGCAATCATGCAGATGCTCTTCCACTGAACTACAGCCCCATCCCCTAAGGGGAATATCTTACAGCACTAACATATAGGCTCTCATCCAAATACATCCAAATACAAACTAAGGCAGACTCTGCTTAGTAAAGGGGACAATTCATGCTCACTACTACAAGACTAGCTCTCCTCCCTAAAGGTCCAAACTAGATATATGCTTCATTTTATGTGAGGACTATAGCCACCTAATGGTGCGGCAGGGAAGTAACTTGCCTAGGGAACAAGAGGTTGCTGGTTCGAATCCCTACTGGTATGTTTCCCAGACTATGGGAAACATCTATATCGGGCAGCAGTGATATAGTAAGATGCTGAAAGGCATCATCTCATACTGCATGGGAGATGGCAATGGTAATCCCCTCCTGTATTCTACCAAAGAAAACCACCTGGCTTTGTGGTTGCCAGAGTTGACACCGACTCAGCGGCACAATTTTACCTATGAGGACTATGGGGTTAAGCCAAAGTCTTCAAAACAGATAACTATAACTCCTAACTATACCTCTCCAAATTGGAGCCCTGTTTTTATTTCTGATGTTTGATGTTCTCTTTTACTGCAGATACCTGTCCCACTCCATATAGGCAGCTCTATTTTAAAGTATATAAATACAATATATTGCATTCATTGAGCCTAGATAATGAACTGTGTGGTGAATGTTTCATTTTTAGTGTCTGATATCTAGACTAACACTGCGCATGCTGAATGATATTATTATTATTTCTTATTTACTCAGTCAGACAGGTGTTATTGACTGGTTTGTTTTATCCAGACATCGAGTCCTTCCCAAGGACCTGGGATGGCTGAATCTTATTATCAATATTGTTGTTGTTGTTATAGATATTGGCACAAAATATAGGCTGTTCCCAGTAAAGTTGATTTTTGTAGTTGGCTGATGGTGATTTCTGTGGCCCCTATGGTGTTGAGGAGCTCTTCAAGTTGTTTTGGAATTGCATCTAGGACACCAGTTACTACTTGGATTATTTTGGTCCTCTTCTGCCACAGCCTTTCAATTTCAATTTGTAGATCTTTGTATTTGGTGATTTTTTCTATTTCTTTTTCTTCTATTCTGCTATCCCCTGGTATTGCTAAGTCGATTATTTTGACTTGTTTTTCTTTCTTCTCAACTAGTTATATCTGGTGTATTGTGTGGCAGATGTTAGTTTGTTTGTAGTCGAAAGTCCCATAATATTTTTGCATCTTCATTTTCTACAATTTTTTCAATTTTATGGTCCCACCAATTTTTGGCTACAGGTAGCTTGTATTTTTTGCAGATGTTCCAGTGTATCATCCCTGCTACCTTGTCATGCCTTTGTTTGTAGTCAGTCTGTGTGATCTTTTTACAACAACTGATTAGGTGGTCCACTGTTTCATCTGCTTCTTTACAAAGGTGGCACTTGCTGTTTGTTGTTGATTTTTATACTTTTGCTCTTATTGCATTTGTTCTTAGTGCCTGTTCTTGTGCAGCCAGTATTAAACCCTCTGTTTCTTTCTTCAAGTTGCCATCCTTAAGGCACTGCCAGGTCTTGGTGATGTTTGATTTTCCGGTTATATTGTACAAATATTGACCATGCAGTGGCTTATTTTTCCATTTTTCTGCTCGGTTTTTTACTTGTTCTTTCTTGTAGGCCTGCTTTGTTTCATTGGTATTTAATAGTTTTTCATTATTGACCATTTTTAGTGCATCTTCTTCACTGTCCTTTATATGTTCTTCAAGGCCTCTTCATTATTATTATTATTATTATTATTATTATTATTATTATTATTAAAATATTTCTATACTGCCGTAAACTTGCATCTCTGGGTGGTTTACAATTAAAATCATTTAAAACATTAAATCAATTAACAATTACAATCCTTTAAAATATTAAAAACATTTAAAACTCAGTATTAACATTATTTAAAACTATAACTCTAATTAAAAGCCTGGGTGAATAAATGTGTCCAGTGCCTTTTTTTAAATTGCCATAGATGGGGAGGCTCTTATTTTAACAGGGAGAGCATTCTGAAGTCCAGGGGCTGCAACGGAGAAGGCCTGTTCCCGAGCAGCTGCCAGATGAGTTGGCGGCACCCGTAGGCGAACCTCTCCAGGTGACCTTAGCAGGCATTGGGGCTCACAGAGAAGAAGACTTAAATACCCAGGGCCTAAGTTGTTTAGGGCTTTATAGGTAATGACCAGCACCTTGTATTTTGCCTGGAAATGTATCGGTAGCCAGTGCAATTTGTTCAACACAGGAGTGATATGGTCTTTCCTA
Organism: Hemicordylus capensis; assembly: GCF_027244095.1. NCBI lineage: Eukaryota > Metazoa > Chordata > Lepidosauria > Squamata > Cordylidae > Hemicordylus > Hemicordylus capensis. The sequence continues at coordinate 436,953,241 of NC_069657.1, read as the reverse complement.
AATGACCCAGAGATCAACCTGGCTACTGTGTTCTGAACCAACTGCAGTTTCTGGACAACATACAAAGGCAGCCCCACATAGAGCTCATTGTAGTAATCCAGCCTAGAGGGTACGAGCGGATGTACCACTGTTTTGAGGTGGTTCATCTCAAGAAAGAGACGCAGCTGGCGTATTAGCCAAAGCTAATAAAAAACCACCTCTGGCCATCGCCTCAACCTGGGATACCACAGAGAGGTTCAGATCCAGAAGAACCCCAAGACTGTGTACCTGTTCCTTCTGGGGTAGTGTGACTCCCATCCAGAACCAGCAAATCCATCTCCCAAGTTTCGACCCCACACAATAAGTACCTCCATCTTATCTGGATTCAGCCTCAGTTTGTTATCCCCCATCCTACCCATTACTGCCTCCAGCCAGACGTTTAGGGAGGTTATGCCTTCTCCTGAGGATGTTGACATGGAGAAATAGATTTGGGTGTTGTCAGCATATTGATAACACCTTGCACCAAATCCCCTGATTGTCACGCCCTCGATCTCAGATAGCGAGGAGGAAGGGGAAGCTGACAGCCTTTCAGCCGATGCAGGGGTGCCTGAGGGGCAGAGCCCAGCTGTCAGTTCCCAAGGGACGGCTGAGGAAGGTTCGGCTGATGTTTCAGAGCAGGCACAGCAGTCTGAGGCAGCAGAGACAGCGATGGACAGACTAGAAGATGAACTGTGCAGGCAACCCCCACTGACTCCACAGCAAAGGCGTGTCACAAAGCGAAGAGCACAGCTGGAAACTATCAGGAGGAGTAAACGCCTCTTGCAGAGGGCTGGTAAGCCTTGAATCCCTGCCAGCTGAGAGTTATCAGCTTGGACTATAAAGCACATCAACAGCTTTCTGTTAGCCGCTGGAAGACAACATTTGTCAACCTTCATGTCCACAGCTTTCAGCCCAAGCCTGATATAGAGAACTATTCCGAGCCGTGTTTTGTTTCTGCAGCCCAGTTTGTATTGTGGACTATCTTCCTGGACTTCCCTTCTGGGTGGCCAGATTGCTGACATTGATGATCTCTCCCAGCAGTTTCATGTAGATGTTAAACAACCTTGGAGACAATATGGAGCCCTGAGGGACACCATACAAAAGTTCAGATTTTGAAACAACAGTCTCCAAGAGACACCATCTGGAATCTGCCAATGAGGTAGGAGAGGAACCACCGCAAAGCACCCCCAATCCCCTCAGACGTTCCAGAAGGACACTATGGTCAATAATATCGAAAGCTGCCAAAAGATCCAAAAGGACCAACAGAGTCACACTCCCTCTGTCAATTCCCAATTGGAGATCATCCATCAGGCCCACCAAGGCAGTCTCCATCCCATAGCCTGCCCGAAAGCCAGTTTGAAATGGGTCTAGATAATCAGTTTCCTCCAAGACTGTCTGGAGCTGGGAGGCCACCACATTCTCAATCACCTTGCCCAACCATGGAAGGTTGGAGACAGGCCTGTTATTATTTAACTCTGAGGGATCCAAGGCAGGCTTCTTCAGAAGTGGTCTAACGATTGTCTGCTTAAGACAAGGAGCCACACTGCCCTCCCTCAGAAAAGCATTTATAATCTCTACCAGGCCCTCTACAACAGCCTCCCTGCCAGATAGTACAAGCCATGTTGGGCGAGGATCAAGAGGGCAGGTGGTAGGGCGCACCATTCCAAGCAACTTGTCCACATCCTCAGGAGTCACAAACTGAAACTGATCCAGGGTCATCACATAAGCTGCTGGACACCTCGGCATCAGACTCTGTAACAACTGTGGAGCTTGAATCTAAGTCAGCCCAAATACGAGAGATTTTGTCCACAAAGAACTCATTAAAAACATCACAGCGAGTAATTGTTGGTTCTAAGTACTGATTCAAGGGGTAAGGGGTGCACATTAGTCCCCTCATGACTCTGAACAACTCTGCCGGACGTGAACTTGCAGACGTGATACGGGAGGAAAAGAATCGCTTCTTTGCTGCATGTATCGCCTGAGCATAGATCTTCAAATGCTCTCTATGTAATAATCTGTAGGATTTGAGTTGAGTCTTCCTCCACTTGTGCTCTAGTTGTCTACCTCCCTACTTCAGCTCATGTAGTTCTTCTGTATATCAAGGGGCCAGTTTCAAAGTGGGTTGGAGAGGACGCTTAGGAGAGATCGTGTCCAGTGCCTTAGTGAGTTGATTATTCCAATTCTCCTCCAGAGTGTCAACAGGGTCACCAGCAGAGCCAACACTAAATCCCTCCAAGGTTTCTTGGAATCCTATTGGACCCAGTAACCTTCTCGTGTGGACCATCCTAATGGCCCTTTGTCCATGACAATGGGGAAATCACCAGCGTCCCCACCCATGGAGCACCACCCTCTTCAGAGTGAAAGACCAGATCAAGAGTGTGACCAGCAATATGCATCAGTCCCGAGACCATCTGGGATAGGCCCAAAGTTGTCATGGCCACTATGAACTGCAGAGCCGCCTTGGACAAATTGGTCCCAAAGTGAATATTGGGAGTCCCCAGCACCACATGCCTCAGAGACTGCAACGCCAAGCCCGAGAACAGGTCCGTCAGCTCAGTTAGGGACTTGGTTGGGCAGCGGGGTGATCGGAACACTAACAAAAGTCCCAGTCTATCCCTGGTCCCCAAACTTAGGTACATACATTCATACATGCACAATAGGGAGGAGTGAATTTTGCCAATTTGCCCTTCCCTATGCAGCCCACTGTGTCTCCTGAAAATATGCCCTTGAGTGTTGCAGGACCTTCAGAAACATATGTTTGTGAGGCACAGATAGCTGCAAAAGGAAAGGGGGATGGGCAAAAAATCACACCTCCACCATTGTACACATCAGAATGTTTTTCAGTGCATGCAGTGTTTGTTTGTTTGTTTATTCATCACATTTATATACTGCCCAAACTTTCATCTCTGTTAGTCTGGATGTCAGCCAGTATCTTTATAGACACTTTGGTTTTGTGTCTTTACAGTTACATTTTTGTAGCCTAGATAGTTTTTTAGTTGTCCAGGTCTGTAAAACTATATTCACATATTTGGGAGTAAGTTCCATTGCCCTCAGTGAGACTTGCTACTTTGTGGACAAGCATGGGATTGGGCTGCACAATTTGCAGTTTATTTTATTTTGTGTGGGTAATATTGGACTGGCCTCTCTCTTGGATTGGGTTTAGTCAGTACTCTTGTTTTGGTTCTAAAGTTCTCCTCAACATCAATTAGGATATTTAATTTGGTTATCCTCTTCCTCCCCTAGTTTCCCATGTCCCCTTCTTTAGGTTTAAAGTATTATCCTTCCAATCCATATAGAGTACATATTAAATCATTTAACATATAAAAACATAATCTCTAACATAGGATAAGTGTTAATGCCAGAACATGAATTTCCATCTTCTGTATTTTATGACATGTGGGAACATCTTGCGTGTTTAGATTATTCTAGCCTTGCTTTGTATTGAATAAAATTTATTATTAATTAGATTCTGAAATCTGTGGTTGTCAGTTTCTGGAATCGCCTGTTTTATAACCACAAACTTAAAGGTCCCAAAGAAGCAGAGCAGGGGCTGTCTGCAGCTCCCCTTTTCTCCCTTCGTAACAGTAGGAGGAGGGAGAAGTGATTGTGTGGGAGAAAGGAGTTGGGTAGGAAAGCATTTTCCTACCCAGCTTTCATACCCAGCATTTGACCAAGGTAGGAAGAGAAGCTGCCCTGCCCATCTCCTGTTTCCCACACAATCACTTCTCCTTCCTCCTATCTAGTTGTTTGCTCTCACACAGCACTGGGAATGCGCACCAAACCTTTCTGGTTTCCAGTTGTGTGGACTGCCTCATACTGTATTAAGATACAGATTAGATATCAAAAGGAAGATAGGCATGCTAGAGATGCTGGTAAGACAAAGGACAATTTCAGTGAAAATAAACACTGCCCCCTTCTGCAAACACAAAGAAGGTTCTTGTGGCATCTTAAAAGATGTGTTGTGGCATAAGCTTCATCCTTTCAGCAGAGTTCTTTTCCCCCCAACAGATGGCAGTAGTGAGTTCTTAGCATTCATGTGCTTTATCAACAGTTTTGTGACATAATACATTTCTTGTGGCATAAATCTTCATGGACTAGGGACTGTTAAGATGCCACAGAACTCTTACTGCAACGGACAAACACAGCTATCCCCTGAAAGTTATGATGTGTTTTATGTTGCTCATTATCCTAGTGGCAGAAGAGTTCTAAGCCACTTGAAATTTCTCAGTTGTATTCTGTGCCAACACAGTTCTTCATATTCAAGCACACTTGTTTTAATGTGATAGGGCTAAATCTTGCATAGCTGTTTTTACAACATTCCTCATCGTTTTTCATTCATGTAGCCATGCAAAACTTTCCTAATAACATTAAACAATGTATGCTTCCCCCACATCCTCCAGTGGCAGAGAATCCAGGGGCGGGGGGAGCCATGACAAAGTCAGTTTGCTTGTGAGAGGACTGCAGATAGATGGTGCCTTTTGCATATGTTTACATATATACAAGCTGAGCAAGAAGAAACTGTCAGAGGCACATACAGGCAGTCTTTGAGAGTGGGGTGGGGGAGATTTCTTTATCTGCCCAGCTACAGTGGAAGTGCATAGGTAAGGGAACACTGCTGATTAATGTTTCCTGGAGACATGGTGATAACGTTCCAAATAAAGTAGTTTACTTAGGAAATCCCTCAGGGAGGATTTCCTCTGTTACACAGAGGAAGAAGGGAAAGGAGAAGAAGGAAGTCTGTCTCTCAGGTAAGAGGATGAAACCCGAGACTATCAGTCTAACAAAGGGGAAGGAAGAAAGCAGTCTAGAGAAAGCGAAGTCAGAGAGGGAATGCCCTTACTGGCTGTCTCTACCCCAATGCCCCTAGTGGCCAATAGGGTTGCTGGTGCTAAAAGTCAATGCCATCAGGAGCTGCCTCCCGGCACACTGCGGCTCCTTTTCTTTATTGCATACAGGAACAGTTCAAATCCTCTATACATGCTAGCAATCCTAATTTTAACTAGAATGTATAGGACATGCAGAGGGGCAGTTTGGAATCTCCCCACCTGATTAATCAACACATGATTAACCCCCTACAGTGCACCAGGAGAGGCTTGTGCACTCATCCCTTCTTGCGGCATGCACAATCACGTCTGGTCAGGCCGGTGGAGGAAGTATCATATGGACCAGTCCATAGTGCATATCCAGTGGCTATAGCTGGTGCATCCCTTTTGTTTCATTTTATATTGTGTGCCCCTTTGCAGCAGCAAACCTCATTCTTTTTCTTGGTTTTTTTTAATTCCACCTGCTATGTAAATGGTTTTCTGCACTTTTTGTTGAAAAGCAGCATGTAAATATCCTCTATAATAATGACATATAGAAACTAGAAATGAGTACAGAGAAGGGGAGACTCCATCTTCTTTTGATAGGACAGAACGGTGCAGCTTTTAACACTGTTCAGTCTGCCCACTGGGTGTCTCTGTGCATTTACTTTACAAGCAGGGGCTCTCAGACATTGCTATAGCCTGCCATATACATGTATGTTGTGGCTAAGGTTGTTTGGGCCAGCTTTGCTTGCTGCACCTTTAGAGCTGCCCGCCCCTCAGTTCATTCACCTTTTAAAAAAATCCTGCTGCTGTGCATCATCCGGCCACCATGCAACTGGGATTAGGAAATAAACCTTTCAAGACAAAAGATGCAACTTCTGATTGAGTTTCAGACATTGTAACCACCTGCTTTGTGGAACTTGAAGGTGAGAACTGATGTGGTGTGGTGTGATCTGGGAAACCCCCAGGTCAAATCTTTGCTTTTCTACAAACTACCGGGTAGCAGTGTCAGATTTCAGCACAAGCTAAGTAAGCTACAACTTAGGGCCTCATATTATGAGAGGCAGGGCTGTCCCGGCGGTGGGGCATGCAGGGCTGGGGGTGCGGCACAGACACATGGGGAGGTGGTTGTGGGGGAGAGTGCACATTCGTCCTGCGTGGGTAGGGATGGGTTGAATTGAACCAGCCCGGTTCGGGCAGTTCAAGTTCAAACTGGCCCAGCCCCCAAAAGAACCAGCTTGCAGACTGGTTCCGGTATATTTGTAAAGGGGAATCCTTGGGGATTCCGCTTTACAAGTAAAGGGGGCATCCCTAATCCCTATGCTAAAGGAACAGGGGTGATGGTGGAGAGAGAAGGGCACCTCTGTACCTTTAGACGAGGCCTTGGCAGAGACAGCGGAGAAACATCGGAGGCAGCGGGGGGGGGGGGTGGAGATTCCTCCAAGCCCTCCAACTGCCTCCCAAATGTCCTGGCCACCCAGGCCACCTGCAGCCCAATTTGGGCCTCTGCACATACACAGAAACCATTTTCACAACCTCTGCACGTGCATGCAGGCCATTTGCATCACCACACAATTTTGCGTGGTGACACAAATGGCCTCTGTGCCTGTGCGCAGGTCACGAAGGTGGCCTCTGCGCATGTGCAGACACCCGAAATGGACTGCAGCTGTCATTTGGGAGACCAGCAGAGGGTTTGGAAGAGCCCCTGCCTCCTCCAAAGTTTCTCCACCACCTCTACTGCAGCCTCCTCTAAAGACATGGAGCCTCCTTTCTCTCTCCACCCCCACCCCCCACGCCTTTAGCATATGGATTAGGGATGCCCCCTTTACAAGTATACCTGAACTGGTCTACGAACTGGTTCGGCCCGGATTGAGGGTTGAACTGGACCGGACCCAGTTCAACCAGAACCGGGCTGGGCCAGTTCAAATCCAGTCTGGATTTGAACCGAACTGGCCAAACTGGTTGTATGCACATCCCTATGCATGGGGCCGGCTTACTCCCAACTGTGCATCTTCTAGCTGCAGGGGGAAAGCATGCCGCAAGTGGTGGCAGAGCAGCCACTTGGGGAACAGGGAGAAAGCGACGCGTGTGCAGCTGCAGATGGTTGGGGTGTGGAGTCTCCTCCCCAGTGTTGTGAGCCAAGCCTGTTTCTCACCCTGTGTATGCTCTGGAGCTAGCAATGAGAATAAGGTTTGTTAACTCTAGCCACAAACTGGAATAGTTCTTTGATATGGCAGCCATGTATGAACTAGACACACAAGTAGAAGGAGAGACAGACATACTTATAATATTTCAATGAGCTTAAGGCAATAGTGCTGATCAGGAAAGTCAAACATGTCAAAAAGATCACTCAGATTTCCCAATAGTGCAATCAAGCAAATTAAAAATAATAATAATCAATGATGTTTCCCAGTGTAGTGTAGTGTAGTATTTCTAACTCATAAATGTGTTGGTTGCATGTGAACTCAGTGTTAAGTTAACTAATAAAACCTATCAAAGGATCGAGAAAAATGGAAAGAAGAGAAGGGAGAGTTCCTCAGGAGCAGGGCAGCAGAATGCCAGGGTCTAGTAGAGGCAGAGGCCAAGATGTCTTCCAGGAAAACCTATTAGCAGTCCTAGTTGTGGCAAATGGAAGTAAGTGTTGCTTGGGTCTGAGGCTAGAGTGCGGAGCAGACAGGCTGCAAAACAGGCAAGTTGGTTTGCAAATGGAAATAGACTGAAGTAGTCCAAGTTTCACACCCCGCAGCAGAAGCTGTGAAAAGTCTCTTGTCTATCAGGGAGAGCTTCTGCTTTTTGCTACCCAGCTAGGCAGCAAGTTCATAGGATGAGCAAAGGTTCCTCAAGCCATGTCCAAAAGGCTAAGTTCTTATAGTAATTTGATCCTAAGATCTGGACATAACATTCTTTCAAAATAGCAATATCCATCATGAGTCTAAAAAGTGTCAATTAACTTGTCAGAAAACTTGCTAACGTGTGACAACTGCTGTTTGTCAGAGCTCGGTTTCAGGAGATTGAGTGCCATCTCCTACATGCAGTCAGTCTATTATCAGGAAGGAATTGTTCTTCTTGTGTTTGTAAGACAATCAGCATTTCTGAGCTTTGCAGATTTGCCTCTGCTGTGTGAGCAAACTTGAGGCACCTCTTCCCCAAAGAGATGTTAGGAAGTAACAGAGGTCAATGGAGAAAAACACCAATCCTATGAGAAATACCAGTGTAAATAACTTGTGAGTGTGTGTATAAATATAAATAATGTGCATTTCTAAAAACGTTCCAAAGTGGTTGCATGTAACTATATGTGAAACAAGAAATCAGTGGTGACAATTGTAGCAAACATAGCAAGCTGCATAAGCACTGAAGGAATGGTACCTTCTTCTTCGTGGTCTCTGTGCATCACACTTGGGATCTGTGTCTGCGCAGAGCCACCAACTGGAAACTTCAAAACTTTACCTTATAAGGAAAAAAGAGCGGGAAACAAGAGCTCCCAGTAAGCTAATGTAGCCCACTCCTTCAGTCTTTCTCCGACCGCTGCAGCTATTGCACCTCTGGTCTACTTCTCTAACTCTACCTGAGGAAACAAATAAACCGTATTATTTCCTAAAGTTATACTAATATCTTCTTTTATCCTGTTTTTCCCGTCTTACTATCCTCTCGTTACTCTTCACTTTCTGTTTTGCATGTTTTTATTTATATTAGCAACCCTGCCCACTCTCCTTTTCCTTCATGCCTATTATGGCCACGAAGACAGTTTTTAAAAATTGTTGTACTTGCTCCTCCAAACGTCTTTCCTCTGATGGTCACTCCTTCTGCCTGACCTGTTTGGGGGAGTCTCACCAAACAGACCTCTGTTCCATTTGTGCGGGCTTTACGAGGCAAGCCTGACGTAACAGGGCTGCCCAGCTACAAGCTTTCCTGTGGGAGGAAGCCCTCTCAACAAGTTCTTCGGCCTCAAGGAGTATGCAGCAGCGTTTGCCGACACTACCTCTCCCCTGTACGAGAGCAGTGTCAGGGGCAACGGACATGCAGGCTACACCAGACCTGACTGGAGTGCCGCTGCCGCTGCTGCCGCCTTTGGCACCCCCTTCCCTCCCTCCAACAGCTCTGATACTGGACCAGCCAGCCCGGCCGCCTGGTCCAGCCTCTACCTTTGAGCCCGGCCATGACTCTGCCCTTCACTCTCATGCGCTTCCCTCATCTGGGCCTGAGCAGCACTCAGTCAGCTGCTCTTCAGACAGCTGCAAAGAGTAAGAAAGGTACGGAGTCGAAGGGGGCAGGAACGAAGCCGAAGCCGGACACAGTGCTGTTGCCTGCTCTGCCTGCCGATCCGCAGCTCCCCGGGTTTGTGCTGTCCAGCGCTGCCTCACTAAAGAAGAAAGCAAAGTAAAAGGGACTGCCCCAGCCAGTCTCGGTACCGGCTGCGGAGGCGCCCCTGCAGGAACAAGCCGAGGGCAGAAAGAAAAAGAGGAAGGCTAAACATCTGTTGCCCCCTCAATCCTTGCCCCTAATTCCTCTTGAACCCGTGCCTGTGCCCTCCAGGGCAGAACCCCTTAGTGAAGGCTCCACGGGCAGTAGCAGGAGCCGCCTGAGTGTCTCTACCAGGTGGTTTTGGCACAGAAAGCACAGGAGTCACTCTAGAAGGTGGAGTCCTTCAAGGGACCGGTCTTACTCTCTGATGAAGCGCCATCCATCAAAAACACACAAATACTACTCCTCTCCAGACTACTCGTCGCAAGGGGATGAGGACCTGGACTACTATGAACCTGCCTTTGACCACCGTGGTGGCATGGGATGGTGCATCATGCCCTATCACGATTACTATGTGCCAGGTTGCCACCCATGTCTCCGCTATATGTATGTTGAAAGCGGTTCCTACGATGACTGCTACTATCATTCAAGACAATACAGACCCTGTCAGAGTCGCTGCCGCTCACAGTCCCACTTGTCATCATGCTCTCTGCCTCCACCGAGATCCCGTTCTAGATCTCCATATGCCCTTCCAAAGCCAGCGCCTCCTCCTGCTCTGCATCCGCCGGTCCAGTAGCCTTTGGACCCAGAGCAATCTCTACCCTCAAAGCAGTCTCTTCCTCCGATGGAACTGATGCCCATCTGTCCTCCATCGCAGATGCTGCCACCACTGGAAGATTCCACTGGCCAAACCCCTGCCCCAGGAGGGTTGGAGTCAGACTCCAACTCCTCTGATTCTGTATACTCTAAGGACGGGGTTCCCTTACCTGCTCCTGAAGAGGCTGCGCAAGAGGTGGGAGATGGCATCTCCACGGAGGACTCTAAGTGCTATGCCAAACATTTGGTCCAAATGGCGACCTCCTTAGGTGTGGAAATCCAGCAACAACTGGCTGGGCTGCAGGACCCTATCTTCCAGCTTATTCAAACGGATTCCCGTATTCCTGTGGCACTACTGCGGGTCCCCACACTGCTTCAGGTGGTCAAGTCATCATGGGAGCAGCTGGCATCAGTCTCCGCAGCATCGAAGAGGCTGGAAAGTATGTACAGGTTTCAGCTAATGTAGCACCCTGTGCCAAACTCAGTAGTAGTGGAGTCTACCCAATCCCGCAATAGGCGTCGTGTGCTGCATGCCCTGGCGGATAGAGAAGGGAAGAAACTGGATTCCCTGGGAAAGAAAGTATACTCCACATTTGGACTCCTCATCCGTATAGCGAACCATCAAGTGTATTGGGCGCAATACCAACATTTTATCCTGGAGAAGCTGGCACCTTTCCTCCAGCATCTGCACCAGGACCAAAAGGATGCTGTGCTGCTCTTCCTTAATGAAGGCCTCCATGTGGTGAAACAACAGCTCCACTCCTCTAGGCACAGTGCAGATTGTGGCACGTGCCCGATGGCTTCTGCGATAGCTCTTAGGAGATATGCATGACTGAGATTGTCCAAATTGTCTCAGGAGGCCAGTGGACGCATTGAAGACCTGTCGTTCGATGGCGAGGCCCTCTTTAGCAGTATGACTTATGACACCCTTCAACGGGTTCAAAAACTACGTTCCACGGCATGATCAATGGGCTTCACACAGTCCTCTGGTTCTACCTCTAGCCAACCCAAACATAAACAATGGTCATGCTATAATCATCCCAAGCAAGCTTCCTTTTACTCAGGGGATTCCTTTTGTCCCCAACCCTGTTTCCAGCAGCAGAGGACCCCAACTCTGAGACCCAACACCCGGCCTCAGGATACTCACAAGGCGAAAAACTCCTACCACAAGCATCAATGACGCCATGACACAGACAGCTTTTTCCTCTCATTACCGAGCTTGGAGCTCCATCAACTCAGTTGCCTCGGTCTTGGGCATTATAAGGAATGGCTACAAAATAGAATTTAACGCTCTACCCTCCTTTTTGGGCATCTACACCATGCCTCCATCCTCACACTTCCTGACCAAGGTGGACATTCTTCTTCGAAAAAGAGCCATCCAACTTGTTCACGGCAATGAGAACATAGGGTTTTAATCAAAGTATTTTACCATGCCCAAATGGGACGGAGGTTGGAGACTGATACTCGATTTGCGGGGTGTAAACCTCTTTGTAACCTACAAAACATTCCGTATGGTGACAATCCTGGCTGTCTTACACTTACTGTTCCCAGGCCTATGCTTCGCGTCTATAGACCTGCGAGACGCTTATTTCCATATTTCCATTGTGCCACACCACTGCAAATATCTGAGATTTGGAATAGGATACCAGTCTTACCAGTATACTGTTCTCCCGTTGGGGTTGGCCTCCACCCCGCATGTGTTTACAAAATATATGGCAGTGGTGGCGGCCCACCTGCGTCTACAAGGTGTTACCGTCTTCCCATACATAGACGACTGGCTTCTCATGTTGTCATTGAGAACGCGCCTCGCAATGTACGTGGACCTTACTCTTCGTCTTTTGTGCCATGAAGGATCCCTTCATCTCATGGTGTGATGGATAGCACTATGACTTCCTTTTCAGATCCAGTACAAACAGTGTTGTCAGCTGTGAAGAAGCCCTCCATGCTAAAATCCTACTGGGCAAAGTGGACCCATTTTTCAGAGTTTGTACAGGGCAGAGGGTCGGTGCCTTCAGAGGCATCGTTACAATTTATCTTTGAATATCTGTTACAGTTAAAAGACAATGGTTTGGCAATTTCTTCATTGAGGGTTCACTTCGCCACCATTGTGGACAAGCATGCCATGCCTAGTTTGTTCACTAATAAACTAGTTAAAAAATTCTTTAAAGGGATTCTTCACTCCCCCCCCCCCCCCGCTCCCAAATGTCCCCCTCCTTGGGATTTATGTTGGCATTGAAACAGTTGATGAGACCTCCATTTGAGCCCCTGGCTACCTGTAACTTAAAGTTGTTATCTGCAAAGGTGGTGTTTTTAGTTGCAGTCACCTCAGCTCGAAGTGATCTGAGGGCGTTATGATCTGATGAACCTTACCTGATTTTTCATAAGGGTAGAGTTGTGTTGAGGCCAGATGCCTCTTTCCTATCTAAAGTTGTTTTTGAGTTTCATTTGTCCCAAGAAATATCATTACCTACCTTTTCTCCTGCACCTGTTACTAAGGAGGAACGTGCTTACCACTCTCTGGATGTACAGCGGACCCTTGCCTTCTATACAGACTGTACACGATCCTTTTGTAGGTCTACTTCACTGTTTGTATCATATTCAGAGCATTCTAGAGGCTTATCTGTGTCATCTCAACGCATTGCTGCGTGGGTCAGGGAGGCGATCTCCTTTGCATACCAGCTGGCCTCGAAGCCCTTACCTACTCCGATTAGGACGCACTCCACGCATGCAATTGCTACTTCAGTGGCTTTCCATATGGGTGTTTCAATGACTGACATTTGTAGAGCTGCCACTTGGTCTTGGCCGATGACCTTTATCAGGCATTATGCCTTAGATGTTCAGTCTTGCTCCTGTGCGCCCTTTGGTTCTTCTGTATTGCACACTGTTGTTCATGAGAAATAAATCTTTGTCTGCTGAGACTCTCTCCTGTGTGCCTGCTATTTCCTTTGTAGCTGTACCCACCATCCATTCGTACTAGGTTGCTATTATCCCAAGTGTGATGCACAGAGACCACGAAGAAGAAAGACAGGCTACTCACCTGTAACTATAATTCTTTGCGTGGTCTTCTGTGCATTCACATGACCCACCCTTCTTCCCTGCTGCAGTTTCAGTGTCACTGTGATCCAGTTTACAGCTGTGGCAGTCTCTAGACTGAAGGAATGGGCTACGTTAGCTGACAGAGGGAGCTCCTGTTTCCCGCTCTTTTTTCCTTATAAGGTAAAGCGTTGAAGTTTCCGGTTGGTGGCTCTGCGCAGGCGCAAATCCCAAGTGTGAATGCACAGAAGACCACTCGAAGAACTAGCATTACAGATGAGTAACCTGCCTTTCCAGAGGAAATGCTGGATTACTCCCAGCTTTTCTCAAGCAATTAATCATTTTGTCCAAGGACAGGCAATCTTGCCTGTTTCCCAGGAATTAACCAGTTCACTCAGAGTTCACCAATGTTGGGCATCAGATAATTTCTCAACAGAATGCTGATTTCAGACACAGGACTGAGCCTGGCCTTTTGGGCCCTCAACTCCTGTCCAATTGGGGTGACCTTGGCTATAACACCAGGGCTGGTCCAAGGATCAGGGGCGCCTCAAGCTAAGTCCCCTGGATGCCCCGTCTCCTTCCTGGGTGTGAGAGAGTGCCTAGAGCTCCTTTGAGTCTTGGACCCTGCCCGCACATGCCTCCTTCAAGTGGCAGCCGCTCAGGGAACAGGTCAAGAGAGAAAGTGCACACAGCCACAGGTGGGGAAGAAGAGAGAGTGCACATAGTAGCTTGTGTGGGGCCTGCTGACTGTGCGCCTCTTCCAAACAGCAGGTGTACTGCTACTGCCAGGCTTTGGGGGGGGGGGGTGCTGGTTGGGGTTAGCAGGAGAGTGTGCATGTGGGACCTGGAGAAGTGTGGAGCTGGGGGACTGCCCTGCCTGTCCTGACCAAAGGTCAGACCAGATGAGAGGCCTCTGAATAACAACAACAACAATAATAAATAATAAGAATAAATGACTAAATTTCAAGTTGAAATTGAAATTGGCTGAAAAATAAAGGAGAAAAAATGTTTTAAATTTTAACTGTGATATGCAAACAGACATGAGCCTCATTCAGATGTTATAAAACTGCCCTGCTGTATAAAACTGCCCTGCTCCCACTTACAGCAGGACGTGCTGCTAATTGACATGGCGGGGCGGGACTTCTCTCCCTTCACCCGCTGTACATGGCTACAGTGGGGTGGTTTTGAAACATCTGGATGAGGCCATAGTGCAGCTTGTATTGCTTCTTCAATTTAGTAATTTGGAACTGTGCAACTGCTTTTGTATTTTTGTCCAGTAAAATCTTTCATAAATACGAAGTAAAAAATCATAATATATTTCAATTTAAAGGCATTAAGTGCAAATAGGCTTATTGCAAGATAACTGTTTTTGGTAAATTATTAGTTTTTCATTGCCTCCTTGGCAAGTATATATGTAAAAATAAAGCTGTATTATTTTTATTTTGATTGTCCTTTTTGTTAGAATAATCTGGTTTTTCTTAATTGCTTTGGGGCCTTTCCATCTTAACATAGTTTAGGGCCTCATCATATGATAATCTGTCCCTGCCAGGTAGCTAAAGCTACTGTCCTTCCAGGTTTGGCCAACCATCTGTAACATTATTTCCTTCTTAAAGTGAATCCACTGATAGGAACCCTGAGTTCCTATCAGTCCTGATGTGGAACAGTGGTGGGTCACCAAACAAACAAACAAACATAGTGGTGTAACAAGCTCTGAAGAGGCCTGTGTGCAAAATTGGCCCCATCAAATAATTTCCCCATAGGGATAAATGGGGAATTAAAAAATATTAATAAGTCCTGAATGGCTGGGCAGATAGCTCTGAAATTTCACATGCTATTAAATTAAATTAAATGCTTGATGCTAAGTGTGTGGACTTTCGGGGATATTGGTTCACTCGGGTTTTAATGAATATAAAAAGAAGTTTCTAAAACTGTTTAAAGGTGTCATAACTGCTTTGTTTGAGGACAAAAAGTTACAAAAAATTCTGGAATTTAATCCCCCACTCTGTCCATCATTCAAGACTCATTTGGAGAAAACTGCTCCCTGCCTTCACATAAATGGAGTAGTACCCCCAGTTTTTGCACCCAATGTTATAATTCCAGAATGGCTGGGCAGAAAGTTCTAAAAATTCAAGTGAGAATAGCACATGATGGTAGCATTAAATGTGTGGACATTCAAGGAGAACAGTCCACCTGTTGATTTTTTAAAAAAGATATATATTTTTTAAAAAATAATTAAAAATCAACAGGTAGACCGGTCTCCCTGGACGTCCAAACATTTACTGCTTTCATCATGTAGGAACACCATGTGAAATTTCATAGCTTTCTACCCAGCCATTTGGGAGTTATTAATATTTTTTAGTTTCCTATTGATCCCTATGGTGAAATTATTATTTAGGTCAGAAATGTGGGTGCAGCTCCCCTGATGGCCCCCTTACATTATACACATTTACTCAATTGTAGATTTGCCCCTTGTGGAGTTGATCTTTCAATCCCATCTCCCCACCTCACAGTTGGTTGGTCACACACATTTTCCCCATTCCATCAATCAGTCTCTGGTCTGATTAGGACCCATGAGGAAGGGCTCTGGAATTCCATGTACTGAAAACCATAAGTTCTGCCTCATAACTGAAATTTTATTCTCTCAAGAGATTGATAAACAAGCATGATAGTTAAGCATGATGATGATGTATTAAATGTAATGTGTAGTGTGGTTTGTATTTCATCTCTCTTTTCTAAACAGATGCTGGTGCTTAGGGACTGGTGCCAGATCCACTGGGGAAGTGGAATTTAAATTCTTCCCACAACTGACAAATTTCAAAATTCTGAGTTGACACATAATAGACTTAAATTGGTTTGTCATTTCCTCTCCCCATAGAACCTTAGGAGCTGTAGTTCAAGGAAGGGTGGGTTAGGACAAGGCTTCCCATTTTTTGCATTAACCAGATGTTGGGCTACAGCTGCTTTCGCACCCAATTGCTGTTGGATATCTTTTTGGCACAATTGACTAACACAGCTGTGAAAAAAGGCCAGAGCAGGGACTCCCAATCTTGAGTCCACAAATACTGTTGAACTACAACTCCCATCATCCCGAGCCATAATGGCCTCTGGTCATGACAGCTGGGGATGATGTAGTTCAACATCATCTGGGGACCCAAGATTGAGAACCCCAGGGCTTAGAGATCTGACAATCAGCACTTTCTCCAAATTCCCAGGAAAGGACTGGTATAAAACACATATATGTTTGTAGTGTAGATCAGAGATTCTCAATGTGATGTTATTGGACTTCAGCCCGCATAATCTCCAGCCCTAGTGGACTTTGGTTGGGAATTATGGGAGTTGAAGTCCAATTACATCTGGGGATCCAAGGTTGAGAATCCCTGGTGTAGATAGGTGCCCACCAGCTACATTTCTCCTCAGTGCTGAAGGATGACACTTTGCCCCCACCTCTGCAAGTGACAATTATCATATCAACTGTGGTTTCTCTGTTATGATGCACTCTATCTCCTTGGTGATTGTGAGCCCTTCGGGGACAGGGAGCCATCTTATTCATTTATTATTTTTCTGTGTAAACTGCCCTGAGCCATTTTTGGAAGGGCGGTACAGAAATTGAAATAATAATAATAATAATAATAAACATTCAGTGGTGTGGAGAATGCAAGAGAAGAAGAAGCATCCCACAGGGACAACTTAGTTCTCCTCTTCCTATCCCAAGAATAGTCAAGATAATCTGTCAAAGCAGTTGTGCTTCTTTAAATATGCAGATGAGTGGTAAGGCTGCCAGGTATGAAGTATCTTTCTGTTCTAGAACAGGAATGTGTAATGGCTAGAGGCAGTTTGAAACCAAGCAATCCACAGATGAGGCAAATTCACTTTCTTTCTTTGGCTCTGTAAATAACCTTTGCCAAGGCTCAATTTTAGAGATGGTAGGGGGAAAGATACTATGTTGCCTGGAGAAGTCTCTTCACCCTAGAAATCAAACAACTTGAATAGAAAACTACAGACAAATTGACAAATAAGACAATGGACGCATTCACACGTAATCTGAAATTGGAGGTAGCCGAAGCCGCGCTTAATTTTTCAAATCTTGATTCAGCCACAGCAAGGCATCAACATGTCTTCGGAATGGCAGCCATTGGCCATGATCTTCAAGGGGGCATGCTGAGCGCAATTGTGCCTTTTTGGAATGGACTGCCCACCCTTGGCAGGGAAAGGGCATTGAAATCCCTTTAAATGTCATGCCATTCAAGCCCCGCCCAATGTCTTACATGATTTCTGGTTGGAGGGATCTTGAGGGGGCACTATTTTTCAGTTACTCAGGAAAGGGAAAGGAACATGATGACTTCTTAGGAAGGGATATGTGTATGAGGGAGGGCAACGGGTCCTGGGGTCTGGCTTGCTGGGACCAAGGATGCTTTTGTGATGGCTCACCCTGGCAAAGTTGTCCATGGAGACCAAACCACACTCCTGCTCCTGTGGCAGCTTGCCACCAGGGGACTAGTACTCTCATGAGAGGACCAATCTACTGGGGAGGACATTAGGTTTGCCAACCTTCGGTCTTCCATCAGAGTGTGCGCTCATGAGTAGAGCTAACAAAAAAGGGGGGCTCCACTTGCATGGGCCACCTGTTCACTTTCTGGTTAATAAATAATAATAACAACTAGCCAACCCCGCACAGAGCATCTGTGCAGTGCTTTGGGGCCAGCTGTTTCCCCCTCCCTCTTCCTCCTGCCTGGGTCTCTCCTCTCCTCTCTTCCCCTTCCCTCTGGCCCCCGCACTCTCCAGCCCTCCTCCCCTCCCGTTCCTCCCCCCCCACAGAGCTGCGTTGGGCGGCCAAGAGGGGCCCCGCCACCGCCGTTTTTTATCCCTCCTGTCCACCTGCCACGGCTTTTCTCTCCCCCACTCCGCCCTCCCGCTGCCGCTTTTCTCTCCCCCACTCCTCCCACCCACCGCCGCTTTTCTCTTGCCAGCCTGCCTGCCACCGCCACCTTTCTCCCCCCCTGCCCTCCTGCCACTGCTTTTCTCTCCCCGCCACTGGTTTTGCTCTCCCCCACCTTCCGCCCGCCAGCCAGCTGGCCACCGTCGGCAGTTTCTTCCCCCTCTCCTCCTCACTCCACTGGAACTCTCGCAGCGTGTTGCGAGAGTTCTGCCACCAAATCCTGGACACGCACTGGCTAAGAGAATTAATTATATAGATAATAATAAAAAATTTTGCACAGCAACCCCCTCTTCTCCAGGGAAGCCTTTGATGCACCCAAAGGATATTTTGATGCTCCATGTGTCCAGGCATAGCTGGGTGGGCAGACTGGGGAGCACCAGGACAGGGACATTTCAGATTAATCTGCTTGCATATGAGTGACTCAGTCATTACGCATTTGAGAAAGACCAGGATGGTTAAGAAAGCTTAGGAGACTTTAAAATGTCTGCATGCTAGAAAGACAATGAATACTAGTGTTGATCTGATTATGAGATGGTGTAATATGAGACTCAGAAAAGGACAGAATTAACTGAGCATGTTAATTAAATCCTAGACATTACACAAGGTTTTCATAAGAAAATTTTAAATTACCAGATCAAGTAATGGATTTATTTTGAATAGTGAACCTTATGTTTTGGAATCAAGAGAAAAAGTTGATTTGGAATTTCTGATTTCTAGACTTCAGAATTTTGATTTAAGATCAGATGCAATCCCTAGTGAGTTCACTGACCAAGAGCGTAGAGTTATATGTTTCAAACCAAACAAAAGAGCAAGGTGTGTTGGCTGTGTAGAAAGCCAAGCAATTTGCAAGTTAATAGTTCTCAGAACAAAGGCCCTGGCCACAGTCCTACTGAAAGAAATTACAAGAGGCATGACTCAATACCAGTGTTCCCTCTAAAAAGGAGTTCCAGATGCTGTTGACTACAGCTCTCATAATCCCCAGCCAAAGGCCATTGCAGCTAGGGATGCTGGGAATTGTAGTGAACAGCATCTGGCTGGGAATCCCTGTTAGAAGGAACACTGCTCAGTACCCAGAGCTCAAATTACTCCAAAGTATGAACATGGAAATTTTTAATATATCTATCTATATTTAGGAAATTTTTAATATATCTATCTATATTTATCTATAATCTATGCAGAAAAAGGTTTGGAGCAATTTTTGAAACTTTTGAATCTGATGAAAATAATGTTGAAAGTGATTGTAAAAATGACTATGGAAATTTAATTATTGATAGTGGTGCAACTGCAAATCTGATTAAAGACAAGGAGCTGTTTAGTGAGTTGGACTTGAATTATAAAACCTCAACAAGCCTGTCAGAGAGATCACTGCAGAGAGCAGAGGGAAAGCAAAAATCAGATGCAAGCTGCCAAAGGGAAGGAACATGACCTTGAGATCTGAGGAAGCTCTTTATATCCCTGCACTTGAAAGCAGTTTACTTTCAGTCAAATATGTCATATACAGAGGCTGAGTAGAGTTCAAGGTGATTAATGTTACATCAGAGACAAACAGGAGTTGTTAATGAGAGGTTCCCCTGCTTACTAAACAAAGAGGCACCTTTTAAAATGGTGACTTTCTTTATTGAGTAGGGGAAGAGCAACTGGCCCTATCCAACCCCAGCACAGCATCCCTCCAATGGCTGTTGCTGGTATCTAGATTATGTTTCTTTTAAGATTGTGAGCCCTTTGCAGACACAGATCCATCTTTATTTTTTTAATTTATATTTCTCTATGTAAACCACTTCGGGGACTTCTGTTGAAAAGCAGTATATAAATATTCATAGTTCATAGTAGTAGTTCTTTAAAGGAAAGTGGCTTGTATGAGATTGATTGCATTAACAAGAAAGCTAAGGTTGTAAAAGGTGTTTGCATAAACAATGTGAAACATTATGGCACCAAAGTATTGAGCATAGAGAAGTTAAAATAATTTCTCAATTTGAGAAGGGGGATCTAGCAAAAGGCTTGAAAGTTCAGCCTTTCAAAGACAATGACTCACAATGTCTCCGCTGTTTGGAAAGCAAGGGAACCAATAAAGGCTTTCATCAGAAAACAGAGTCACAGTGCCCCCTAAAGTTGATTCATAGTGATGTCTGTGGACCAATGGAAGTTGAATAATCAGGAAGAAGTAGCTATTTCTTGACTTTCATTGATGACTACTCCAGATACACTTTTACTTATACACTAAAAGAGAAAAGTCAAGATCTGGAGAAATTTAAGGAGTATGTTGCAATAGTGAGCAGCAGGTTTGGCAGAAAACCTCAGAGACTAAGAAGGTATAATGGGGGTGAGTTTACATCAAAGGAAATGGCCAATTATCTAAAAGAACAAGGCATTCAACATGAAAGCACAGTGCTTTACACCCCACAACAGAATGGCATAGCAGAAAGAAAGAATCTCTCCCTATTAGAGATTACAAGATGCAGGACTGGCAAGCAATTTCTGGGGGGAAGCAGTCATAACTTCCAGTTACCTATAGAAAAGACTGCCAACCAAAGCAATAGATGCAACACCATTTGAATTATGGGAACAAACCCAACTTGGGACATATCAGAGTGTTTGGATCAAAAGCATATACATATATTCCTACAGAGAAAAGAAAAAAAACTGAACTGCAGATGTGAAGAAATACTTTCGGGATATACACTAGGAGGAAAAAGATAGCGAATCCTTGATTTGGCTACTGAGACAGTGAGAAAACACAATGTAGTATCCTTTGATGAAAGACAAAGGCTAATCACCAGTGAAGTGCCAGAAACTGGACCAAAGATCCAGATGGAAAAGAAACCAAAAGGAGAAATTCTCATAAGCCTGGCACTAACCAGAAAACCAGAACCAGAAGGGGAAGCAAATGTTGAGCCAGAAGTGAGACCCTCACAAAGGGGTTCTACCCAGGAGACTCTCCTACATGGCCAGAAAGGAAGAGACACAGGAACCCTGCACATGGGAAGACACTGAAAGACTGCCAAGCTAAAAGATGAAGAAAAGCTGTAGAAGAAGAGATAGAATCTCTACATAAAAATAAAAACTTGTGGAACTACCCACTGGAAGAAAGTCAGTAGGATGCAATTAGGTCTTCAAAACCAAACATAATGCAGAAAGAGACACCAAGCACTACAAAGCCAGATCAGCAGCCGAGGGATACTCTCAAAAGTACAGCAAACACTATGATGAGACATTTGCACTGCCATGAAGCATACTTCAGTAAGAACACTTCTCAGGATAGGAGCACCAAGAAAGATGCAAGCTGCACTGGCTGACGATATTTTTCTGGGTAAAATACAAAGTGCTGGTTATTACATTTAAAGCCCTGAATGGCTTGGGTCCAGGCTATCTTAGAGAGGGCCTTCTTCTGTATGATCCCCATTGCATGTTGAGATCATCTGGAGAGGTCCATCTCCAGTTACCACCAGTGCGTTTGGTGGTGACTCGGAAGTGGGCCTTCTCTGTAGTTGTTCCTGGCCTATTGAATGCACTCCCGGCAGATATCCATAGTTTAGGCTCGCTGTTGGCCTTTAAGAGAGCCCTAAATACTTACTTGTTTGGCCTGGCCTTCCAAAGTTTTAAAATTGTTTTTAAGTATTTTAATTGGTTTTAAATTGTGTTAAAATTGTTTTTATATTGTTTTAAGTAGTGTGTTTTACATGATGTTTGTTTTTATGTTTTTAAAACGAGTTGTGCACCGCCCAGAGTCTCTGGATGGGGCAGTTTATAAATGTAACAAATAAATAATTAATTAATAAAGTTGATCACCTATATATAAAAACTGCATTTATGCATGAAGAAATAGAGGAAAACATCTACATGGAGTAGTTACCAGGATTTGAAGAACCTGGAAAAGAGAGGCTTGTATGCAAACTCCAGAAAAGCATCTATGGCTTGAAGCAAGCTGCTAGAGCATGGAATGAGAATCTGAACCAGAAGTTACTCAAGGAAGGGTTTGTGCAAGGAAAGGCTGACCCCTGCCTATACTCAAGATTAAAAAATGACAGATGGATTTACATTTTTACTTACATTGGTTGTTTGCTATGAAAAGAAACAAGACAGTCAAGAGATTGTGGAGCAGCTGAACAATGAAGTGGAAGTGAAAGAACTAGGAAGCATTTCCTATTATCCTGGTATTCAAATAGAGAGAGAAGAGGATGGAGGTTACTTTCTCAATCAGAAACAGAAGATAAAGGATCTTTTAGAATGTCTGATACTGACAGGAGCCAAAGAGGTCAGCACATCAATGGAGACAAACTTCCTGAAGCAAGATCAGGACAGTGAGCCATTGCCAGATAACAGTCGATACAGAAGAGCAATTGGGAATCTTCTGTACATAGCAATAGGAACAAGGCCAGACATATCTGGGGCAGAGGGAATTCTGAGTAAGTGCGCCAACAAAGAATGACTGGACCACCGTCAAGAGGCTGGGAAGATACCTGAAGGAGACAGCACACTTGCAACTCGTGATACCTGCAAGCAGCGACCCCAGACTAATAGGATACATGGATGCAGATTGAGCTGAAGAAAGAACTGATTGTAAGTCCACAAGTAGACACCTATTTTTTCTATGGAGGCGGAACCATCAGTTGGACTAGCCAGAAGCAGTCAATTGTTGCACTTCATCCACAGAAGTGGAGGCCAAGCATGTCAAGCATTTCAGCAGGCCAAGCATGTCAAGAAGCCACATGGCTACACTGTTACTGTTAGACCTTGGAATTTATGAGCCAACGCCAACTGAGATGTTTGAGGACAACCAAGGGTACATCCAACTCTCTCTGATGTTAAAAACTATAACAATTCATATAGATGCAAAGCAGCACTATGTTTGAGAGGTGCAGGAAAGTGGGCTTGTTAAGCTGAAGTACTGCCCAACTCAAGACATGAAAGCAGATGGGCTGACCAAGCCATTACCAAGAGACTGGTTCTAGATTTCTATGAAAGAAGATGGGTGTTGTAGATCAGCACACAAGACTATGAGAAAGGATGATGGAGATGCAGCTCCTGATTGCATTGACTCTTAGCACCAGCAACCCTATTGACCACTAGGGGCACTAGGGTTAGAGATAGCCTGTAAGGGCATTACTGCTCTGACCATGCTTTCTTACTCTGATTCCCCTTTGTTAGACTGATAGTCTCAAGTTTCATTCTCTCACGGAGGAGAGAGATACTTCCTTCTTTTCCCTTCCCCTCTTCCTGTATGTAGCTAGCAATGAGGTATTATAGATAGACTTATCTTCCTGATGAATTTCCTAAATAAACTACTTTATTTATAACTCTTAACGCCATGGCCAGAACCTAAGGGGACTACTCGTGAGTCAAATGGGCCATAACCCAAAATTTGGCTTAAAAAAACCCACAAATCTGGCAACAGAGCTCCAGACAATATTAATTAGCCATGCTCCCTTACCTGTGCACTTCTGTTGTAGCTTGGGCAGATAGAGAAATATCCCCTCATGAGCCACATAACAAGTCCTTTCATGCTGGGGGGGGGGGAGAAGGCTACTTGGGTTTTTTTCTGGCTCACTGGCCTTTCAAAGCAATCACAGAAGACATCTGGTTGAACATTGATCTGACTATTTTGATTACTGTTTTGCAGATTAAAAGGTCATTTTCAAATGTACAAGGAATTGCAATCTATCTGTTTCTCAAGAGAAAAAGAGTTACTTCTTCAAGGTAAATAAAAAACACACCTTTATCTTGCATATGAATAGACTTGTGCATAGAACTGGATTGGGATCAATCTTTATTTGCAGGAAATGATTTGGCTTGAAAAGCATAAAGCAATTCATGGTTTCCTACAAACTTAAGAAAGCAAAACTCAACATAAAGTTTGGAATAAGGTACAAAACATCAAAATTCTTGCTTTGCTTCAGGACATGTGAAACATCACCAATTTGGAAATAGTTTCTTAAGAAGTAAGTCCTTTATTGCTAATAGAAGCAGCTGCTTGGTTCCATTTCTAGCCCACTGGCCTTTTCTGACCAGTAAGTGAAGACACCCTATCATGGTTAAACATTGAACTGATCATATTGATTACTAGTTTGCAGATCAAAAGACAATTTACAAGGAACTGCAATTTATCACCGATTCAAAGGCACACTTTAAAGAGACTTCTCCAAGTAAGAGAAAAGGACACCTTTGTCTTGCAAACGTACAGACTTATATGGAGAACTGGATGGGGAGGGGGGTAATCTTTATTTGCAGGAAATGGTGTGGTCTGAAAAGTGAAAAGCAATTCATGGTTTCCCATGAGCTCAAAAAAGCAACAAACTCATAACAAAAACTCTGGCTTGAGTTAAGGCACTTCAAAGTTGTTGCTTTGCTTGAGGACCTGTGAAATATCACCAATGTGGAAATATACCCTTAACAAGCAAGTCTTTTATTGCTAATGAAAGTGGCTACTTGGTCTTTTTCAACAATTAAACCTATCATTGAAATACCTATAATAGTTCAACATTTATTTGACAATTTTGGTGCCTTTTTTTTTTTTTTTGCATATTGAAAGGGAATTTTCTAAGTTAAAAGAGGAGTTACCCATCCATTATCTCAATATATTATCTCTGTAAGTGGTTACTGTTCAATAGATAATAAGCTGAAAGGGAAATACCATCTTTTAAAACAGTGTACATTCTATAAAACCAATCCATCTTTCCTGTGAAGCCAAGTAGTCGATTCATCATCCGGACTATTAGCAGCATAGGTAAATTTCATTACTTATCTCATCCAGAAGGAACAGCAGGGGCAGGCAATCTTGGCTGTCCAGCTGTTGTTGAACTACAACTCCCATCATCCCCAGTCACAATAAATTGTAGTTCAATGAAAAACTAACAAGGAAAAGTATTGGATTCTCACCTAATGCTCACCTAACCCAAGAACAGCTGGTAATCAAACAAGAGCCAAAGTTGCTGACCCCTGGTCTAGGAGACTGGTGTTTTCTGGGAGGACTTGCTCCTTGCCCCACTGCAAGGCTCAGAACCAAAGTAGATGTGAAGTGTAGGATGAGGGAGTCTGTTCCTTTCTTCTTGGGTAGAAGATCTTATTTATTTATTATTTCTCTGTGTAAACTGCCCTGAGCCATTTTTGGAAGGGCAGTATAGAAATAGAATAAATAAATAAATAAATATAGAAGCCCAACCCTGCTGATATTGTAAATATAATTCAAACATATTTATAAGCTGCTTTTGAGGACCTGAAGGTGGAAACCTGGGATATAAATCTGGTAGATAGATGTACAGTATATTATTATTATCAAGTATATGGTACTTTATTTAGAATAAGAAGACAGTTTTCTGTCCATAAGGATTATTTATTATGAACATTGGGGGCAAACCTCATGCTTACACTCCAAAACTTAGACTGTTAAGCTGTGTGAGTGTGAAAACTACTCACCCTCATGGGAGCCTACACTCTGTGTTTCCATATGAGTGTGCATTCTGGGTGTGCCACTTTCAAGGGTAGGTAATTCTGCTTCATCTTTGCATGGGGAGCAATGCACAGAATAACAGCAGAACTTCCCATCCCCGATGGAGGCTGACTGGAAGAAGGCAATGATAGTGCAGCTAATCATGCAGAGACACAGCAGGCAAACTTCCTCTGCATGGGTACTTTGAGCTCATAGGGCTCAATTTTCAAAATTAATATATGTCTAATGGCACCTTAGTGTGTACTTTCACCCAGTTCAATAATTATTGGATGGATGAGAAGTAAAGTACATTTGCAGCAAGAAAGCCCTATAACTTTACAGTCTATAATCATTAGTTTTATTTCATCTTCTTGCAAGTTTTATTTCTTTTGTGTGTATTCTGTTTTTATGTCTTGCTGTTAGTCACCTTGAACATTTGTATGTTAAGTGGAAAGGTGGGATATAAATACTTATATAAACAAAATAAAGTCTTCCTGCCTGAAATATAAATCTGTATGAAATATATTTCCTGCACCAGTGGAGGTGGGCGGCTAGGAAAAGTGAATTTGGGGTGAAGCTGGGAGAAGGAAGGTTGTGAGATAAAATTGCTGGCATGTGTGGATGGCAAGGATTGGATACTGGGTACATCAGAAGCAATATATGTTTCAAAGGCATCTACAAATAACATAACACATGTGGTTTATTTAAGAAATTTATATCTCACCTTTTTGATTTTAAAAGCCCTCAGAACAGCTTACAAACAAACAAAAAAGACAAAAATGAATAAACAAAAGAATAAAAGCAGCAGAGAACTATACAATAAAACAATAGTAAATACATTAAGAAGCGCTGCTAGAAAGAAAGTACAAGGGATTTTATTAACATGCAGGCAAACAAGATGAATGTTGCCTGTTGCCTAAAAGAGAACCATGAAGGCATCAGGCTAATACCTCTGGGGAGCAAGTTCCATAATTTGGGTTAGGTTTGGGTGTCTGATAGTCTCCCACCTAGGGGTAGGCAACCTTGGCTCTCCAGCTGTTGTTGAACTACAACTCCCATCATCACCAGCTATAATTTATTGTGGCTGGGGATGATTGGAGTTGTTTTTGTTTTTTTGTTTTTTTAATGTTTAAATTTTTATTGATTTTAACAATGTCTTAACATTCACATCACATTAAACAACTATTGACTTCCCGCTCACACCTCCTCGTGAATCACCAACTATAAAATTAACCCTTGCTATAATAATAATTCAAAACATATATCTTAAACCTTACAAACTCGATTTTGATCTACCCAACCTGTTGATATTACTAAATTTCAAACCCTGTTGTAAAATCAATATTAGGAAAGTAGTTCTTTAAGTATAATAAGAATGGTTTCCAATCTTCTTTAAAGCATTCCAAATTTTGGTCTCTTATCAGTACTGTAAGTTTTGCCATCTCCGCATATTCCAAAATTTTTATCAGCCAATCTTCTTTTGAGGGCAGTTCATTACTCTTCCATTTCTGCGCATATGTTATTCTGGCCGCCGTGGTAGCATACATAAAAAATGTTAAGTTGGTTGTAGAAAACACTCCTTGCGTTATTCCCAGCAGGAAGGATTCTGGCTTCTTAGGAAATGTCATTTTGAAAATTTTCTTTAACTCATTATATATCATGTCCCAAAAGGCCTTAGCCTTCCTACAAGACCACCACATATGAAAAAAAGTTCCTTCAGAGTGTCCACATTTCCAACATTTGTTGGAAACATTTTTATACATTAATGCCAGTTTTTTAGGTGTCAAATACCACCTATACATCATTTTATAATAATTTTCTTTTAAAACATAACATGCAGTGAACTTTAAATCAGTTTCCCATAATTTTTCCCAGGCTGCCATTTCTATGTTATACCCCACATCTTGAGCCCATTTTACCATAGTCGTTTAACCACTTCATCTCTTGTCTCCTCCAAAAGCAAGAGCTTATACATTTTAGAAACTAATTTTTCATCATTTTCACACAGCTCCTTCTCAGATCTCGACATCTGATCCTCAATCCAACTTTAAGATCCTTCTTATAAACTTCACTTAACTGATGGTACTGGAACCAATTACTAACCAAATTTTTTACTTCAATTAAACTTTTTAACTTACAGTCCTTTTCTTGAAAACATAACAAATCCCTATAGGTACCCCATTGCGATTGCATATTTACCTCTTTACGTACTAGAGCTTCAATCGGGGATAACCATAACGGAGTTTTAGGTTCCAACCATTTTTTATATTTTACCCAAACTCTCATTAAACTCCTTCTTATATAGTGGTTAAGAAAATCTTTATGTACTTTACTTTTGTCATACCACAAATAGGAGTGCCATCCGAACCTTCTGTCAAATCCCTCCAGATCAAGTATTCTAGAATTTCTTAATGTTATCCATTCTTTTAACCACGTCAATCAAGGGGATGATTGGAGTTGTAGTTAAATAACAGCTGGTCGCCTACTCCTGCTCCCACCTAACCCAGAAGAAAAGTCCTCTGAAGATGATCTTACTTAGCAAACAGGGTGCTATGGGACAAAAGTGTCTTTTAGGCCATTCAGGGCTTTAAAGGTTAGAAACAGCACTTTGGATTGAGGCCGGGGGGTGGGGAACTGTGGGAGCTAGTGAAGATCTTTTCATGTTAGGAGACTATGTTCATGGCTATCTGGACCAATTAATAATCCAACCACCATATTCTAGACTAGTTGGAGTTTCCAAGAGGTAGTCAGGGCCAGCCCATGCACTAGGTGGATCTAGATGGTCAACCATGGCACCAAATATTGCGGGGGGAGGGGGCCACAGCAGCAGGGCACTGCAGACCCTGCCCCCCCTACCCCACAGTGAATAAATACCATGTCTAAATGCCAGTTGCATGGGAGCAATAGCAGGAGAGAGGGATGTTTCTCACTTCTTGCCTATGGGTTTCTCAGAGGCGTCTGGTGGGCCACTTTGGAAAACAGGATGCTGGACTAGATAGGCCTTGGGCCTGATCCAGAAAGGCTGTTCTTATGGCGGCTCCCAGTTGTGGATGGCATATGAGGGCAGATAAGGAGCAGATTATACCTTTAAAAGTTTGTAAAATGTCCCATCACTGCTGGCCTCACTTGGAGTCCACCCCTGCCATGCTGCTCAGCTGGCCAATGAGCATGCATGGTAGCCATTTGAGTGACCAGCCCAGTAAAAAACCCTCACTCCTAAAATGACTGTCATGCATGCATACAGGCCAGCTGAGTGGTGGAGGTTGTGTGTGCATCGGGGCGGATGTTGTGCAGGGCAGCAGTAGAAAGGCATCTTATAAATTTTTAAAGGTATAATCTGCTTTCTCACCATCACTCCTGCCCCAGCCAGGGCCAGCTGTCAAGTATGAATTTGTTCCCCATCACATTCACATTCTGTATAATACAGAATATAATTTTAACAAAATGTAGGGGCACGGGCAAAATCATACTTCGCCTAGGGCACCAAAACCCCTAGAGGTGGCCCTGGAGGTAGCCCTGTATACAATGCATTACAGTAGTCTAGCCTGAATGTCATTGGAACCTGAGTAACTCTGCCTGTCATTCACTCTCCAAGGATTAATGATGTGTTATAATGTACATCTTGGATATATTGCTAATGTATTTTGTTTTGCAAAAAATATAAATAAAAAACTACCACAGACAAGTCCAACCATATTCCCACTCATCAGGAATACTGCATGTTGTGACTAAGAGAATTTCCCTGAAAATATCACAGCATTACACAGTGCAGTCTAACCTTTGGCTCATGAGGAATCTGTAAGATCTTTGGTTTTTTAAAATCCTTCATTCTCCTGCTTTCCAATCAATGGATATGAGGGGAAACAGGCAAGCTCTAGCAGTAGCTCTTAAAAGTTTAGCAACAATCATATAGAATTATTTATAGAAACTAACTTGAACAGCTGCTTTTCCCACTCTCTTGCGGGACTCATTAAAATCCTGTTTGACACTCAAATAAGTCTGTGTGTTTGGTGGCGAGAGAGAGAAAAGTGTGTGTACTTTAAAGAAATTACAGGATTTGGAAATTAAGATCAAAGGTGCAGAATGATCTTGAAGTTACTCACTGCTCCCCACGCTTTCCCGATGAATTAAAAAATGATGTCAAGGAGCAGAGTGGTTTCTTCTGCACAGTCAAAAATGGAACAGGAGAGCTAAATGCAGCCATGTTGCAGTCTGCATCTGAAATGGAAGTGAGGAATAAAAAGAGGAGGTATTCAGATGGTATCTCAGGAAATTACTTATGAAGCCCAAAGTAGCACGATAGCTCAGCATTGGGATGGCTGATTCTTCTGCTGGCGTCTAGGATCCTGGAAGGCAGAGCACTCTAGGGATGAAGGGAGCCAAAGCAGCAATCCTATGCACTCTAGGGGGCAAGCCCCATTGAATATGCCGGAAGAAAGTAAATAGGCATAGGTTTGGACTAAACCATCAATCTAATCCAGTCCTCTGCCCTGAGAAAGAAACCAGTTTCCCCAGAGATAATTCCACATGCCATTCAGGCAGTGATATCCCACGAGCAGAAAGCAGAGGTAAGCAAAATGCACTTTAAGAGAAGTGTTAAATAATACATAGCATTATAATGGTTTTGTTAACCAAGGTTCGTAAAAGGCTCCATAGCACTGGTCTCATCTCATTTATCCTGTGGAATTGGTCAATATTGTCTGCAACAGTGACCAGCCAGATGGTCTTTGACCAAGACTGGTATCTTCAAGCCAGTTACCTTCTTAAGACAGAACTACGTAAATGCAGGGGCACTTGCAGGGGAGAATCAATCATTCTTTTCCTAACTACTGATTCTCCCCTGCAAAATACCTCCCTCAGAGATAGTTTTTTAATTCTCCCGCCCATCCAGACAGGCTCCTCAGCTTGGCAACCAGCATTTTCTTAGGGGTAAAACAGTTGGGTACAGAAGGGGCTATATGCCCCTCTCTCTACAGATTCCTCTCTCCGAATGCTCCATTGGCCCCTGCATTCATGTCTTGGCAAATACAAGTTTAGGAGCACATATTCACCAAGCAACATGTAGTCCCACTCTTAGTTATGATTAAGAATTCCTCCAAGTAAGTAGCTTGAAAGTTCCAGCTCAGGCAAGGTCAACATTTCAGAAAGAACCAGGGTCGTATCTAGGGCGGGGGGGGGGGTCAGGCAGGGCACGTGGCCCGGGTGCCACTTGAAGGGGGGCACCATTTTTTAAAATTAATTTTTTAAAAAATGGCCACCGTGCATGCTCAAATGGCCTCTGTGAGGCCCTAGACCATGCCAGGCCTCACAGAGACCATTTGAGCATGGTGGGGGCCATTTTGTTTTCAGCAGCCATTTTTAAAATACAAAATTTATTTGCACATGCTCAAATGGTCCCTGCAAGGCCCTAGAGGCCAGTGGGGGGAGGGGGAACCTTTGCAGACCCCCCCCCACAGCCTTTAGGAAGCCCCCCAAAGGGGCTACAGGTAAATTTTTAAATTTAATATAAGTCACTGTACACATATTCAGTTTGGCACTATGTACAGAGAATCAGGGCTTGTGAATACTGAGCTGAAGCTTATGAGCCAGGATTGTATTCATTTGCTCTTACTTTGCTTCTTGTGATAAGTGAGTTAAACGTGATGTCTTAATAATATGGCTATTAATGGTAAGTTTGTCTTTGAATCAGTGTGAAATCCTTAGTAATAAGGCCCACTGGGAGTTTCTTGCTCTCTTTCTCTCATTTTAACTGTCTTTCTGAAATACTAGAATATATTCTAAGCAGTGACACAGTTTACTCTGCATATCCTTTAATTATTTTTAGAGTATCTGGGAAAAGTCAAATTCTCCATTTATTTTTAAAACTTATGTAATAGTGATGCTACAATGCATAGTAGAGAATTAGACAGGCACTTCTGTTTAGTTTTCCAAGTACACCTCCAAATAGTAATTGGATATTTCATGAGCCCCAGCAGACTGAAATTTGTAGTTTCCCAGCATTTTTTGGTCTGGCTACGTCCACTGCTAAATAGTTTTTGAAATATTAAAAGATTAAGGAGCTCGACTTGTATTTTTGAGCTGATATTATGGTAAAGTTATCTGAAAGATGGGTGTCAGATGTTTGGACAGGGGGCGCAATTTCAGTGCTTGCCCTCGGTGCTATTTTCCCTAGATACGCCTCTGGAAAGAACCTGTGGTTTGAATAATTGTTTGGGTTTCCTCTCTAGGTAAAATGACTAAGTAGTTATGACACTTGCAAACATCTTTTGCAATTGTGGTTTAAGAGTTCTGTTGTGATTCCCATAGACTCCCCCCGCTCCAACTAGGCTGTTAATTGGTACCTTGTCCTTTGAGGTAAAAGGCAAATGTTGTTGGAAAGAGATACACATCTCTTATTTTAACATTGCTTATTGAAGGATCCATTCCTTGGAAGGAAAAATAGTATTGCATCAAGGATACTTCTCTGGAGGTGGCAGCTCATTGTAGTAGGCAATTCACTTATTACAAATACAGAGATTTGTGACAGATATGTAGACCTCATGGTGACTTGTTTGCCTGGTATGAAAGTTGCAGTCAGCATGCATCACCTAGACAGGACTATCTATGCGGCAGCTTAGGGAGGGGTCGGCCAGCAATCCTGGTGTACATTGGCACCAATGCTATTTATATATAGTTTGTTGGCCATGGAAGCCAAATCTAGCCTGGTAGGTAGGATGTTGGGAGTCCAGGACCTCCAAGGTCCTCCTCTCACAGACACTACCTGTTCCATACACTGAGTCAGCTAGAACTGAGCGGTCTCAGTACATGAATGAGATGGAGGTGCCAGGAGGGTTTGAATTCATTAGGTAATGGTAAATACTCTGGGACAAGCCAGGCCTGTACAAGAGAGATGGGCTCCACTTGAACTGAAGTGGAACTGCACTGCTGGCACTTTTCAAAGAGTTCACAGAGTAACTTTTAAATTGACCTCTAGACTGCATTTAGTTCAGGCTAAATCATCCCTAAGGGATGAGGGTGTAAATGCTTCAGATCATCCAAAAGGAGATAGGGTCGAATCTGGAAGTGAGCAGACAGTATGACTTGGCAGCTGATGAAAGAGACCAAAAGGTCAAAGGAAAGGACATACCCCAATGATATTTGGAAAGGGACACGATATATAAATGTTTATCCAAATACTAGAAGTCTCCCATCAGGGGTGGGGGTGGGGAAGAGAGTGATTGGCTGGAAAATGAAAATTATAATAAATTTTCAGAATTTATACAGAATTCTCCCCATGTGCTTACAGTATTTCAAGACAGCATTATGGTGGACTTAGAGCTGATAGAAAGTGGCTTACCTGGAAGCAGCTAATGCATTTCTTAACTTCTAAACCACATTGGTTCTGGTGTACATTAAGCTATATTAATATTGTTGCTTATATAGTTCAGTAACTGCCTGTCGTATCTCATGGCAAACTCCAAAATAACTTGGGCATAACTTTAAAAATTGCTTATGTCTC
The DNA here is from genome assembly GCF_027244095.1 of Hemicordylus capensis. Lineage (NCBI taxonomy): Eukaryota > Metazoa > Chordata > Lepidosauria > Squamata > Cordylidae > Hemicordylus > Hemicordylus capensis. Next base: position 436,920,470 of record NC_069657.1, on the reverse strand, counting down.
ATAAATAAATTAGAAATGGCTAACTTTGGACCCTCAAAGCCTCATGAAAACCATGTTAACCCTAACAAATTAAATCAAGGTGTGATAGATGTCAGCCAGTTTAAAACATAAGGAAAATAAAAAATGTCTCAGTAATAGCAGATTTAGTCCACACTTTAATATTACACCTCTTTGATTCTTCTGTATGTAATGGTTTGCCATGCAGTGCATGCACACAGGCATAACTGGAAGACCTTGTTGATAGGAGGTGGAGCTAACCCTCTTACTGCAGACATATGGTCAAGGTTAGTATTTTTTGGAAGCACTGTAAGATTCTCTTATTTGGGTTAATTATGTAACACATCAATGCAGCTGGGAGCCAGGGTAGTAGGTTGACATTTAGGGTGGCTTCATATATGAACTACAGCAAGTAAATGGGTATGAGGCTGTTTCTGGCAAGCACACACTCTTGGTGTTTCCACATCATCTGAAGCCATCCCCTCCACAATTCAACATTCTCTGGTGTGTTTTAAGGTACTAAACCCTACACATAGCTTTTAACAAATGAACTAAAAGTAAATAAATGAATACAAATGAAGCAGAGTACCAGGGGTGAAACTATAATAGAGCAAGGGGAGACAGTTGTCTGGGGCCCCACTGCTTTGGGGGCCCCCCCAGAGGCAAGTCACATGACTGACTCCCCCAGCCACACACCCGCCTGGGCTTCCTTCAGTTGTATTCATCTTCCGAAACTGATGTGTGTGTTAAGACCTGGAGCTACCAGAACAGCATGTCTTTCTCATTTAAGATTTCTTTACTTCATGAGCTGAGCTGAGCTGAGCTTTTGTGTGTGTGTGTGCGCGCGCGCATTTTAAAATCTTGTCTCTGGGCCCTTGCTACGCCCCTGCAGAGTACAATTCTAGGTGAAGTCATGACTTTAGCAAAACCAAAGGCATAATCTTTATCTTCTCTTTCTTCCTCTTGATGGAAGTAAGATGCGCTTACATTTATGTGAAGGACTTCATTTCTCTTGCAAAGAGCTCTTTCTCCCCCTTTATTTAACATTTCAGAAGAGCTTAACTTGGCAACAGCAGACTCCTCTAAAAAGGAGTCCAAAGCCTAATAGCTATGCTGGAAGAATTTAAAGGGAAGTGGTCTGGTTTTCAGGTAAGTTACAGGCAAAAAAATAAAAATAAAAATCTTCTGAAGTGGGAAAACTGAACTCAAGCAGATAAGAGACCAAACATTGCTTCCCATAGCCAACATCCAGACTTCCATTGTGCTGACAAAAGAGTGTTTCCCACTGCATCCAGGGGAAGGGTGATTTTTACTGACCTCATCTTCCCTCTGCAACTGCCACATGTTTGGGGACATGTTATGAAAAGGGAAAAAAGTCTTAACTTTGCAGTTATGATTAGGGAGGGAGACAACTAATGTCAGAAATCAACTAACCACAGAGGAAATCCCTGCTAACTTGGCAAAGAGGTACCTTTTAACGTGGTGATTCTCTTTATTTAGCAGTGAGTGACTGGCCCTATCCACCCCCAGCACAGTACATAGGAAACTGCCATATACTGAGTCAGACCATTGGTCTACCTAGCTCAGTATTGTCTTCACAGACTGGCAGCAGCTTCTCCAAGGTTGCAGGCAGGAATCTCTCTCAGCCCTATCTTGGAGAAGCCAGGGAGGGAACTTGAAACCTTCTGCTCTTCCCAGAGCGGCTCCATCCCCTAAGGGGGAATATCTTGCAGTGTTCACACATCAAGTCTCCCATTCATATGCAACCAGGGCAGACCCTGCTTAGCTATGGGGACAAGTCATGCTTGCTACCACAAGACCAGCTCTCCTCTCCAACAGTACCTCCAGTGACTGTTGCTGGTGTCAATCTTATGTTTCTTTTTAGATTGTGAGTCCTTTGGGGACAGGGTGAGATCCATCTTATTTGTTATTTCTCTGTGTAAACCGCTCTGAGCCACTTTTGGAAGGGCGGTATGGAAATCAAATGAATGAATGAATGAAATACTGTTCTTAGGATATATTGCCTAGTAGGCCTGTGCACAATGGAAAATCAGAAATTCCAACATCAGAATTCCTGGCCTCACCACCAGGAGGCACTGGAGTGTGAGGCAAATGCTCTGGCTAGCCTGCTGGTGCTGGTGGCCCTTTAACTGGCCACTCAGTCCTGGCACAGGGGCAGCGCAGCAATGTTTGGGAGTGGGCAGGGAGTGACAAATTTCCCTAGGAAGCCCATGTGGCTGCTGGGAGGATGCATAAGCTTCTAGGGATTGTACTCCTATGCAGAACTTCTCCCATTTAAGAGGTTCTGTGTAGGACTACAACCCCAAGAAACCCCTATGCCCTCCCAGCAGCTGCACGGGCTTCCCAGGGAGAAGTTCATCACTCTCACCTCTCCACCACATCACCGTGCCAGTGCTGGGTGGCCGGTTAAGGGGCCCCACCACCTGTGGGCTTCCTGGAGCATTTGCCCCACACTGTCATGCCGCCTGGCAGTGGGGGCCAGGAATTCCAATGTTGTAATTGCTGCTTTTCTGACATGCACAGTCCTATTGTCTAGTGAACTTGTGCGTATACACAATATTTTCCCAATTAAGAGTCCAACTTAAGTGTCTAGTTATGATGGACAAGTTAGTTGAGACCAAGGCTATGGTTTCTAAAGCGATGGACCTCCTTATAGAAATTTTAGGTTTCCTCCCTGAATTTCCAATTAGAAGAAAAAGTGTTGTTTTTACTGATGGAGAATGGAAAAACATACAGGCCATATTCTATCTAAGTGCTTACTAATAAGAGAATCTGTTCTTGCATTCTTGTATTTTAACTTAAAAGCCTTGGGATAGAGGATAGCACCAGTCATTTTGATAAGAAAGGAACTTTTCTACTACTGTTTCATTTGATATTCCATAATAATTTTTAATTCCCAGCCAAGGATACTGTTACACGCTTTAAAAAAATTTCTAGCTACAGGCCTGGTTGCAATCTGGTCGGATTACATAGGTAATCTGTATGGACATAGTATGGAATTGTCTCACCCGTCCTTACCAAGCTCAAGGGGCTTATGAAAGATCAGATGACCTGGCAACTTTGTAGAAGACCTGGACCCTTGCTGATAACCCAGCAGGATAGCTCCTTTTTGCACTTTAGAAGAACAGTTCTCCAAAATCAGCTACTGATTTCCAAGTAACACAGACCACGACTCTTTAAAAGATTCAAACAAGCAGTTTGAACTGGGCTCAGAAACTAATCAGAAGGCAGTAAAGTTGTTGCGAAAAAGGAGTTGTAAATTAAGTATTCTTACATTACCCTATGTATCCAGAGGTGGCCCAAGGTATTGTGGTGCCTGTGGCAAGGCAAGAAGTGCTGCCTTGCTCCACAGTCTTGGTGGGAGCCAGCTCCCTTTCAAAACTGACCCTTGCAAGCCTTGAAGGAGCCTCCTCAAGCTTCTTGCAACAAGTGTGAGGAGAGGCAGAACGGTGCCTAAAACATCCAAGCTGAATGTTCATTTCATCTTATCTAGATACACCTTTTCATTTAGAAAACAATACAAAACTGCCTATGGTACTTATTTATTGGTCAGCAGCTAGAATACTCTCCTTTAAAAAAAAAGACAGAGGGGAAAATGAATAATATTATTAAAATTGGCCTAGGTACAAAGTCAAAATAAGCAGGTAGGTAATCAGGTCCACAGAATTCAAAAGCTCCTTGTAGCAACTGCGAACACTCAAGTGGAAGCCAACAGGCTTGGCACTTCGAGATTGGTGGAGGCAGGAATACTCACTGCATTTTAACCTACTGATAGCATCAACTGCAATGAAGAACTAGGACTCCACAATCTGATACCTCTTTATGTCTCACATCTCTTGATGTAAAGCAAAAAGGTGGGATATAGGGAACCATGGATGACACGATGAGGGATACTACTCAAAGTAGTAATTAAAATGACAAGGTTTACTTACCTGGAATTAAAAGGACAGGCATTGCCTAACATGTCCTTTTAATTCCAAATGGGACTACTTGGTAACATTGATCTATTTTCTAGTTAGTGTAGCACACTTTCAGAGAATACTGTCATATTTCACAAATGGGCATGTCTTAGATATTTGATTGGTTGGCTATCAATTAACTAAGATATATTTATTCAATTTATACCCCACTCTTCCTGCTGGGAGAGCAGAAGACCTTAGCTATACTATGAATAGTATGCCTTCACTCCATTCTCTGGGCCACACAAGTTAGGACTGTCATCTTGACTGAGTAAAATCCACAAGTGCTCCCCTGCTCACTTTGCTTGAGAACAAACAAAACTATCAAATAAAAATATCTCTTGCAAATTATTTCATCTCCTCTGGACCATGAACTATACAATCAATAGTTTTTGTGAATGCACTTTTGTTATGGTTCAGTGTGCTTGACAATCTCTCATCTATTCTCAAACTAATTCCATAACAGCAACAAAAAATATTTATATACTGCTTTTCAACAAGTTTCCAAAGTGGTTTAAAGAGAGAAATAATAAATAAGAAGATGGCTCCCTGTCCCCAAAGGGCTCACAATCTAAAAAGAAACACAAGATAGACACCAGCAACAGTTACTGGAGGTACTGTGCTGGGGGTGGATGAAGTTCTTTATCCTTGCCTTTTGAGAGACAAGGACTTAAATCTTTTCTTGCTGGGTCAGATTAAGGTCTCTAGAGCCCAGGGTTTCTTAACATTTTGTTCCAGGTTTTGTTGAACTACAACTCCCATCACTCCTAGCAACAAAGGCCATGCCTGGGGATGATAGGAATTGTGGTCCAACTTCATCTGGGGACCCAAGGATAAGAAATCCTACTCTAGCCCAACCTTCTGTTTCCAGTAGTGGCCAGTCAAATGCCTTGGGGAAAGAGCATGATAGCCTACTCTTGTATACCCCAGTATCTGAGATACACTGTACTTGGAGGATCTGTTTAGCCATTATGGCTAGCAGATGGCAGACTTATCTTTATGGTAAGTGGAAGAAAGTTATGTTTTATCTTCTTGCAGTCATTAGCAGTGTTCCCTGAAACAGGATTCCCAGATGTTGTTGACTACAACTCCCAGCATTCCCAACTGCAATGGTCTTTGGCTGGGGATTCTGGGAGTCGTAGTCAACAGCTACTGGGAATCCCTGTTAAGAGGGAACACTGGTCCATAGATGTCATTGTTTCTCATGTGTTGCAAGGAACAACCCCAGACATTTTCCCTGAAGGTATCAATATTGTTGTAGGGAATATCGTATTTCCCTACACACCAAGCTACAATGCTTTGCCACTAGGAAACTAATTCTCTACCCATTGGCACTTCTGCGTAGATAGTACTGATGATGTTGCAAGTAGCAAGTAGTGAGCAAGCAGGCATCTACCAATCCACTTGTCAGCAGCAAGCACCCCCTGCCTTCTGGCAAGCAGGGCACCTAGCACCACAGATCTGCTCACCAGAGGTCTCTCTGCCATTTTTGAGAAGGTAAAAAAACAACAGGAATCCTTTCCAAGAAGTAGGAGAGCGCTCCCACTGTTTCTTACCATCTATATTCCAGTGCAAATGACTGAAGACCCACTCTCTCCTAAGGCCTCTACTTGTGTACCATAAAAGGTTCCAAGGGAAGAGAAGGGATTGGTGATGACCAAGAATAATGGCTGGCTATTAGCACTCTCAAACACTTGCCAAAAGGGAATGAAGAGAGAGACAGAGAAACACCACACACACACACACACACACACACTCTCTCTCTCACAACAATGTCCAGAGTTTTGTCACACTGGTAAATATGCTAATCAAGAATTGTGAATTTAATTGCAGTCAAGTATTCCATGAAGCCAAGGACGACACTATGTAGGTAAGAGCTATGTAGGTAACAGCTTTCCTTTTTAAAAGTTTCATCTAAAAGTCATATCACGCCTTGTATTAAAATTGCAAGTTTACACAATAATAAAATAAAAATACATAATAGAAAAACAAACATATCATGGTGTTATTTGTTAGTAAGGCCAGGAATGAGGGCTGCTTGCCCCCAAGTGTTAGCATTCACGGGAAAGCCTAGTCAATACAGAAAAGCCTTTCCTACTGGCTATAACTGCAGGCATCTTCAAGCAAAAACAGGAACAGAAGCAGTCAGTGGCAAAGGTTGCTGCCTAGACTGCCCATTACCCCATTTCTGAAGGAAGCTCCTCCAAGTAGCTGTCTGTTCTGCAGAGCTCCTGTGAGGAACTTAACTCTAATCTAGAAAAAACATGTTCAAACTCAGAAGTCACTCTTTAGTTCTCCCTCTCAACTCTGGTTTTAAAACTCAACAGTCTGAATCAGATCTTTTACCTTAGGTGATTACTCTGTTATTATGGGGACTTCAGAAGCTAGTAACACAAAACAAAATCAACTGCTTCCCTCCACTCCCACAAGCAAAAGGCACTGTCCTGCATGGACCTGAATTTTTGGATAAAGTTTAAGGTGCAGAAATTAAGAGGTACATCATCTATATTGAAAATCACCAACACTCAACCCCCTCCTCTTTTTAGGAGGAGCAAAATACTCCATCTCGGCTATTTAAAAACAAAACAAAACTGTTCTGCACCAAATTTGAAGGAGTGGTGGTGCTTTGCACCTAGCTAATTCATACAAAACTTATAGTTGCTATAGATTTTACAAGCAAAAGAATGTTCAGAGCTTATAATGGTGGAATGCTGTGCTAATTCTGAAGATTGTTCAGAAGAATCAACTTGTTCAGAAGGATGCCACAAGGATGCTTGCAGGCACTAGCTGCTACACAACTATTACTCCACTAGCTGCCAGTTTGCTTCCTGGTCAGATGCAAAGTGCTGGTCATGATTTTCAAATCCCTGTGTGGATTGAGCTCAGGGTATGTGTCAAACCACATTCAGCCAATGGCTGACAGCCATATGAGTCTCCTAGGGGTCCCATATCTTCCTCTCAGGTCTACTCTCAGCCCCACCACCAACCAGTTAGCAAGAACAGGGCCTTCTCAGTAGTGCGTCCTCCATCTTTGGAATGCTCTCCCAGAACTGCCTGGTCAGTCTTTCTTCTTGATTAGTTTTAAAAAAGAACCTGAAGAGTCTTTTTAAAGAAAACATTCAAATATTGGTTTTAATTGGATTTCTGGTTTTAATCAGCTTCAGTCATCTGCCATTATATCTTGCTATTTTGTTTTTAATGCTTGTTTTATCATTGTTTTCTTGCTTTCATTGGAGGCCAGCTCCAGCAGCAGTGCACCAGACAGGCAGGAGAAGTATTTTAAATATAAATAAAACATTACTCCTCACCTTAACTATACAGGTACTACCATGCCTGTATAATAGCCACAACCTGTCCACATATATATTCTTTATTATTACTATTATTATTATTTTTAAAAAACACATATATACCCTACCCCTTCAGTGCACTACTGCTCAGGGCAGGTTACAGAATTAAAAAAATAGATACAATATAAAGTAAGAAAGATGCAATATACAGTAAAAATAAGGTCAAAAGCTTTATTTATACATACACAGCAATTTTTTAAAAAATAACAAAAAAGCACCACCCCCCCACTTATGAAGTCACCACAAGCAAAACAGGGGCCATAGAACGGATCAAAAACCTGCCCCTCCCACCCCTACGCCCCAAGGAATCCACAGGGACCTCCATGCAACGTTTCCTCTAGACACAAGGATACACACAAGTCTTGGCTATCGAGGCTTCCCCACCTACCCTTCCAGTCTACACTCTGGTGGGCTTCAGGCTTCCCACCAAGGCGCCTCCTTGGGCAGCTGTTGTTTCCGCCGTTGCTCAGTGCCCACGCAAGCCAGCCGCTTCAGCCTCCCAAATGCCACCACAAGCGTGAGAGAAGAGGGCTAGTCCTTCTCGGAAAGGCCGAGCTCTTGAACTTACTGTTCCCTTTTCAGAATTGACGTGTGCCGGGTGTATCTAAGTCTGTGTGCGTGTTTGTGTGTCCTTTTTCTCAGAAAAAGACTAATAAGGTTTCTCCCCCTAAGCTCAGCTATTGTTACCCTTCACGCTATATTTTCTCTCTTACTTTTCCTATCGACTTCCCCGCAAAAAAAAAAAAAAAGAGCCAAGCACCCAACGCTTTTGTTGGGAATAGCTACACAGGTTTCCCTTAAAATTAAAGCTTCCACCAGCACTCTAAGCACAGCACTTTTAGGCTCCCCCGTCGGCGGAAGGGAAGCTCTCCCGACACGATGAACAAAGCTCCCACCCAACTTCCTCACGCCCAGGGACTCCTCCTCACTGCACGCCTCCCCCGCCGCTCCTCGGCCTTTTATAGCACCCCCTTCGCGCGGCCTCCTCCAGCCGCCCCACCCCGCTCGCCCCTCCCACAGGTCGCTCCCTCCCTTTCCACCTTCTCAGTCCGGGCCGCCCCTTGGTTGCCTTATGCAAGCCCGGCCGCCATTGGTGGAGCAGCCCCTGTTCTCTCCGTGCGCGAGGCAGGGATTGGTCGAATGGGGCGGCCCGCCTTGCCCGTTGTGGGGTGTGTGTGTGTGTGTGTGTGTGAGAGAGAGAGAGAGAGAGAAGGGAAGAGGAGGGGGGGCTGTCCTTTTTTTTGCTCCCTCCCCCCCTCTCGGTGTCAATGGCTCCTCCTGCCACGGAGCGGCGACGGGCTTAAGCCGAAGCCGGGCCACAGGGAGGCTGCTGCGGGCGACTCCCCTGAGAAAGAGAGAGGCACGATCTCGGGGGTGGGCTGGGGAGGGGGTGGGAGGGAAAGGCGCGTGCGCGCGCTCTCGTGACGGGTTGGGGGGGCGAGGAAGGTGGAGGGGGGCCGCCACCACCAGCACAAGCAGCACCAGCAGCACCAGCGGCGGCGGCACGAGCATCCCCCTCAGCAACCGCCGCCGCCGCCGCCGGCGGAGGAGCGACTCGAGCGGCAGCCGAGGACTAGAAGGAAGAGGCGGCGGCACGTTCCCTGAGCTCGTCCGCCCGCCCGGGCCGGGTCCCCTCAGCCAGGGGCTGCCCAGCCGCCGCGCTCCCGCGTCTCCCTCCTCCCGCCCGCCCGCCCGCCCGGCCTTGCCCTGCCCTACCCCCCAGTACCGGTGCCGGAGGAGCGGCCCCCTCTCCTCCCCCCGCCCGAGCCGGCAAATGAACTCGGTCCGAGCCGCCAACAGGAGACCCAGGCGAGTGTCCAGGCCGCGCCCGGTGCAGCAGCAGCCGCCGCCGCCTCCGCCGCCGCCTCCCGCTCAGCCGCCTCAGCAGCAGCAGCAGCAGCAGCAAGCCCTGCAACTGCCGCCGCCGCCGCCGCCGGAGAGGAACAACAACAACGTCGCCGCTGCCGCAGCAGCCGCTGCCGCCGCCATCGCCGCTGGGGAACGGGGTAAGGAGAGGAGGAGCAGCAGCGGGGCTGGAGGAGCAAGAGCGGGGGGAGCAGCAGCAGCAGCAGCAGGAGAGGGACCCGGGTGGGGTCTGGAAAAATCGGCTCGCTGGAGCTGCCGCCTCTCCCCGCTCCTTAGGCGCACAGGCCGCGCTTTGTTTGGCTCGGGCCCTCCTGGGGGTGGGTAGGTGGCGGGGGGGGGTGTTGGATAAGAGCCTTGTGGTGGTGGTGGGATCCTCTCAGGTACTTTGGGAAGGGGGGGGGAGCTCGGGAGCACAGCGCCCCCTCTCGGCTCTCTAGGGAGGGCCACAGAACCAAGGCGAGGAGGAGGCCCAGCTCCTCTCTGCTCCCCCCCCATTTTTTAAAAAAAATTTTTGGCTCTGGGAGGGGAGCTGCCTCTTGTGTCCGGGACGCGGCGTCGCCCAGTAACTTGCGTTGACACCTTCCCTTTGATTCCCTTTCTTTCTCTCTCTCCTGCCCCCCTTCCTCAGCCCCCTGCTTTTCTCCACCCCCCCTTTTTTTTTGTAATGGTGTCTCATGGAGACAAGAACTGCTCTCTTTCCCCCCTCCCCTTCCTCTTCCTCTCTCTCCTCCCTCGCCCTGCCCCAGTGTTTTTGCTACGCAGTTTGCATTCAATGTGGCTTTGGTTACCCGGGCCCCGAAGGGGGGAGAGAGAGAGAGATCGGGAGGGTTTCTGTGGGGTGGCAAGGCAGAGAAGGATTGCAGACCTACAGGCGCAGGGGTCGGCATTTTTGGCGCGGGGTGGGGGGTAGATCATCGGCCATTTATTTATCTGCTGCTTCTCTCTCTTTCTCTTCCCCTCGCACCAAAGACTTCCTTCTTTCAGTCCGTCGCTCTCCTCTTCCTCACCCACCTCCCTAAATAAAAACCCACACATATTTGCTCCTGCTGCCGGGGCTGCTGCGGCGAGGAGCAGGGAAACCTTCAGCCTTGTTCTCTGGCATGTGAAGGTTCCGGTTCCCTGCCTGCGCGTGTTGGTCCGGGCCTAGCACAAAAATGTCAGATTGAAGGTAGTCGGGGAAGCAACCATTGTCTTAAAGAGCTGGAAACATACTCGCGTGGTTAGGGATCTCTCTCTTCGTTCCTTACTTCCACCGTAATGGAGGCATGAGATCATGAGAATAAATAAAAAGCTGGGTCTGGGGGCTGCTTCTACGGTGAGGGGGAGGGGGGAGCTGGAGAGAAGAGACGGGTGATCGTTTGCTAGGCTGCATAACTGTTGCCATATTAATTGGCTGGGTGTCTCTCTCTCTCTCTCTCGGTGTTGGTGTGCTGTCGTCGCAGGGTTATTTTCTAAAGGAGAAGAACAAGGGTGGGAGCGAAGGAGACATTTTGCATGTATTATCCGGTGGGTTGGATTTTAATTTTTTATGCAGCGTGTGTCTCACCTATCGCATGATAAAAGGAGAATGACCTGTGGTACGGTGGTGGAGACGTTTAACAAAAACACCCCTAGCCGTTGTCAGCTGAATGTCTTTTGTTCGAGTGTGTGGGGATAACACATTAAATACTGGACATTCTAGCCTGAGAAATATGTTGAGATTCAGTTTGACAGCTTAGAAAAAAAATGGCCTGAAATGTCATTAACAAATTAAACAAAGAAAATGTAACATACTGAAATGTGTTTAATTCTTGTTTTCCTCTATGTCTCCCCCCTCCGCCCGCTCAATTGGTCAGAGCAAAGAATGTTGCCTAAACCAGATAAGCTATGTATTTCTAGAGGATGTGATGTCTCATGTCCAATTATGATTTTTGTGTAAACCATTTAAAAGTTACATAATTAGTGATCTAGTAAGGTGCTATTTAAAAAAAGGGAAACCACTTCCTCCTTTTGTGTGACATGCATTGTAGGTTTTTGCCCTCGTGTTCCATGCGCATGGGGTAGGTTGATACCTAAAAGCCTATCAGTTGATAGCTTCTATATAAGTTGAGCAAGGTTTTGTAAAGAGGTGTGGGAAATGTGGTTAATGCTCCAGTTACAGTAAATTACACTTGTTCACTGCTAAATTCAAGATTATAACAAATGCTGTGAATGTTAGACTTCAGAGACTGGTTGATACTAGCCAGAGAGTACTGGTTTGTTATTACTGGACACTTCTTTAATGCTTTAAAGTTTGGTGGCGGCGGCGGCGGGGGGGTATGTATATGTAACCAGGGGTTCACATGATTTTAAAGACTAGGTTCTCAAGTGAGTACCAGCATAAATGGTTTGATACTCATAGATATCAGAAGTCTTTCTAGCTCTTCCTCCTCCTCTGCCACTGCTTGGCATACCATGGGGAGCTGTTGTTGCCCTCACTGCTGTTCCTGCTGCCCTTAATGCTCCTGCCACCTTCACCAGTACTTGCCAGTGGCTCTCCAGGCCTCTTAGAAGTGGAAAAGGCCCCATTCCTGTCTGCAGATTGAATGGGACCTTGCCCCCTCTGAGTGGCTGGAGAGCTGCTGGGAATGGATTGTCTGCCATCCATTTTCAGAAGCTCTCCAGTTGCTGAGAAGGGAAAGGCTCTGTTCCTGTCTGCAGAGGCCTGAAAGGCCTGGAGAACCACTGGCAAGTGGCAGCAAGGGAGCTGCAGTGACAGTGTCAAGAGCTGCAGTGAGGGAGTGGTGATGAGGGTGCCTGGTGGGAGGAGGGGGCAGAGTAGTGAGGCAGCCCTGGACTGTACTTATTTGAGCATTATTTGAACGCGTGGGATATTCTTTTACAAATTTTTGGTACTCATGAGTACCATTTATGTGAATGACTGTAATATAATCATATTGTGACTAACACAGGAGGTGTAAAGTACAATTTAGTTTCAGCAGGTCAATGGAAAGGGATATTCCATTACTGGATAGGTATTAGGTAATCTTGATTTCTGTACATATCAAATATTACAATTACTATAATGGCTGCTCACAGATTTTTGGGACCTGTGAATTCCCTCCTACTCTTTACTCACAAGGAACACCAAGTGTTGAATATTTATGAAGGAGTGCTGTTGTGGGGGTGGCTTACTCTTATTTTTAAAGGTTTAGTTGTAATTTAACCCATCTGTCTCCCCTCAGTCTTATTTTAATATAAGCCCCTTTCTGTTCCAACATTCAGCTGTTCCTATCTAATTTCTTATATTCTCTGATGTTCTAAAGGTGCCGTTCAAGTGTCTCAGGTTATGATCCGGAGGATGATTACTCAAGTAAATATTGAGAACAATGGATTGATTCCAAATAAATGTGTTTAGGATTGAGGAGCCAAAGTAGTTAGTTTTCTTCTGTATGTCCATGGGCACAAAAGCAAGTCAGCCCAGTGACTAAAAGTTTAGGTATTAAGGATACACCAAATTCATTCTGTTCCTGGAAGCTGGTTACAGTTTAATTTTTAGAAAACTAACAAAATGAATAATAACATCATATATAACATGCTAGGAGTTACTGGAGAAAAATGAATTGAAATAAAAACATTTTTTAAACCAATGGATTCTAGAGGTGGGTCATGTAACTGCCAATTTGGTTTTCAATTTGTGCATCCACCCCCCCCTTTTTTTTTGCCTGCTTGGTTTGTATGTACAAGAGGTAGTATGAATGTCTTCACCAAGAGCACAGTTTGCTTCCATCTATGTGATGAATGGTGATTTGGGCTCATGGTGAACAGATTCATGTGATCAGTTTATTGCATGAGCATTGAATCTGGTAGACAAAGACAGTGTGCAAGTATTGGGAAAATAAGCCCAATTTGCAGGTGTGTGAATATGCCTTTTGTACTGCACAAAACAGGAAGTGAATTATACAACAGTGAAACAACTCACTTCCACTTGGTTATCCTGGAATTAGTTTAGTGATATTTTAAAAAGAAGACAGGCTCTCTCTTGCATGTTGAACTGCCACAGTCTTTTGTGGTCAGTGAGTGCAAGCCATTTTTTATTTTTTATTTTGCAAACATTAGAAGCTAGGTAAAGAAGAAACCTTCTTTATAACCTCTGCAGAAACTCAGGCCCAATTTTTAAGGCATCAGTGGCACCTAGATTATTCAATTCCTAGTTACAGTGCTTTCTAGTACTAGTTCAGAAATATGAATCCTAAACTGAATGCTAATTAAAGGTTGTATTTCTCTGAATGTTGAATGTAAATAACTTTGTCTCCTGTAGTACTCTGTTTTAGAGATTTACAGTTCAAGTTTACCTATTGCTATAATTTGAACTAGCAGAAGGTATCTGCCCAACCCCACTTATATATATTCAGTCTAGTCCAACTCTCATCATACTTAAAAAAAATATTTGCAAACGGCACCAGAACATACATCGCATTGAAAGCAATGTGGTGTTGACAGATGGCATGTACACTAGGATGCATATCCATTATGCTTTTGAATGTGCATCTGATTTATGTCCACAGTTCCTGATTCATCAAGCAAAATGGATGCAAAAGTCTGCTTCGACTCATGAACTTCTTTGGTGGATTGGGGTGCTAGTGTATTAAGAAATAGTGGGAATAAAATCTGGAGTGATTTTTAAATTGGACCTTTAAAATTGATTTTTAAATAATTCTATGATCTGATTTTTCCATTTAATTTTTTAAAATGGATTTGTATGTAATAATTATGCCATCAAGCATGTTATTTACAATTAGAATAGACTTTAAGAATTGCCTTTGGCAAACTAAGCAAGTGTGCTAATATAGTGTACACACACACAGAGCATATAAATTATATATTGTATTTTGTTTATATATTCCTATGTTGTTTGTTATTTACTAGATTTATATATCACCCAATGGCTCTAGGCAGTTTACATCAATAAAAGCAAACAAAAACAAACATTGCCTTAAAACAATTAAAAAGTTAAAATACTTACTATTTTATGTTAGCATATATAGCATACTGTGACCTCATTTACTTGTGGTACTATAATCTAGTTTTTGCGGATTTATGTGTTAGGTGCCTAGTGGAAATGTGTAGTGGACAAATCAGAAATATCTGTTCCTGAATATCACCTGTGCTACACTTGTGACAATACAGATTTACAGCACATTCCTATTACTTGAGAGTAAGTCCCACCAGAGTTAATGGGACTTGTTTCATAGGGTGGGTTCACACGTAGCACTGAACCTCAGGTTTGATGGTGTTGCCAGAACCCTGGGAACACATATAAGCCCTATGTCCAGTCTAGAAGGATATGTCAAGATTGGGCATATCACACAAACCCATCATTCTTGGCATATGCGGAGTCAGACCATAGGTCCATCTTGCTCAGTATTGTCTACACCAGGCATCCCCAAACTGCGGCCCTCCAGATGTTGCTGAACTACAACTTCCAGCATACCCAGCCACAAAAAATTGTGTCTAGGAATGCTGGGAGTTGTAGTTCAGCAACATCTGGAGGGCCGCAGACTGGCAGCAGCTTCTCCAAGGTTGCAGGCAGGAATCTCTCTCAGCCCTATCTTTGTATATAATTGTGCTTTGGCAACGTACTGTATGCTTTGGTAGTTTGTTGGTTCAATAAAAAAAATCTTGTCCTATTTAAAAAAATAAAAATAAAAATCTTTTCCTATCTTGAAGATGCCAGGGAAGGAACTTGGAGCCTAAATGCTCTTCCGAGGGCGGCTCCATCCTCTAAGGGGAATATTTTACAGCGCTCACACTTCTAGTCTCCCTTTCGTATGCAACCAGGGCGGATCCTGCTTAGCTTAAGGGGACAAGTCATGCTTGCTACCACAAGACCAACATTGGTGGATTTGTGTAAAGTGCCCCATTTCTGTGTATCTTTCCTGAGACAAAAAGTAGGATTTGTGTGTATTCCCTTGGGTTCCGGCAGTATGTACATGTAACAGTATCTCAATATTTGTAGTAGTAGCTCCTCTGAACCTAAGGTTTGGCACTATGTATGAAACTGCCCATAGAATTGCACTGAATTGAATCTATAAAAATGTATTACTGTTAATCTATAAAAAGGTATTACTATTATTAAGGTAAGATATTAGCCTCAACAATGCCTCTGAAAATAAAGCTTGCATCAGACCTGTGTTATATTGGTGGCATTTCTTTTAATGCTACAGACCTGCAGATGCTAATAAATATATAGTAGGCCTAAGGACCTCATTTAGGACAATGCTCAGTACTCTGTAGGAATGGAAGATGCTTCTTCCATGAAATGTAGGTATGGTATTAATTTATAGCTTTCATAAAATACCATATTTACCCAAATAGGAGACAGCTCTGAATTTAAGATGAGTCCCTTAAATTAGAGGTGAAATATTATTATTATTATTATTATTATTATTATTATTATTATTATCATCATCATCATCATCATCATCATCACTACTACTACTACTACTACTACATTTATATCCCGTTCTTCCTCCAAGGAGCCCAGAGCGGTATACTACATACTTGAGTTTCTCTTTCACAACAACCCTGCGAAGTAGGTTAGGCTGAGAGAGAAGTGACTGGCCCAGAGTCACAATACCCAAATACAGGTTATACCTGCATTTACTCAAAAGGAACAGGATTCTGAATTTAAGATGATCTAAAAATAAATAAATAAAGTTTCTAATAGAAAAAATTTGTGGGGCTGCTCTATGTGGTGCTGCTTTTGTACGCAGTAGTCTGGAAACTGCATTTGGTCCAGAATGCGGAGGCCAGGTTGGTCTCTGGGTCATCTAGGAGAGACCATATTACTCCTGTGTTGAAAGAACTACACTGGCTGCCGATACATTTCTGGGCATAATACAAGGTGCTGTTTATTAGCTATAAAGCCCTAAACAGCTTAGGGTATTTAAGAGGACATGGCCTGTTAAGATCATCTGGAGAGGTTTGTCTGTGGTTGCCGCCAACTCTTCTGGCAGCTACTTGGGAACGGGCCTTCTCTGTTTTTGGCCCTGGACTTTGGAATGTGCTCCCCATTGAAATAAGAGCCTCCCCATCTCTTGCAACTGTTAAAAAAGCACTAAAGACACATTTATTCACCCAGGCTTTTAATTAGATTTATAGTGTTAAAATTTTTAATACTGGGTTTTAAATGATTTTAATTGTAAACCTCCCTGAGACCCTAGTTTTGGGTAGTATAGAAATAAATAAGCAAATGAATAAATAAGCTTGGAAAAAAACCTAGTCTTGGATTCAGGTTAAAACAGTAATCCATTTTTAATATAAGTAAGCAGGGTAAGTGCTGTATGAAAACACAAGCAAAATCGATGAACATTTGAAGACATTTGTCAGTATTTAGTTAATGAATAAAAGAAAACATTTCTCTGGATCCAAACTGTAATATGTACAGCAGTGAGTTACATGTTCATTCCTACTCATTACTCATAATGATTGGCACCATTACTTTTGACATCAGCGGCCACCTGTTTGGGAGAAGGGGAAAATTCAGTCTCCCCACTCACACAAACAGATGATCACCTGGTGCTGGATGTGCAGGTTCAGTCCAGTTCCTGGGACGATATGATCCTAAGTGCTCATGTTGCAGTCCAATTCAGGATGCCATAAGAACAGCCCTGCTGGATCAGGCCCAAGGCCCATCTAGTCCAGCATCCTGTTTCGCACAGTGGCCCACCAGATCCCGCTGGAAGCCACAGGCAGGAGTTGACGGCATGGCCTCTCTCCTGCTGTTATTCCCCTGCAACTGGTACTCAGAGGCATCCTGCCTTTGAGGCTGGAGGTGGCCTAGAGCCCTCCCTAATAGCTGTTGATAGACCTCTCCTCCATGAAGTTATCCAAAGCCCTCTTAAAAACATCCAGGTTGTTAGCTGTCACCACATCTTGTGGTAGAGAATTCCACAAGTTGATTATGCATTGCGTGAAAAAGTACCTCCATCTGCTGGTCCTAAATTTCCTGGCAATCAATTTCATGGGATGACCCCTGGTTCTGATGTTATGTGAGAGAGAGAATTTCTCTCTATCCACTTTCTCCACACCATGTATGACTTTATAGACCTCTATCATGTCTCCCCATAGTTGTCTTTTTTTCTAAATTAAATAGCCCCAGGTGTTGTAATCTTGCCTCGTAAGAAAGGTGCTCTAGGCCCCTTGATCATCTTGGTTGCTCTCTTCTGCAGCCTTTCCAGTTCTACAATCTCCTTTTTTAGATGTGGTGACCAGAATTGTATAAGTACTCCAGGTGTGGCCGCAACATAGTTTTGTCTAAGGGCATTATAATATTAGCCGTTTTATTTTCAGTCCCCTTCCTAATGATCCTTAGCATAGAATTGACCTTTTTCACAGCTGCTGCCCATAGAGTTGACACTTTCAACGAGCTGTCCACCACAACCCCAAGATCCCTCTCCTGGTCAGTCACTGACAGCTCAGATCCCATCAGCGTATACTTGAAGTTGTGTTTTTTTTGTCCCAATGTGCATCACTTTGCACTTGCCAACACTGAACCGCATTTGCCATTTTGTCGCCCACTCCCCCAGTTTGGAGAGATCCTTTTGGAGCCCCTCACAGTCTGTTTTGGGTTTCATTACCTGAAAGAGTTTGGTATCATCTGCAAATTTGGCCATCTCGCTTCTTACCCCTACTTCTAGATCATTTATGAATAAATTAAAATGCACTGGTCCCAGTACAGATCCCTGGGGGACCCCACTTCTTACTTCCCTCAATTTGAAAACTCTCCATTTATCCCTACCCTGTTTCCTGTCCTTCAACCAGTTAGCAATCCACACATATACTTGTCCCCTTACCCATGACTGCTAAGTTTCCTCAGGAGCTGAAAGCTTTTTGGAAGTCCAGGTATACTACGTCAACTGGATCACCTTGATCCACACACTTGTTTACACACCCTCAAAGGAACTCCAAAAGATCCATGAGGCAAGATTTACCTTTGTAGGAGCCTTGCTGGTTCTCTCCCAGCAGGGCCTCTTGTTTATGTGCTTTACAATTTTATCCTTGAGGGTGCTTTCCATCAATTTGCCTGGAACGGACGTTAAGCTAACCGGCCTATAATTTCCCGGATCACCCCTGGATTCCTTTTTGAAAATTGGTGTTACATTTGCTACTTTCCAGTCTTCCAGTACAGAGACTTGATTGCAGGGCTAAGTTATATGTTTTAGCAAGGAGGTCGGCAATTTCACATTTGAGTTCTTTGAGGACTCTTGGATTGATGCCATCCAGTCTTGTCGATTTGCTAGTTTTCAGTTTTTCCAGAAAGTTTAGACCGTCACTTCTTGTCACTTCTATCTGACTCAGTTCTTTAGCTTCCATCCCCGAAAAGCCTGGTTCAAGAACAGGTATATGCTTCAGTATCCTCTGCCGCGAAGACAGACACAAAGAACTCATTTAGCTTCTCTGCAACCTCCATATCCTTCTTAATAATCCCTTTCACTCCCTCATTGTCTAATGTTCTAAACGCCTCCCTGGCAGGTTTCTGCCATGTGTGCAGTACTAATGCATAGCACATCAAGATGCCTCTAAATACCAGTTGCAGGGGTGCAACAGCAAGACTGAGGGCATGCCCTCACCTCTTGCTTGTGGGCTTCTTAAAGACATCGGGTGGTCCACTGTGTGAAACAGGATGCTGTACTAGGTAGGCCTTCGACCTGATCCAGCAGGGGTGTTCTTATAGTACTCAGGGGTGCAAAGATCCAGGAACCTAGTAGTCATAGGCACAATGTTTGGACCTCACAATTGCTACTAGGTGCTATTGGAGGAAGTCAAGAAGAGTCACTCCTGTCTGGTTCCTAAGTCTTGCAAAAACATTAGAAACCCTGTTTGTACATGTTGTTCCTAGGATCTGCTGCTTCGCTGTTAGTCACTGTGCAATGTTTTATTACTTATTCTTATGCTTAATTTTGTAAGCTGGGAGTCACATAAATGTGTTTAAAAATTTCTCTCTCTATTTATGTGAGACAAAGGGGTCTGTTAAGCACCTCTGAAATAAAACAGTTTCTAAACCTAGAAAAACAAGATGTAGGGTATATTCTACCATTCATTGTATAATCTTGGCTTTCACATTCATTTTTGACCTGAAGTTAAGAAAGCTGGTTTTATGTAAGTTGGATCCAAAGAGCTGCAATTGTGAACAGGGCTTTCCTGCCTTCCCCTCCCGAAGTTCTTTGTCTTGCCAAAAAACTGCTTGCTAAGGAGCAGGCTCCTGAGAGTCAGGGTACTCTCCAGAATGGTGTGGTTATGATGCTGTAGCTCAGAAATTTTCACTGTTTTTCAAGCAGGGACCATTTGGGCAAAAACTCTTCAGCGTGAGAGCCATTTGCCTCTGTGCTGACCACTGTGCAAGTACTGTGCTTTCCTCAGTGCTCCGAGTGCCCTTTCGAGAGAAAGATACCTCTCTTAGGAGCTTAATGGGGAAAGTGCTGGAAAGGGCTATACTTCCCAGCATTCTATGCATATCTTCCAGTATCTTGCAGCGGCTTGAAGAAGTCCACTGGTGCTGGGCAAAGCACATCAATACAAGGTGGGAACTCCACATGGTGCCATGGGGACTATGCAGAGTAACCCCCGCTAACTAGGCAAAAGGAGAAGAAGGAAAGATTGTGCTGTCGAGTCGGTGTCGACTCCTGGTGAACACATAGCCATGTGGTGTTCTTGGTAGAATACAGAAGTGGTTTACCAGTGCCTTTTTTCCAACGCTGTATGAAATTATGCCTTTGCCGTTGTCAGTGAAATGAGCATCCGCCTCCAGCACCTTCCTATATTGCTGCTGCCCGATATAGGTGACTATAAGTATGTATTTACTAGGCACAGTCTGGAAAGCGCACTGGTGGGGATTTGAACTAACAGCCTCTTGCTCCCTAGGCAAGCTGCTTCCCCGCTGTGCTACCACAGCTGATAACTGGGCAAAGAGGCACCTTTTTAACATGGTGATTCTCTTTATTTAGCAGGAGGAGAGTAACTGGCCCTATCCACCCCAGTACAGTACCTCCAGTGACTGTTGCTGGTGTATATCTTATGATTTCTTTTTAGACTGAGCACTTTGGGGACAGGGAGACATCTTATTTATCTGTATTTATTATTTCTCTGTGTAAGCCGCTTCAGGAACTTTTGGTGAAAAGTGGTATATAAATATTTGTTGTATTCAGCTTCTCCTGATCCTTTGCACAGGCCCCTGAAGAATTAGTTTTTTAGATGTGCTCTGCCTCTCCATCTTTTAGATTGTGAGCCCTTTGGGGACAGGGATCCATCTTATTTATTTATTATTTCTCTGTGTAAACCGCCCTGAGCCATTTTTGGAAGGGTGGTATAGAAATCGAATTAATAATAACTAGTCGACCCCGCACAGAGCATCTGTGTGCTCTTTGAGGCTGGCGGTTACCTCTCCCCCCCTTCTGCCCCAGTCTCTGCTTCCAGGCCCAGCCACCTCTCCCCACTGCCACTTCTGCCCCCCCTTTCTTCCCCCCCTCCTGGGCCTTGCCTCTGCGGCCGGGCCGGGCCCACCATCTCTGGCCTCCACGACTGGGCCGCTGCCATGGCAACCAATCCTCCTGGATGCATCTCAGCCAATCAGGCATGTCCGCTGCCCAGCCAATCAGCTGGACTCTAGAATGCACATTCCAAGGCACACCCAGGAGAATTAATATAATAGATAATGATGATGATGATGTGTGGAAGGTAGTGTGTGATACAAGGGCTCCTGGTGTACCACTGACTCTACACATATAGGCATTATTGGTACAATAATTCAACTGGCTCCCTCCCCTTTTAAAAAATAGAATTGTACAGGTTGTATTTGCACAGAAAAAGTATTGATTAATTCTGATCCCACTGATAATTTTATATGCTAGATCTGGAGCGGGCACTGTATGAAGTAGCTGTGCTGCCCATTGCCTACTCTCTAACCCTATAGAGAGTGGCATGTGCTGCGGTTCCAGAGATTTTTGGTTCCTAGCACTGTCCATTTTGTGTGCTATATTGTCATAATATACCGTATCTTGGCATGGCATCGCCTAAAATGGGATGTCTCTGTAAACTGGCTGTTGACATTACCTGCTTAGCTTCAGCAATGGAAAAGAAGCTAACAAGCAGCCGTTTAGGGTAGTGAAGTTGCCCATGCATCTGCTTGATGATAAGAAATGGAGAGTGACATTTTCTTAATATGCAGCCTGTTTACGTTGGTTATTAAATACTGTTTTCTGAACTATATACTGACATTACTTATGTATAGAAAAATAAATATTTATCACACTCTTAATAGAAGTTCTTTTTTTGTATTTGAAATTAATATTTTTGATAAAACAGATGGAGAATAAAAGGGCAAAAAATAAAATGTGGACAGATGGGAAGAATTTTGAATCAGATCACTTATAGGTCAAGGATGAATCCTTATTTCTGTTGAAATGTTGCCATTATCTTAGATGAAATTAGGATTTAGTGTATTCCTTTGAAATACAAAGTTTTCAAGATAAGGGTGCTATATCCCAGTGGGGTGCTATATTGATATTGCCACTAACATTGTAATTACTTTGTAATCCCAAGATCTGCAGAACTGACAACTAAGTTTTTAAAGGTGTGGAATGTCATCTATTCTGTTTATACATTGTTAAAGTCATAACACTTTGCTGGAGCTATAGGGAGATACTGATGCCACTGTTCAGGATTTTTACAACTCTAGGGAAAAGAGAAAATGAGAAAATTATTGGTGGTAGCAAAGCTTCCCTGAAAGGCAGTAGGTCTGTACATGTGTTCTTCCCCACTTCCACCCCCCACATACTTTCACGGAAGTTGGAAAGTATGGAAAGAAGAACAGTATCACGTCTGCTGTACATGCTCCTGGCATTTGCACGTTTTACAGTGGCATGAAAGATGCCTCTATCTCCTTTGAATTATTGAAAAACCTAATTGCCCCAGTGTTCCTGTTTGTGTGAGAGAGTGGAGATGTGCACAATGGGTTTGCTTGCAATTTGGACGACTGGAAACTGGGCTGGCTCGAGCTGTTAGATTGTGAATCACTTTGAACCAGTTTGAGCTGGTTCGTCGAACCAACTAGCCCAGCCAATTGGTTTGACTGAATTGGTTTGCTTTGGTGCAGCATGGTCCAAATTTGGACCAAGTTCGGACTGAACTGCGCCAAACGGTCCGTGCATGCCCCTATGAGGGAGCCTTGCATGCATTCATCTATACATGCATAGGCTCCGTTTAAACTAAAATCAAACTTCACCAATGTCAGAAAGCTATGGTCATCCAGGTGTACTTCTGTAAGGTGGTGCCAGTTGGCATGCTGCTGCTTCTTCCTCGGCATGTTCAGTGAACGTGGTGAGTGGAGGGAAATGTGTGTATTGGTCTAATGTCTTAGAAAATATATTCTGCCACTAGTGATCTTATTGAGGGACCCGTGAAAGAAACTCTTGCGTTATCTAGAACAGAATTTGGAAAACTACTCTTCTGTTTAATTGAAATTCTGGACAAGTGTGTACCTTGTAAAGCCTTTTTTTTTTTAAACGACTGCAGTGTTTAGTCACTTAGAATAACCTTTTAGAGTTCTTTGAGAGTGTCAGCAGGCATGTGGATAAAAGTGAACTGGTTGACATTGTATACTTGGACTTAAAAAACTTCTGACAGAGTTCCTTGCCAAAGGCTCTTGAGTAAACGTAACATTATGGGAAAGAGTACAGGTCTTTTTATGGATATGTAATTAGTTAAAGAACAGGAAACAGAGTAGTAGTAAATGGACAATTTTCACAGTGGAGGGAAGTAAAAAGTGGGATTCCCTTGGAATCTATACTGGAACTAGTTGTTTTTTTACTTGTTCATGAATGAACTAGAATTAGGAGTAAGCAGCAAGATGGCCAAGTTTGCTCCCAGTTATGGTTTAAAAAACATGATAAACAGATTACAAGAGCTCCAAAAGATTTCTTCCAAGCTGGGTGAACAAAACATTTTTTGCAACATAATGGCAAATGTGGTTCAGTGTAGATTAACTTTAGCTGAAGCCCATTGGGGCAATACATCTCAGCTTCACAAAAACTGATGTGTTCTGAGCTGTCTGTGATGCTAGGGTTGTGGTGGACAGCTTAATGAAAATGGTGACCCAGTGTGCACCAGCTGTGAAAAAGGCAAAATCCATGCTAGGGATCATTAAGAAAGGGCTTGAAAATAAAACTGCTAATATTATAATGCCCTTATACAAATCTATGCCGTGACCACATTTGGAATACAGTACTTTGTTTAGTTCTGTTTGCCACAAGAGCTGGAAAAGATACCCAAGAAGGCAACCAAAATGATCAGGGGACTGGAACTTAAGAGGCAAAGCTATAATGTTTGGGGCTTTTTTGTCTAGGCGAGGTGGCGGGGAGGTGATTAAAGGCTGGATGATTGAAATTTACAAATTTTACATAATTTTGAGAGGGGAGAGAGAGGAGTTCTTCCTTTCTCAACCTTAGAAAGAGCAGTCATGCAATGAAACTTGATTGGCAGGAGATTTAGGACAGATAAAAAGGAAGTACTTCTTCACATAGCACATAATTAATTTGTGGAATTCAGTGCCACAGGATGTGGAGATGACCACTAGCTTAGAGATGATTTTAAAAGGGGCTTAGACAAATTGATGAGAGGACAATTCTTTCAATGGTTTCTTGTTATGATGACCTTGTGCTGCCTCCAGGTTTAAAGGCACGATGCCTTTGAATACCAGTTGCAGGCAAGCAATGGAGGAGAAAGGCAATGCCTTCATCTCCTGCTTGCTGGGCTTCCCAGAGGCATCTGGTTGGCCACTGTGACAAACGGGGTTCTGGACTAGGTGGGCTTTTGCTTTTATTTAACAATTGAAAGGTTTTTCATAAACTAAAATGGTGCCCCGATTAATCATGAAGTGTATATTTTTAAGAAGTTTGTTTTTAAAGACCAATACTTTAAAACCTCAGGTACCATCTTAAAGGTAAAGTAAAGTGTGCTGTCAAGTTGATTTCGACTCCTGGTGCCCACAGAGCCCTGTGGTTTTCTTTGGTAGAATACAAGAGGAGTTTACCATTGCCTCCTCCCTCACAGTATGAGATGATGCCTTTCAGCATCTTCCTATATCACTGCTGCCCGATATAGTACCAGCGGGGATTTGAACCGGCAACCTTCTGCTTGTTAGTCAAGCATTTCCCTGCTGTGCCATTAGGTGCCATCTTAGATATTCCCTTTTCTTGCTCGCACAGGTGGGAATGTATTTTTTAAGATGGTGCCTGTCATGATATGTCTATGCATAATTTAAAAGTCTTTTTTTCATTTTATTCATGTAAAGATGTCAATTTATTAGATTAATCAATTAAAATGTATATGGCCAACTAAAATGTCTTTAATCACTTAACAGCCGTAAGAATTGCACATTGTGAACGGAGTAGTGGAAAGATGTCTGGAAAGTTTTATTCCTAGTTTAGTATTACTGCATAGCATTTCATCAGCACGTGGCCAAAATACCCACTTGAGTTTAGTGAATTTTTCTTCTTGAA
Source organism: Hemicordylus capensis (assembly GCF_027244095.1). NCBI lineage: Eukaryota > Metazoa > Chordata > Lepidosauria > Squamata > Cordylidae > Hemicordylus > Hemicordylus capensis. The sequence goes on along the minus strand of NC_069657.1, from coordinate 436,895,759 downwards.
ATATCAATGAATGTTTTAGACCAGTTGTAAAATTAACTTGAATTTATCTTTATGCACTTCTGAAACTTGAAAGTTTTAATACCCTTCCAGACAGAGATTCTAATGGATTCTGTATCGTAGATTATATTTTTGGTACGTATTTTAAATAGTGCACCACTGAAATCACCCAGATACTGTAATTTATTAATAGATAAAGGACTTGAATTAAAGCAGTTTGGGGGAAAATAGGTAGTAGAGAGAAAAGAATCTGTTTTTGTTTGCTTACAGTTAACTTTGCTTGACCACTATGAACAAGAAGGGTCCGAAGTTTAAAGAAAACAATTCTCTCTTGTCTCTTATTTATGAATGAATGAATTCAGTACTTCCTATTTGTGGCCAGTTAAGAATAGCTCTTAAGCAGTGCTTTTGAGGCAATTACTCAGGCTTCTGACATGTAGCAGTTTGTTTTTGCTAGCAAATATAAGTTGTTATGAGAATTCAGTAATGTGTAATAACTGTCTAGAGATTGGCAATGTCTATGCAGTATGTGAGTGCAAGCTTCATAGATGAAGGTGATTATTTTAGAATCTAGCCTGGAGTTTGTCAATTCTATACATTCTTCTAGTTGTACTTCACCAGGTCAGATGAAGAACAGGCACTGGTCCAGATGGAGGCTGAGCTTGTTTTGGCAGGAAGGAAGGTTGTTTATTAAAGGGAATCACCACCCACAGCTGCCTCTATTACAGGCCTGCTCAACATCGGCCCTCCTGCAGATGTTGGCCTACAGCTTCCATAATCCCCTACTGTGGCTGGGGATTATGGGAGTTGTAGTCCAAAAACAGCTGGGGGGCCTAGGTTTATCAGGCCTGCAGTCTATTAGGAAGGTGCCAGTATTGTTCATTTTTAAATATTGTTGAACTTGTTGGAGTTTATTTTGCTTAAGCCCTAATTATCACCCAGGCAAGGTCTTGCAGAGATTCTGATGTCAAGAAATGGGTATAGCATGAGAGGGACATGGCAGAGGCAGTGTTAAGGCTTATTCTATCCAAGATGCCAGGATCAGGTACTTGCCTTGTAGCCGTGTAAGACTACGTTTTCAACAAGATGAGTGATGGCTCAAAGCACAAAACTAATGCCAGTTGCCAAGAACAATAGTACATGTGCTCCCCTTTACATGCACACAGCAAGAACATGCTTCCACACAAGATATTCTCTGGAGATAGCCTGCTCCCATCCACTGGCACACAGCTTCCTACCCTGGCCTGCATACAACATACAATCCCTGTGGCAAAGTCCCAGAGCAGGTCCAAAAATGCAGGGGCCAAGTAGTACAGGAGAAGTATAGAGGACACAGGTGAACCTACAACTTGAGCCCAGCATCAGGGACATGTAGAATGGCAGTCAAGCTGGGCAGAAATAATGGATACCCAGCTCAGCAAAAATATAGAAACATTGTCTTCAGGTATTGGAGGAACCATATTAAACCCTTTCTTTCCGGGTTCTCCTTGTGTGAATATCAGGAAGATCATTTTTTAAAAAAACAAAAAACTATCTGCAAATTCATTATTTAACCAAATAAGTTATAGCAATGATATCCTTGAATACAGTGATGCACTCTACGTAGGGCTGCCTTTGCGTGTATTTTGGAAACTGCGGTTAGTACAAAATTAGGCAAATTAGGTTGGTCTCAGGGGCAACCATATTGCTCCTGTCTTCAATACATTACACTAGCTGCCAGTAAGTTTCTGGGTAAAATACAGGATGCTGTTGTTACCTATAAAGCCTTAAATGTCTTAGACCCAGGTCACTTAAGAGAACGCCTTCTTCTGTGTAATCCCTCCCCACCGCTCATTGAGGTTACTGGGAAGGTCCACCTCCAGCTGCTGCCAACTTACTTGGTGGCGACTTAGGGTCTTCTACTAGTACAAATTAGGCTTGATCTCGAAACGTTTTGGCTCCGGGGGCCATTTCCATGCCGGCGGGGGTGGGTGGGTTCTTTAAGGGTGGGGGAGGGTGTACTCACCCCTCCCGACGCATTTCCCCCACTGGCGCTCCGTTAATTTCAATCCCCTCGGGGTGTCAGCGTTCTTCCCTGCTGCCCCATTGCCGTCATCGGCCGGAAGTACCGATTGCACATGCACATGTGATGGGCACACACGCGATCGGTACTTCCGGCCGATGACGGCAACGGAGCAGCAGGGAGGAACGCTGACACCCCGAGGGGATTGAAATTAACAGAGTGCTGGTAGGGGAAATGCGGCGGGAGGTGTGAGTGCACCCTCCCCTGCCCTTAATCCCCACTGGCACCGAAGTACTTTTGGGCACATCCCTACTACAAATGTTTATATACTGCTTTTCAACAAAAAAATCCCAAAGCGGTTTACATAGATATAAATAAATAAAATGGATCCCTGTCCCCAAAGGGTTCACAATCTAAAAAATAAACTTAAGACACCAGCAACAGCCACTGGAGGGGTTCTGTGCTGGGAATGGATAGGCCCGTTGCTCTCCCTCTGCTAAATAAAGAGAATCACCACATTAAAAGGTGCCTCTTTGCTTAGTTAGCAGTTAGATCTGATCTTCTCTATAGCAGCCCCTGGACTATATAATGTACTCCCTACTGAGATGCATGGGCATTGTTGGCCTTCAAGAGAACTTTAAAGAAGCATCTCTTTAATCAGGCCTTTGATTCTTTTATGTAATTATTTTTAGCCATTTTAGTTGTTTTAAATTGTGTTTACATTTGTAAGTCACCTTCAGATAACTGATTTAGGCAGTATAGAAATATGACAAATAAAATAAACCTTAAAAAATTAACATTTTGTTAATGGTAAACTAAAAATATATTTTAAGGAGGGAATACATTCTTCATGTGAAGTTTATTTTAAATCTTCCTACATTGAGGTAATATTGGCCATGGATGATTTCATCATGAGAGTCTAACAGCAAACCAAAGTGCAAACCTTGGCTTTGTACCATAATCAGAGGTGATTCTGATAATCCATCTTAGGAACAAAAATATCTTGGGTTAGCCTTGTTTGTAGTTGATATACCTTTTCTGTTTCTAGTTAGGCAGGGAAGCTTACACTGGAATCTCGGAGAGTACTGCTTGAGAGACAGAGAGCAAAAATTAGGCCTATATATTTATCTATTTTATATTTATATTTTCATATTTTATTTGTTAAACTTAGGACCAAACTAGATATGAAAATAGAAGTACATAAATTTAAATCTACTGTTTTAAAACCTTTCCAAATGGCAGCTGTGGTGATCTCAATCCAAATTGGGACCTCAGGGGAAGGAGGGCTTTAACTCACTCATTTTGCCAATTCCCCTGATGAAAATCTACCCCCCACCCCCCGCTATTATTTTCCTTGGCTGAAAGAATATTTTATTTACCTTTATACCGCCTTTCACTGAAATAATTTCAAAGTAGTTTACAAAACATTTAAAACTATACAAAACATTTAAGACTATAAAAGTTACACAATAAAAATATTAAAAATACAAATCTAATTAAAAGTTTAAAAACCATATACAATAGGACCATAAAATCCAGAGCAACAAAAACAACACTTATATAAAAGCCTGGGTAAAAAGCCAATATTTCACTTTCTAAAAACTATGATGGAGACTGAGGAGCAGATGGCCTCTAGGAGAGCATTCCAAAGTCTGGGGGCAATAACTGAGAAGGCTCTGTCACACGTGCATGACAGCCGAGCTTCTCTTATTGTTGGCATGTGGAGCAGAGCCCCCTCCAATGATCTTGTCAAGCAGGTAGAAACCCTTGGAAGCAGGTGGGCCTGGGCTTTAAAGGTCAAAACCAGCACCTTGAATTGGACCCAGAAACAAATTGGCAGACAATGTAGTTCTTTCAAAATTGATGTGTAATTTATATATTTATCATATTTTTTTACCGCCTGATGTGTACATTTTCCCCCTGAGTAGGAAATCCTCAGGAAGGGTAGTGATGTGACTTGTTCGTGGGCGTAGCCTCCTCCTAGCCCCAGTTCCGGTTCTGTCTTGCTCAGGATAGGACATGTTGGGAGAAAGCTCACGCAGTTAAGCTTTTTTCTTCAATTCATTTTATCTATTTTCAATAATGACCAGCCTCTTGGCTATTGGGGGGAGACAGGAGTCACAACTCTTCCGACTGTGCCTGCCTGGTGGCAGATTTGCCTCCCCCCTCTTGCTTTAGAACAATATCGGACCTCCAAAAAGTATACAGTGTACTGTGCTTGATTGGCCAGCAAACTCGCCTGACCTGACCCCATAGAGAATCTATGGGGCATTGCCAGGAGAAGGATGAGAGACATGAGACCAAACAATGCAGAATTGCTGAAGGCCGCTAATGAAGCATCCTGGTCTTCCATAATACCTCAGCAGTGCCACAGGCTGATAGCATCCATGCCACGCCGCATTGAGGCAGTAATTGTTGCAAAAGGGGCCCAAACCAAGTACTGAATACATATGCATGCTTATACTTTTCAGAGGTCCGATATTGTTCTATTCTTCAATCCTTGTCTTCTTGGTTCCATGTAATATTCTAATTTTCTGAGATTGTGGATTTGGGGTTTTCATGAGCTGTACGCCATGATCATCACAATTATAACAAATTAAGGCTTGACTTATCTCGCTTTGCATGTAATGCGTCTGTCTCATATATCAGTTTCACCTTTTAATTTGCATTACTGAAATTAATGGACTTTTGCACAATATTCTAATTTTCCGAGTTTCACCTGTACCTCGGCTCAAGGGTTTCTGAACTAGGCGCCCTCTTGGCATTGAAAGAATATTGTACTTTTCAGCTAGATGCAGTGCATCCTCTCCTGAATCCCCACCTCCCTCCCCAAAAAGTTAATTCCCTGCTTGATAGGTCCAGACTTGCTGCTCTTCCTTCATTCTGCCTTCCCCTGGTCCAGCCAGGGGAATGATTGTGGCACAAGCCTGACGGGCTCAGGGCTCGATGTTCATCTATCCGTCACACCATGGACATCCACACGCCCGACACCTTTCTTGTCTTTTTCTGTCCCCACTCTTTGGGGAACAGAGTCTCTAAGGACAACTCAACTGGCGGGATCAGATCATGCATTCTCCTGGCCTACTTGGAACTCAACATCACCCTCCCTGGGGGGAGTCACAGCGCACTCAACCAGAAGCGCATCTACCTCTGCGGCCTTTTTTCAGCCCATTCCACTATCAGGAATCCGCAGGGCAGCCTCCTTGCCTTGCGCCACTCTGTTCCCCTAGGCACCATAAGGTTTTGGGGCCCTCAGCAGCACAGGCAGCCTTGGAGCGCACGGTGCTTTGGCAAGGATTTTGAATACATCCTACCCATCCAGAGGCATAACTAGGGAAAATAGCGCCTAGGGCAAGCACTGAAATTGTGCCCCTGTCCAAACAGGAATGATGGGACTTGTAGTCAACAATATCTGGAAATCCTTGTTAAAAGGAACACTGTACCATCTAGACATGGTTGTTGATCATCAAAACCTGAAAACATGAGCCATCTCTGTAAAAGACTTAGAACAACAGTCAGGAGTTATGCGAGGATTCCAAGTGTCATTTTCTCTGTCTCATCTCATGCTTTTTAAAAAACATGACTTTGTCCTAGAGGATCACCTGCCCAAATAGCCACTAGCAAAATAGGGGAAGAAGAAGGTGGTATTGGTGGTGGTGGGGTGTCTATAAACCAGTGAATGATTCCTGCCAGCCTTTGTCTTATGATGACTGTTGGCTCATGATGGGGTATATGTGCATTCACCACACCAGTGACACCAAGAGGGAGGAGGATACATTAGTTTGCCACACTAGACAGAGGCATTTGCAACAGGAGCAGACAGCCACGTTCTGCCAGGGCCAAAACCAGCCCCTGCCAGACTGAGAAATCATTGTAATTTGCCCCTTCCTGTCACAAGCAGTGTGCTGTTCTTTTATTATTGACTCTAACTCTCAAATTTCCCAGTCATGGATGGAAAATTCAGGGTCAGTTTACAAGAGACACATTTTCTACATGGAAGTTTCTTCTGTGCAGGTGTTGTGCAGAAACCCATGTGTAGTGACCGCCAGGGGCATAGCAAGGTTGGAATGGGCCAAGATGAGATTTTAAAATGGGCCCCCAGCCCCTCAAAGTCCAGGGCCTCCACACATCCCAGGCCCCCAAGGATTTAAGTCTGATATTTCAAAATAAGTATGCTGCCTGGAAATACATTTCACTGAATACACACATGCACACTTCACAGTATATAGTGATATACATTGAGTACTATATATTTGTGCTACTTTTAATGCCTAGAACACACTAGCAACGCTAATTATTAAAATGGCCCCCTCGCTGCAGATTAGCAAAGGAGACTTTCAACCATGCAGAGTGAGCCTATGTTTGTTTTCTCAGAATTCTGAACAAATTCAGTAAAGTTTGATTCCAGGAGGTTTTTCACACAAGGCTTTTAAAGTGTTTTAACACACATCTCCTCTGGAATGGAGGTGCTGCATTCACATGTTGGCCAGATTTACCCTGAAGTCCCTGCAAGTTATTGGAGAGCAGTTCACACACAAGAAAAATAAAATAAAATAAAAGCACAACACATGCTTCACAGTTCTCACTCATACCTTCTGGGTTGCAAAACAACTTGAACATAAGTGCTTTTATAAATGAATGAAAGACTGAATGAATAAATAAATATTTGTTCCAGAAGTTTTTGTAATTTTCTGACATGAAACAAGCCACTTATAGGCCTTAGATAGTTTTTGTTTTTAAAGCCAGCACATTTTTCAGTCTGTTTTAAATTAAATATTCAGAGACTTCTCAGTCTCGCCCCACCCCCCATATCAAAGCCCTATGGCAAGCAGATCGCTATATACGGGGGTAACTACAAAAAGGAATTCATAGCCTACCTTGCAAAAGCTGTGCTGGATGGTCTGGTCTGCTGCAGGGAGCTCTGCCAGCCTCCTTCCTGGCTTGCTGCGGCCTGCCGAGTTCAGGCTTCAGGGAGGCCTACTCGGAGGCCTCTCTGGAAGCCCCGCCGATCAGCTGAGAGGCGGGGAGAGAAGAGCTCTGCAGTTTGCAGGCTGCTCCAATCCTAGGCCTCACCGATCCTAGGCTGGAGCTGGAGGCAAGTGGCTGAGGGGCCCTGGGGCTGGGCAGGTGGGCAATGAGGTGGGGATGGCAGGAACTGGCATGGCACCCCCACCTCAGTGGCGCCTAGGGCACGTGCCCTGCCTGCCCCCCCAGTTCCGCCTATGTACCCATCCCAGGGATTTGTGTCTTCAGCTTGGGCACGTCCCTTCCTGAGGATCTCCTGCTTAGGGGGAAAAGGAACATTGGTCTTACCGTGAAGGGTTCTTTTCCCCTGTAGTAGGAGATCCTCAGCCCCACCTGGATGTATTTTTTTGAGAGGTAGGGAGGCACAGATTGTTAACAGGGCCAACTGGGGGATGGGCCCGGTTGGGGCCGGAGGCAGCCCTCAGGCCTATTGACTCTTAGGCTGTGTTTTCACTTTTCTATGCTATTCTCTAACCTCTCGTCCAGGTTCTTCCCACTCTGTTTTACCTACAGCTTACAAAGTACTTACACAGAGCTCTCTCCACTCGACATACCACCTCGCTCAACAGCCCTGGAACTGGGGCTAGGAGGAGGCTACACCCACAAACAAGTCACATGGTCCAGTGAGACCAATCTGGCTGCCACATTCTGTACCAGTTGTAGTTTATGGACTATGTACAAAGGCAGCCCCACGTAGAGCGCATTACAGTAGTTGAGCCTGGAGGTTACCAGCATATGTACCACTGTTTTAAGGTCATTTGCCTCTAGTAATGGACGTAGCTGACGCATTAGCCAAAGCTGATAGAAAGTGCTCCTGGCCATAGCCTCAACCTGAGATACCAGGGAGAGCTTTGGGTCCAGGAGCACTCCCAAGCTACGTACGTGATCTTTCAGGGGGAGTGTAACCCCATCCAGAACAGACAGATCTAAACCATCTCTCGGGTCCTGACCCCTCCCCCCATTAAGTACCTCTGTTGTATTTGGATTCAACTTCAGTTTGTTATCCCTCATCCAGCCCATTACTGCCTTCAGGAAGGCATTTAGGGAAGATATGCCATTTCCTGATGAGGTCAGCATGGAGAAGTAGATCTGGGTGTCATCAGCATATTGATAGCACCCAACACTAAATCTCCTGATGATCTTTCCCAGCGGTTTCTTGTAGATGTTAAAAAGCATTGGAGAGAGTACGGTGCCTTGTGGAACTCCACACGTCAGTTCTCGCTTAGCAGAACAACAGTCTCCAAGCGACACCATCTGGAATCTGCCAGAGAGCTAGGAGTGGAACCACTGTAAAACAGTGCCACTGTAATATGTTCCCAGAGGGCAGCTTGGGATAAAACCCTAGCTGCCGCATTTTGCACTAGCTGCAGTTTGTGAATATTCTTCCAAGTGCAGCCCCACGTAGAGCCCCACACATCCAGCCATGATGTGACTAAACTGTGGGTAACTGTGGCCAGATCTGCCTTCTTGAGAAAAGGACACAGCTAGTGCATTAGCTGAATCAATGCAAAGGCATCCCTGGCCACTGCCTCCATCTGAGCTTCCAAAAGCAAAACTGGGTTCAGCAATACCCCTGAGCTGTGCATCTGCTCTTTCAAGGGGAGTGCAACCCCATCCAGAACCGATCAGATCCCCTTATCCCAATTGGCTCTCCTACTGACCAGCAGCACCTTTGTCTTGCCTGTATTCAAGCTCAGTTTATTAGTCCACATCCAAGCTGTCACTGTCTCCAGCCATATTCAGGATATCCATTGCCTCCCTAGGATCAGGTGACGAGGAGAGATAGCGCTAAGTGTCATCTGCATATTGCTGACAACTCAGTCCAAGTCCCCGGATGACCCCTCGGAATGGTTTTATGTAGATGTTAAAAAGCACGGTGGTGGTGGTGGTGGTGGGGAACCGAGCCCTGTGGGATCCCACAGGCCAATGGCTAAGGAGCCAAGCAATAGTCCCCTAGCACCACCTTCTGGACCCTCCCCCTGAAAAGGACCAAAGCCACTCCAAAGTAGTACCTCCATCCAATCTCTATACCTGAGAGGCAGTCCAGAAGGATACCATGGTCAATGGTATCGAATGCCACCGGGAACAGAACCAACAGGGATGCACTCCCGTTGTCAAGTTCCCGACGTAGGTCATCCAATAGAGTGACCTGGAATTTCAGTCTCATATCCAGAATGAGTCATGGTGGTATCTTCCCTTCCCTTCACTTCATGTAGCATTGATTATAGCCTCCAACCCCTCTGCCTGTACACTCCCTTGCAGATTTTATCAGCCATGAAGGACAAGGGCCAAGAGTGTTTGATGTTGCCCACACACTGGCCAGGATCTTGTCCACATTCATAGGTTGCACTAGCTGAAAATAATCCAACACAATAGGACCAGATTGTGGTCCCAAGGCACCTCTGCCAGAACTGCCAAAGCCCCTGGAGTCTAAATCAGCATGGATGAAACTGACTTTATTTGCAAAGTGACATGCAAACTGATCACAACCAGCTGTAGATGGTTCTTCCCCCATAACCTGGGGGTGGGATGTGTGGAGCAATGCCTTTACTACACAGAACAGTTCTGCTGGTCTGCACTGAGCAGATGCAATGGAGGCAGAGAAAAATCATTTATTCGCCGCCCCCACTGCCACGGAGTAGTCCCTAAAATGGACTCCAGCCTGTGTTCATTCAGATTCATGGTTGCCATGGAGGACATGAAATCCTGAGCCTCTCCTACGAGGGGGACGGCAGCATGGACATTGAAGTCTCCCAAGACAATAAGCTTGGGGAACCCAAAGACACCCACGAGACTACTCCTGCCAGCTCAGGTAGAGACACTGAAGTGCATTGGGATGGTCATTGCACCAACAGAATCCCCAGCCTAACCAGGCACTTGGAAAGGGGAAAGGTCTCTCAATTGATGACCACAATGCCCCTTCCCTGACCCTCAAGGCGGGGCTGTGCAGAATAGGAAAACCTGGAGGATAAAGCTGAGAGAGACCAACCCTACCCAGCTCATCCAACCAGGTCTCCATCACATACCAGGTCAGCATGCTCATCTACAATCAAATCATGGATGAGGGATGTTTTTTAGTATTTTAAAATTTTTTTTTTACACTTCTATTCCGCTCTTCCTCTGAGGAGCTCAGAATGGTGTACGTGGTTATAACAACCCTGTGAGGTAGGTTAGCTGAGAGATACATGACTGACCCAGAGTTGAATGGGGATTTGAACTCAGGTTTCCCTGGTCCTAGTCCAACACTCTAACCACTACACTATGCTGGCTTTACTGACCTGTCATTCAACAGCAGCACTCTAATCACAGAGGAAGTGTTTCCAGAGCTACTTGGGGCTGCAGGGTTGGGAGAAGAGCCGGAAAAAAGAACAGTCCTCAGTTGCCTGAATCGTTCTCCCCTGTAATGGCTTGCCCAACTTCCATCACCAAATCTCCCTCTGCCTGCTACCTGTGAAATCATTGCCCCCAGATGATGTCCTGCTCTCCCAGACATATCTCCCCAGCCCAACCATCCCCAGCTCATCTGTTTCAATACCACCAGGCCCACAAAGTCCTCAGTCATACAGAAGAGCTCCATGTTGCTAACTCCTTGTTGAAAGCAAGGGGCATTCCATTTCTTTTCTCTCTGCTTCTGAGGCCCCAGTCTGCTCACCTCAAGGCTGAGAGCTGAAAGGACGAGAGCCTTTGTGCTCCCACCCTTCGGTTTGCACTCCTGGCACAGTCTGTTCTGATATAGCAGTCACTTGGAGGGGGTAGAGCAGAGGCAGCCAGGGCCCCACCCAATAGAATTATTAGTGCACAGTGTTTTAAAGGTTAAGACCTCCTGAGCTATGGTCCTGACCCAGATCCCCTGCTGTGGCTGCTTCTTAGTTTGAAAATAGACATATATTCATGTCTCCCTTGTTGCATCTGGACTGGCCCTTGGACTGTTCTTGAAGTGCTGTTCCAGAATCTTCAGTGTTTACAAGGAGAAGACCAGTTCTTATAGAGTTTCAGCATGCCTTGGGCTCATGTGCCCTTGCACAATGCACAAAGAAGCTTTAGTGTGAACCAGAAACTACATGCATAAAGTCCTACATGTGTAGATGCCTCTTGGGCTTTCTGTCCACTGTGGAAAAGAGATGGAGAAAGTATGTGAGCAGAGTCTACTTAGAGTCTTATGATTTACATCTGTAAGCTACAATTCATAACTAGAGTGAACTGTAGGTGCAGTGGAGGAGGGTTCGTGAAGCTGAGGCAACCTGCCATATATATAAAATTACATGGTAGGACCATGTGTGAATGAGCCCATGAATTAAAGCAGACATTCATTCGTGTGAGCAATAGCCTCAGTAGCTTTATATTGTTTCGAATTTGCATTGTTGTTTTTCTGTAGACTTGGCTGATTATTGCCTCTTTAAGCTGTTACTATACTTTTATTTTGCAGTAAGAAAAAGCTGTAAATGAAGGTACAGTCTCCATAGTAATCTGTGGTGTAGCTTTTTAAATAACTTGGTTGAAACTTGTTAAATCAAGTAAAATGTGTTATCTTGATATTAAAAGATTTACTAGTGACTGTGATGATGTGGTGTTTTGCCTAAAGATTAATGCAAGTAGCATCATGGTTTAGAAGGTCTGTGCAAAGAAGCCAAAGTGTACTTAATGGATCAATATTGGATTATAGGAACGTACACATGAAGCTACTCCAAGAAAGGACTAGGAGGAGTTAGTAAATCTATGGTTTGAGATTTCCTGCAGTGCTGTTAGTTGTTCTTGGCTATGTTAGCATTGCATCCAAGGCAGCAACAGCATGAGGAACCATGAACACACTGTTATCCAAGCCTAAATGTGACCTTGGAAACGTCAGTTACTGTGTCATTGACAGACTGTGCAATCTAACAATGGAAATTGTTTACAATAATTTATTCTTTGCCCACTCTCCCTGGGTCAGTAATCTATTATAGCCAATATAATTTTAGTCTACAGATGAATGATAGAAGGGTGGTGGTTGGTTGAATCAAACCTATCATAATTGGCTCAAATGGGGCAAGACTGACTAGTAGCTTATATAATTATAGCAATTAGGTACTAATTGTCATGAATAACCAGTTTAATTACAAACCAGTTCCTTTGAATACTGAATATGCATGCAACATTTCAGCTAATTTCAATTGTTTGGAAAGCTGTATGTGTCATTTTGTCAAGGTCATTTCATGATAAAGAATGGGTCAACCCAAAAACCTTCTTAGAGTACTTGGGTATTAACCTTAACTAATTAACCAGTTTACTTTTTAGCTGGGCAAATTCATTTTTTAACCCATAGAAGAAAGCTGGGCAAATTAATTGGTCTACACCCAAACTAAGAGTTGTGCATGGGGAATGCTTCTGTGCCCAGAGGGGAGGGGGGCAAATTTAGGTTAATTCCCCCCACGATTTTCTGTGCAACTACCTATACCTCATAAAAATATGCGCCTGAGGGTGGGGGTGAACCTTGGGTATATTTTTTAAAAGCACAGATTACTGTGGTGGGAAGGGGAGATAACTGAAAATTGGCTCTCTGTGTGCGTGCGGAAGTGTTCCCCGTACACAACTCTTAATTTGGATGTAGGCCATTGTCCTCCCGCGTGCCCCCCCCACTTCCCCTTTCAAATCTGAAGAGCCCTGTGCACAAATATGAAATGTTACCATTAAGAGGGGGAGTTGCTAGTTTTTCTTTCCATCTGTAGCCCCTAATGCTGCGTCATATATTGCTTTGGGGGAGAGGGCTGACCTCCAGGAGGGGCTTGGATGTTAAGGGAGACTTCTAACTGCAGCATGTGCAGAACACTTGGTTTAATCTTTTGATTTCCAGTTGAACGTTTAAGCTTATAATAAAATGCAGCTAGTAACATTAAGTTACAACCAGTATATTAAACAGTGAAGTGTTTGGGCAGTCATCATTTATCAAGTCCATATGTAACAGCAAACGGTTTATGTTAAAGTAAAAACTTTTACTTTCCTCTTCCTTGTGTGCAGATTCTGCACTACAGAGGAGGGGGGACATGCTGCATCCCCTTTGCAATAATCTAAACACATGGTTTGATTGTCTGAACCAGGCCAAAGTGCCAGCGAACAGCTTTAGAGTTAAGTATCAATATTTAAATACAGCTGGAAAATTTTACTGATTATTTTGGTTTTAAACTATAGAATTGCTTAAAGCACTTTGCAGCTTTAACAGGAGAGGAGAGCTTTAACAGGGAGGAAAGCTGGTCTTGTGGTAAAGTAGTGCGTGCTGTCAAGTCAATTTTGACTCCTGGCGACCACAGAGCCCTGTGGTTGTCTTTGGTAGAATACAGGAGGGGTTTACCATTGCCTCCTTCCCCGCAGTGTGAGATGATGCCTTTCAGCATCTTCCTGTATTGCTGCTGCCTGGTATAGGTGTTTCCCCATAGTCTGGGAAACATACCAGCGGGGGTTCAAACCGGGAACCGTCTGCTTGTTAGTCAAGCATTTCCTCGCTGCGCCACTTAAGGTGGTAGCAAGCATGAATTGTCCCCTTTGCTAAGTAGGGTCTGCTCTGGTTTGCATATAAATGGGAGACTGCATGTGTGAGCATTGGAAGATATTCCCCTTAGGAGATGGGGCTGCTCTGGGAAGAGCACCTGCATGGAGAAGGTTCCTCCCTGGCATCTCCAAAATAGGGATGAGAGAGACTCCTGCTTGTAACCTTGGAGAAACTGCTGCCAGTCTTTAGATAATACTGAACTTGATGGACCAATGGTCTGACTCTGTATAAGGCAGCTTCCTATGTTCCTTTAAAGGTCCACATGAAGGTCAATATTGTTGGGAATCTGTCTCAGGAAGGATTGATTAATGGGAGATATTATTGTGTGGGTCTGATTCAGAACTCAAATGCCCTCACAACACATTCTTGGAGAAATGCATGTTTCCCTTAACTGTAGATTCTAATGGTAGGAATCGTATGTGTGTGACTCTTTTCCCAGAGATCTGATTTGTTAAACTCTAATGATCAGTATTTGGTTTCATTGCCTGCATGGAAATTTACTCTCCAGTTCATGGAAAAACACAGTTCTACATAATAACTTTGCAGACATTAATGGACAGTTGAAGTTGGTATGCAGTCTACCACTTGAATTGTACATTTTACAAAAAGTGGACCAAGGAATTGTAAACAATCCTTTCAACATAATTTAGTAAAATAAGATGCCAGATTTGGGTAAGAGATTCCATTTGATTTAAAGTTTTTAAAGAGATGTCTCTTGCAGTCTAGTTATTCAATCTGAAATGTTTGTCATCCCTTTTTTCTTTTTTATCCTGTGTATTAGTGTCTCTGAACAGGCAGCCAACATTGTGTTGGTGCCTTTACCACACTTATTGTGAGAAGTAAAACTACACAGCAGGTTGAAAGCTGCTGTTGCTTAAAATTTCATTATTAAAATACAAGAACCTATGAAATCAGTTATCAATTGAATAATGTCTTAAGGAGTCTGAAGCACAGTTTCCTGGGCTGTCTGAAATTAATCTCTTTGCTGGATTTTAAAAAGCAAAGATGTAAACCAGGATAATTGAGAAACTGCAACTGTTTCAAGGCTCTTATAACTCCTTGAGAACTATGTGTGCTTTTTCATTTAGTAAGCCTGGGAGCAGACTTGGAGAGTGATGTAATGTGGCCATAGGCTTTTTGTCAGATGCAACATTTATCATTTTTCTCTGCAAGTGTGATTTCTAGAAGGGAAGGATAAGAACAGCTCTGCCGGATCAGGCCCAAGGCCTATCTAGACCATCATCCTGTTTTATACAGTGGCCCACCAGATGCCTTTGGAGAGCCCACCTTTGGAGAGCCTTACCATTGATTCATGGTAAGAGTTGAGGGCATGCTCTCCTTCCTACTGCTACTCCCCTGCAAATGGTGTTTAGAGAAATCATCCCTCTGAGGCTGGAGATGGCCTATAGCCCTCAGACTAGTAGCAATTGATAGACTTGTCCTCCATGAAATTATCAAAATCCCTCTTAAAGCCATCTAGGCTGTTGGCTGTCACCACATCTTGAGGCAGAGAATTCCATAGGTTGATTATACATTGTGTGAAAAAGTACTTCCTTGTATCAGTCCTAAATTTCTTGTCAGTCAGTTTCATGGGATGACCCCTTGTTCTGGTACTATGAGAGAGGGAGAAAGTTTCTCTCTATCAACGTTCTCCATACCATGCATGATTTTATAGACCTCTATCATGTCCTTCCTAAACTAAACTTTTTTCTAAACTAAAAAGCCCCAGGAGTTGTAGCCTTGCCTCGTAAGGAAAGTGCTCCAGGCTGATCATCTTGGTTGCCCTCTTCTGTACTTTTCCCAGTTCTACAATTTCATCATTAAGATATGGTGACCAGAACTGCACACAGTACTCTAAATGTGGCTGTACCATAGTTTGGTATAAGGGCATTATAATATTAGCAGTTTTATTTTTCAAACCCCTTCCTAATGATTCCAAGCATGGTATTGGCCTTTTTCACAGCTGCCGCATATTGAGTAGACACTTTCAATGAGCTGTTCACCATGATGCCAAGATCCCTTTCCTGGTCAGTCACTGATATCTCAGACTCCATCGGCATATATGCGGTTAGGGTTTCTTGTCCCAATATGCATCACTTTACACTTGTTAACACTGAATCACATTTGCCATTTTGTTGCCCACTCATCCATTTGGAGAGATCCTTTTGGAGCTCTTTACCATCTCCTTTGGATTTCACTACCCTAAATAGTTAGGTGTCATCTGCAAATGTGGCTACCTCATTGGTTACCCCAACTTCTAGATCATTTATGAACAAGTTAAAGAACACTGGGCTCAGTACCGATCCCTGGGAAACCTCACTTCTTTCTTCTCTCCATTTAGAGAACTGTCCATTTATTCCCATCCTCTTCTCCCTGTCCTTCAGCCAATTACCAGTCCACACATAAACCTGTCCCCTTATCTTATGTCTGCTAAGTTTTCTCAAGAGTCTTTGATGAGAAACTTTGTCGACAGCTTTTTGGAAGTCCAAATATACTATACCAACTGGATCACCTTTATCCACATGCCTGTTGACACTCTCAAAGAACCCAAAAGGGTTAGTGAGGCAAGGTTTACCTTTTCAGAATCCATGCTGGTTCTCCTTCAGCAAGGCCTGTTTTTCTATATAGTTAACACTTCTGGTACAACATAAATGGTTAAAAAGATACTTATGGTCCCTTTGTGAGTAGGGAGTGATAGGTTATGGCAGTGATTTTCACTATATTTCAAGTAGGGGCCATGTTGGCAAAAGAGAGCCAACATGGTTCAGTGTGAGAGCCACTTCCCACCACATTGACCTCTGTGAAGTGCCAGGAGGGCAGTGTAGAATATGTGGCTTCAGTCAAAGCTTTGCACAGGTCTAATTAACCATTCGTCACAGGGCTTCACTTTGGGTCAGTTGTAGCCACCACTGGCTTCTAGGCCTTGTAACGAAGAACACTGGTCTAGGACTTGGTGGGGCAGCTGAGTTGGGAAGCAGTAGCTGCCTCTCAAGAGGCAGAGAATGTCACTGTAGTTTTTATCTGTTAAAGGTTATAATTGTTTAATGAATCTAATCCATCCTAAGCCTTTGAGTTAGAATAATAATAATAATTTGCACTGAGATGTACAGAATTGTAACACATACTTTGGTTGATCAAGTAGAATTTGTGGTCACCCAGAGTGAACATCCAACTAGGAATGTGGGTCTCTAGCTCATGATGGTCCATGCATTATCTTCTGACATCCTTCCTGCTTGTTTTTCTTTAGTGTGCAGTAGATCTTCAGGCTTCAGCTCCTGTGAAAACTCCTGCAAGTTTGAACTTGGTGCATCCAAGTGTTCCTGTTATATATTCCTGCTCCCTGGTTATAACAGAACTCTATCCTGGGCAGGACCGGGCAATTTAACTACTATGGAATATTCATATCATGACAAAAGATTATCATTCACTTCACTGCAAAATGGATGGGTTGATTCATGGCTGATGGTGACTGAATAGTCTTCATTATGGTGTTTGGACATTCACCAAGAAGATCAAAGAGTTAGGATTTTTTGGGAGGGATGGAGGATTAAGAGGCAAGTAGAGATTCTGTCTAATTGGCATGTACTGCATAGAACTGGGATGACTTAGGAGGTGTTTGTCCAAACTAGAACCTTTTTATATTCTACAGCATTCACTTCCTGACCATGCATATATAAATACTTGTGAAACTCCATGTACTTCAAATTTATGTAGGATTTCATTGATATGGGATGAGGAAAGACGGTGGCATCCCACCGGCATCTTGGTGTATCATTGCTATAAAAATTACATTAATGGGAAAAAAGGGTAAAGAGAAACACTGTACATCTGACATAGCTGATACAAAAAAGTTTGACATAGTCGGTACAGAAAGCGCAAACCACCAATCTGTCCTCTTGTAAAAATTTCCTATTATGGAGATGACCATTTAAGGTTATCTGTTATAGCGTTTAGTGTAAAAGGGGAGGAGCTGTAGTTCAGTGGTAGAACACATGCTTTTCATGCAGAAAGCCCTAGGTTCAATCCCTGGCATCCCCAGGTATAGCAGGGAAAGATTCCACCTGGAATCCTGGAGAACCCCTGCCAGTTAGTGTAGACAATGCTGGGCTAAATGGACCAAGGGTCTGACCAGTGGTAGTTTCCTTTGATCCTAGGAGTTCTCAAAGGAGGGGTCAGTGACATCGAAACACATAGTTCCTCAGCAATTCTAGATGATTCTTGCTTTTTGATAGCTAGAGCTAGACAGTAGAAAGTCATAACTAGTGTCTAGAAGACAATTTTTATTTTAGGGAAAGGGCTGTTTTGAACAATCTGCTTCTCCCAAAGTAGTGATATTGCCAATTTAGGCAATATAGCAGTGAATGCTTTATGGTATGTTTGGGAGCAGGGCTACCAAAATACTGGGTGCATAGCATTTGATGCTTGTGCCCAGGAATTTGAAATATTTTCCAGTAATGCCATTCCTTTCCAGCAGTTCAGAGTGCTGGTCTTTATATTATGCTTATAGCTTTTGCACTATTTACCTCAGTAATTGTCACTTATCTATGTTCCATTGTGATCTCTAAGGTTCACTAAGATCATGCTGCTGACAGTATCATGTGCTGAGTCCATATGACTGTACAGAGGTGTCCTCTGTTGCTGCTTTGCAGTTAATAGAGCTTCTTGATATTTGTTAAAGGCTGACACGAAGCATTTTTCAGAATCACTCTAAGAATTTTATTTATGTTACTTTCAATAGATGGGGTTAAGTCACTGGAGGAGGGATAGGAATTGTTTCTTAAACAGGGACAACAGTAGTTCGTTAGAGTTTAGTGTTTGTATTAGAGAATATACTTCACTGGACAGATGACTTCACAAATTGCTTGGAAAGTTCACAGTTAAATACATATACAAATGAAAAAAAGTTATTAAATAGCTTAAAACATTTGCCTGAATAATTTTTTCTCTACTTTGTGCCTCAGCAGTTACTGGCAAAGCAACACATATGCACTTGATAAACACTGCTGTAGCCTAATAAGGAGATTATATCTTCCTTGTATCATAAATTAGGCGTCTTTTTTCCTTTCACAATAATTTTCAGTGCATTTTATAACTGTTGTGGGGGAAAACCCAAATGTATGGATTGTTCAACAATGTTTCATTCTCTTCTCATCAGTACTGCTGCTTTGTCTAGTGGTCCAGAAGGAGCAAGTAGAATTCTTCTCCTCTTCTTCCAAGAATGATTTTCTTGGAATAGTGATTCTGTGTTGGCATTTGGACTAGTCGTGAGACTGGGACATTTATTTATATTTTTTTATTTATTTTTGCATTTATATACCGCCTTTCGTTAAAAAGATGTTAGTCTGTGTTGTATTTAAAAAGAAAAGTGGATCACACTAGAGTTCAACATTGAATCTGTCTCTTGATATAAATGCTTAATTTTTGAAATTTCTTACTGCAGGACAGTTTGGCTAATAGAATACTAGAATTGGAAGAGCTCTTGGAGTTCTAGTCCAACCCTTTGCTTGATGCAAGAAACTGCTACAGCATCCCTGATAGGGTGTGGTGGAATTAAAGCCCTTGTCTCCGAGCGAGCCCACGAGGGGAGGAAAAATGCGGAATCATCCCCTCTATGCTTTTCGAGCAAGGCTTTTCTTTACTTTCTTATATTTCTGGTAGGTTCAAAAGTGGCTGCCACCCCTCACCCCACCACCCTTCAGAGAGTTTTGACCGTACCTGGGCTTGGGGTGCAAATCCAAGGGGGGAAAACCCTTTATGTAAATGCAAAAACCTTCCACATGCAAGCCTACATGTGGTGAGAAAACTGATCCAAGTTTACCGAGACTGAGGTGTGTTTGCACTAAAGTAAAAAACAAACAAACCCTTCTCCTGAGCCAAAAATTCACCCAGAGAGGCTTGTAAAATGCAAATAACAAAAAGAAAAAGAAAGTTTTATTCAAAGGCTGTAGACCGCTGCCACCTGAGGCTCTCTCAGCTTTTAGATACAGGTAAAAATATTCAGTGGTTAAAAGAATACTTCAAAAACACCCCAGTTGCAAGGAACAGGGATGTAGGAAGATACAAAAGCACCTTTAAAAAGCTTACAGGGTCTTTTACAACACCCTGGCTGGATGGGTGAAGGCTAGTGTTTCTTAGTTTCGTTACGTTGCAGATAAACAATACTAGACCAGTATCAGGGATATACAAAATGCACACAAAAGAAACTGTAAGTCTAACGCAAAATCTGACTAAACAAACTTTCTCTAGACTAAACTTGCCGAAGCCCTGGCTTCCTTTGACTTGAAATCACCAAAACCCAGGTTGAGAATCAAGGCCCTGCAGTCCTATCGTCCAAGATCTGCAACCATCCTTCTGCAGCCATACTCCATGGCCACACGTCCTGCTCTCACCCCCAGCTTGCTTCTTCTCACAAAGGAGCCTTCTCTTCCTCCCCATGGTTCTCTAGGTCCCACCCACCTGGTGGGCTGATTGGCTCATCCCTGGAGTTCACCAGTCTGGACAGAGTTCACTTCCGGTTTACTCCTTACGGGAGGGGTGGCTGATTACTACACAGGGTCATCTAGGAGAAACATCCTGTGAGCGCTAGAATGTCTGTTGTCATGCTATCTGATCACCATACCTAAAGTTTGGTTGTCTAGACACCAAAAGTTCGTGCATGCCTAAATTCTGACACTTTTAAAATTCCTTTAAAAATTCTTTCATAGATTCAACTCCAAAAGCCCAACAATATCAAATATTTAACATGGTCTGATTTTAGTAAATGTATATTTTAATGCATGAAAGTGTGAGGGTTTTTTGATTATTATTTTTACAAGTCACTTGCTATGTTTTTTATAGAAAAGCAGCTAATAAATGTATCATGAACAGCTTCTAGGAATCTGATATATCTGTTTCCCATTTGTGTTAGGGCAACAGCCTAGTGTTGAGTTTGTATGTGTGCGCACACATGCACAAACACACATTATTTATTATTTTTCTATACTTCTCACTTAAAGTGCCTAAGATGGCTTATAGTTGCACAAATTTTAAAAAAAATTTTGTTAAGCATGAGCATTTAAACAAATTAAAAGTGCATTTGAATGTTTTTTATTCAAAACATGGGGAATGAACCAGTTTCTTGTTGCTGCATCAACTGCTCCATGTGTGGGATTCTTCTGCCACCTTCCTATCCCTTGGTAATGTGTGTCTATCTTACGAGGAGAACTATGCTCATGTAAGGATTCATGCATGTATACAAGGCACAAGCTGGATCATGCCCATTGTCAGCTACTGCATAAGAGATTTGTTCTAGTATTAAGAAACCAAGTGAGTGAGTTTTGGTTTTCAGTTGGAAGGTATTGGAAAGTAGTGCAAAACACATCTTTTGAAAACAATTTTATGTTCCTACAGTTGCTTTTGGGATGACTCCTTTACTACAGTCTGTAAAAATGGAAAATTTGAGACAATAACTTAAAACATACTTAATGTTTTGTTGCAACTGTCCTAACTGTTGTGTCATAAAATCCCTCGTTTGTTTACCTACTTATAGGCATGGCAATGATCTTCACTATTTTTGAAGAGGGGCCCAGCATGGTAAAAAACTTTCAGTAGGAGAGCCTACCCTGCTACACTGACCTCTGCACTCTTCTGCACTTTTCCCAGCACCAGGGAGGGCCTTTAAGAGATCCAGTCAGAGCCTTGTTGAGTCCCAGTGCCATCTTCAAAGGTGCACACACAGCACTGGGAAATGTAGTCATTCCCAGCAGTTTTCTCATAGAGCTCTATGTGGAAAGTGTTGGGAAGGCCTATAGTTCCCCACATTAAATGCATGTCTTCCAAGATGGCACTGGTGATAAGAGCACTCAGTTTCCTTTAAAGAAGCCCCTCTGGCACTGGGCAAATGCAACACTGTGGTGGGCAGTCACCTCTGTGCAGTTCCAGGGGGCTGAACAGAGAATTTGACTTCAGCTAAAGTTTTGCACAGGCTTAATCAACAATTAGTCAGGGAGCTGCAGTTAAGGTCAGTGGGAGCCGCCACAGGGTCCTGAGCCTTGCAGTGATGAAAACTGCCAGGCCTGTGTGGTCTTGCCAGTTTATAGATTGCGCTAGTGAAATAGTAAAACCTGACTGAAGTATATGTGGAGGGTAGATGGGCCTTAGGCTTTTAGCTGTTCTGTCAGGGAACTGTGGGAAGAACGATTGCTGCTTGATTAGAGCTGGTCCTCCCACAGGTGTTCATCTAGTTTTGTGTGCTAGAGAGGGACAAGAGTTGTTAAGCCCCAGTGTAAAAATTTGAGTTTGAAGAAAGAGGTTAGTAGTATGTCTTCACCCCACCCCATGCCAAGGGAGATAAAATTTAATCAGATACTTGGCTGATAGCCATCTACAATTTTATGGGTTATGACATGCTTGTAAATGCATAGTAAAAAATTAGTAATACTGAAAGGCTAGAAAAGCACCATTGTTGCATCTCTGAATATTGTAACTTGTTGCTTCTACCTTAAAAATAAATAAATCTAATACTTATATTTTTAATGTTTATCAGCTTTTCCAAACTGACTAAATGCTTTGCTGTCATTTTGTACAGTATACACTTTAGAAGCCTGAAGGAATAGACAAACCCCATTCAGTGGGCACTAAAACCTGCTTTGTTGCTTTGGTGTCACTTTTGAGGGTGGTGCAGTAGACATTTGTTATGTCTAGTTGTCCTGCATTATGTTTTACAACTTCTGTGTAATTACTATACATTGAAATAGGCGCTTTCTAATATTTATCTGCTAGGTAGCTTCAGTGAAACCGAACTAGTTCCTGCTATGTTTCTCTGTGGCTTGTAAAGAAATAAGTAGGCTGGCAGTTCCTTGTGTAATCTGCTGCAGCAGACTTTGTCAGGAGATGGTATAGTCCAAGCAATATCCATTTTTTTCAAATAAAATCTTGCATCTTAATCTTCTCACTGTTGGTCTGGAAAGAGGAATGATCTGAGGCCATATGACACACACACACACACACACACCGGTGAAAGCTAAAGGGATCTCAGCTTGGTCAGTACCAGTGTGTTCTCTAATTTTTTTCATCTGTGTGCGTAATGAGTTTTATTCTGGGTGGCACTAGCTAAGGCAGTGTGTGCACGCATGCATTTGGAGTGGGACCTTCCTGATTCAACCTGAGTGGGATCTAACATTAACTGAGCAGACATTTTAAAATGTGTGAGAGCATGCACATGCACACGCCTTCGAGGAAACACTGCTCAGTACCCAAATAGGAGCCTGACTGAGAGCCCCAGGTTCTTCCCAAAGAAACTATTTAAAAAACAAACAAACCCAAGAGCAAGAAAACGACTATTTGGAGAGTGGGGTGAAGGGAGAGAACAGCAGTGTTTCTGTGAAAGCCTGCCCAAATGGTGATTTTTTTCACCAGCCTCCTGAGCACCATCTGAAGCTAGTAAACAAATTCTGGGTTAGTGTGAGCCATGCTTAATGTTGGTGCGGACATAATTGTTAACTCTGGTTGGGGCATGAAATCCTGTGATCTGCGGTCTTGTAACTGGTTTAAAAAGAGGCAGTTGTTTGTATTCAAACCCAGCCTTCCAGTCATGCTATCTAGCACTCATACAAGTCTCTGTGTGTGATTTTTGCTGATTCTTCCTTCCTCTCCAACTCCCTGCACTTCCCAAAAATCTGATCCCGAAGAGACTCCTAGACCTCAAGAGCAGACTTTCAATGGGTGCAATGGGACTGGTAAGGGAAGCCACAATGGATGGAAATCCTGCTTTTTCACTTGTGCATTTGCTAGATACTTATAGCACGAGTATAAGATAGCTTGTGTTCATGCAAAGCAGGGTTTGATATCTATATACTTAATTCTCTTAGCCAGTGTGTGTCTAGGATTTGGCGGCGGAACTCTTGCAACACGCTGCAAGAGTTCCAGTGGAGTGAGGAGGAGAGGGGGAAGAAAGTGCCGGCGGTGGCCAGCCAGCCGGGCAGGGGAGAAAGAAGCGGCAGCGGGGAGAGAGAAGCAGCGGTGGGGAGAGAAAAGCGGCGGCGGGCAGGGGGGAGAGAAAGGTGGCGGAAGGCGGACGGGTGAGAGAAAAGCAGCAGCGGGGGGAGGGAAAAGCGGCGGGAGGGTGGTGGGGGAGAGAAAAGCGGCGGCAGGCGGACGGGAGGGAGAGAAAAACAGCGGCGGGGCCCTTCTTGGCCACCCGCCATGGTTCTGTGTGTGGGGAGGGGAGGAGGGCTGGAGAGCGCGGGGCTGGAGGGAAGGGGAAGAGAGGAGAGACTAGGAGGAAGAGGGAGGAAGAGGGAGGGGAAAACAGCCAGCCCCAAAGTGCTGCACAGATGCTCTGTGCGGGGTCGGCTAGTATCCCAATATTATTTGTGCTGGCTCTTTGTGAACATTTTGATTTACAGATTAAGTCTGAAAACCTTATCTAAGGGTGCATACAGATGGGTTTTGCACTAATTTATCTAAGCTAGAGATGAGCAGTCTCCAGACTAGTTAATAGTGACTGACTCAGTCTGGATGCTGCTCATTGTGTTTGTCTGTCTGTCTGTCTGTTTGTTTATTTATTTATTTGATTTTTATACCGCCCTTCCGAAATGGTTCAGGACGGTTTACAATTAAAAACAGAAACCATTAAAACAAATAACAAAACAGAGATATAAATATTAACACCAATTTTAAAAATCTTTAAAAACAATTAAACTATCATAACAATTAAAACCCTGAAAACCAGGTTAGCATTAAAACAATTAAAACTAATTTAAAACCCTGAAAGGCCAGGCCAAACAGATGGGTTTTAAGGGCTCCCTTGAAGGTCAATAAGGAATTAAAATTACGACTTTCTGCTGGGAGTGCATTCCACAGCCCAGGAGCAGCCGCAGAGAAGGCCTGCCTCTAAGTTGCCACCAAACGCACCGGTGGTAACTGGAGACGGACCTCCTCAGATGACCTTAACGTGCGGTGGGGATCATGTAAAAAGAAGGCGCTCTCTAAGATATCTCGGACCCAAGCTGTTCAGGGCTTTAAAGGTAATAACCAGCACTTTGTATTTTGCCCAGAAACATATCGGCAGCCAGTGTAACTGTTTCAAAACAGGCATCATATGGTTTCTCTGGGTTGCCCCAGAGACCAGTCTGGCTGCCGCATTCTGAACTAACTGAAGTTTCCGGACTACGTACAAAGGCAGCCCCACATAGAGCGCATTGCAATAGTCAAGCCAAGAGGTTACCAGCTGATGCACCACTGTTTTGATGTCATCCTCTTCAAGGAATGGGCACAGCTGTCGAATCAGCCGAAGCTGATAGAAAGTATTCCTGGCCATGGCCTCCACCTGAGATACCAGGGTGAGGCCTGGATCCAGGAGTACTCCCAAGCTGCACACCTGCTCCTTCTGGGGAAGTGTAACCCCATCCAGCACAGGAAGATCTAACTCACCCCTCAGATTCTGGGCCCCCGCAGTGAGCACCTCTGTCTTGCTTGGATTCAGATTCAATTTGTTATCCCTCATCCAGCCCATTACTGCCTGTAGGCAGGCATTTAGAGAATGAGTGCCATTTCCTGAAGATGAAAAGGAGAAGTAGATTTGGGTGTCATCAGCATACTGATAACACCCAGCACCAAATTTCCTGATGACCTCACCCAGCAGTTTCATGTAGATATTGAAAAGCATTGGTGACAGAATGGAGCCCTGAGGAACTCCATATAACAGCTCCTGTTCTGAGGAGCAACTTTCACCAAGCTCCACCGTTTGGAATCTACCCGAGAGATAGGAACGGAACCACTGCAAGGCAGTGCCCCCTATCCCCAACTCCTCCAGGTGATCCAGAAGGATACCATGGTCAATGGTATCGAACGCCACCGAGAGATCCAGAAGAACCAACAGAGTCACACTCCCTCTGTCGATTCCCCAATAAAAGTCATCTGTCAGGCCGACCAAGGCTGTCTCAACCTCATAGCCAGCTCTAAAGCCAGTTTGAAATGTGTCTAGATAATCAGTTTCCTCCAAGACTGTCTGGAGCTGGTCGGCCACCACCCTCTCAATCACCTTGCCCAACCAAGGGAGATTGGAGATTGGCCTGGAATTATCTATCGCTAAGAGGTCCAGGGAAGGCTTCTTTAAGAGCAGTCTAACCAGGGGGGCACCCTCCCCTCCCTCAGCGATGCATTTATGATATTAACTAGGCCAAATATTTTAAAAATATTTGGTGGGTTTTTAAACATGGTAATTTCTCATTGGAATAGTTGTCCCAAATGATTCAAGGTTTTTCTGGGCTGCCAGAAAAGTCTCAGGCTTGGCTGCCACCACCTTCAAAACCTGACATGCAATATGGGGAGCCAGTGATGTCCAAACTGTAGGTGAAAGTACTAGTTTGGAGCTGCCAGATGAGATGAGTTATGGAATAAGTGGTGAGTTTCACATTAATGGCCAGATGTGTCATTCTTGAACCTACACAGTGGTAAAAACTGATATTAGCAGCCTTTGAAGAATATAGTAGAAGCATAAACATTAATCAGAGATGTATAAAAATGTGTGGGAAATACTGACTTTTTAGAAGTTTGTTAAAATTTGCAAATATGATCTTTCAGACATGTAGTGAACCCATCCTAATGACCTCAAAAAATGAAATTGTTTTCAGGGAATTGTAATGTGACTATTATTCAAATTACAGAATTGATTGTAGGAACAGCAGAGTAAACCACGTTCAGATATTTAGCTACACATTAGCAAATAACTTGGAGCTTTTGAACTGCATCTAGCTTAAAAATCCTGTTCAGATTTTGTAGCATCTTACACTACCTATTTTTCTTTTTTAGAAAATTTATTTCTGATCTTTTAAAATGAAATGTACACAGAATACTATGCAACTGGCTTAAATATGTAGAAAGTACAAATTGTGTTAAGTGCTAATGCAGTCATGCAAAAAAGAACAGAGAGGCTATATGCACCATATGGACTACTGTTCTTTATTTTAGATCATCCTGTCCTAATCATCATAGGCAATTGCTGCTTGTCTCTGGTGATCAGCAGTTTGCAATAATGACAGCAAGAGATAATCTGGAGTTAATAGTATGCTTCCTTAAAAGTACATTCCATTGAAATCAATGGAAATTACTTCCACGTAATTATGTCTAGGATTGCACTGGAAAGCTCATCTTGCATCACTAGTATATCACCAATGGTATTGAGCATTACAAGCATAATATCAATGGGTCTACTAAAGACAACCACAGGGCTCTGTGGTCGCCAGGAGTCAACACCGACTCGATGACACACTTTACCTTTACATAGGGGCAAATAAAGAGGAGGAGTTATTCCATTCTGTTAGCTCTGTGTTGGTCAAGGGAGTACTTGAAAATAAGGAGAGAAGTCCAGCCAAATCTTATGGCATTCTGCTTTCATTTAGGCCAGGTAATCTGTACTTACTGCATGCACAGGCTCTTAATAATCTCAAGAGACAAGGACACTTCATCTCCTGTCAGACTAATACCTTAGTGTTGCTTTCTTAAACTCTGAGTCGGGCCTTCCTCTGGGGATCACAAGGAACTTTAAAGGGAGTTGGGAGGCAGGGGACTTACCTGATGTATTTTGAGGTGCAGAGATGTTTAGGGGCAGTGGAAGGCAGATGGGGAGATAGGAGCCAGTCACCACACAGTTCCTCTGCTACTCACAAAGCCAAGGGCAGGCACAACAGTGGTGTTGCTGCTTTGGCCAACAGGCTGGAAGGCAGCTACCTCAGGAGACAAGCTTTAGCGAGTGTCTTGCAATAGAGAATTCTCTTAAGGTCTGTCTTAAGAAGTGCTGCTGTTGTGTCTGCACTCAGGCATGGAGTTGGGTTGAGTGCCGATTCCTGTTTCCTTGACTGCTTCCCCACACCTCAGGAGATGTTGGAGCAGCTCTTCAGCATCCCTTTAAATTTCTGACAACTGTGTCATCCTGAATATTGAATTAGTATGCTAGCTGAGTGCAAAGAATTAAGTGAGAAAGATATGAAAATACTTGCTGGTATAATGACTAATGATGCGCTTGCGTAATGAGCAAAGTTGTGCAAGCGCTAAAGTATGACATAGTTGTGCTAAACAGGAATTTACATAACTGCACTATAGTGCTCTTGCGTAAAGGTTTGCTTGCTCATAAAATAAATTAGGCATGCTACAAGTTGCACAACTGTTGAGCAAGAATGTGTGCAGTTGAGCAACACCAGTGTGGAAGGCATGCTGGAGACTTGGCACAAGTAGCTAGTGCAAGAGCTTTGCACTAGCGCAGCATCCTTCCACAAGGGTTTAGTTAGGATGTCAGCCACTGATTCCCTTTGCAACATCGTATTTGTGTGAGTCAGAGTTCTCAGACGTTGCCTCTATAAAGAACAAATACTGAACAAAAATAAACTTGGGGCCTGAAACTAGA
Organism: Hemicordylus capensis; assembly: GCF_027244095.1. NCBI lineage: Eukaryota > Metazoa > Chordata > Lepidosauria > Squamata > Cordylidae > Hemicordylus > Hemicordylus capensis. Next base: position 436,867,829 of record NC_069657.1, on the reverse strand, counting down.
CTTGCAGTCTCTAACGTAAATTCCAGGTTTGAAAAACTAAGCAGGAGCAAACAAGCTCATCCTTCTCTTTGAAAAGGTAGGTGTTCTTAAAATCTCAGCCTAATCAAATTAGCAGCTTTAGTCATGGGGGTTATGTAACTTTGTTATTTTAGGGGATCACAGTCTCAAAATGTTTGAGAATCCCTGCCTTAGTGGATTACTTAAAGGACCCACACCAATGTTCTAATTTTTTTCATCTCTGTGTGGAATGAGTTTTCTTCTGGACGGCAGTATCAAGGCAGTATGCACGCTCATGCATTCACAAGGGAGCCTTCCTGATTCAACCTGAGCAGATTTAAAATTAACTGAGTGGATATCAAAAAACTTGTGAGTGCATGCATAGCATGTGTAAACTTCAACAATACAAAAGAAATAACAAACAAAAAAAACCCCAACAACTCCAAAAACCCAAACCCCAAAAACCCAAACCCCAAGTAGAAGACAGAAATTGAGAGCCATTTGAGATTATACACAAGTCCAGTGTTAAGACGAGATTGTCGATCATTGAGCATGCAAGTACAACTTGATGGGAGACAATTGAAAACAAAAGTCAATAAATAACATCATTCTAAAAATTGATTTGAATGGTTGGAGGGTTACAAACTGACTATCCCTTATTGACATATTCAATAAATAGATACCATATTTCCAAAAACTTAAATTTGTTTTGTTACTCCTTTAGCTAACCTGATTTGTTAGTTAAAGCAGGATGGAACTTATCTATGGGCAAAATGGGCAGCATTCACCCTAAATTGTTCAGTCAGCCATGTTGTCTCTGCCTCCAGTTTGTGAGCCTACTGCCTCCATCTGTTGTTCTCTGCTGCTCTTGCCTGCATCCTGTTGCTGCTTTAAGAGTTGTTAAGAGGGTGATGGTAGCAAAGAATAAACAAAAAGCCCCAGACATTTTAAAATATTAATAAGCAGGAGCCAATAAGCAGACTTACTTTTGTTTTTGCAAAGTGAGTGGTCCTAGGACCATCCTATAAACCAACCAAAAATGGACTAGGCTGATTGATGCCTCAAGCAGCCAATCAGAATGCCCAGAGGGTGGGTAAGGTTTTTCCCCAGAGCAGTCAGGCAGCCTGCTGTTGGTCAGTCTGATCTTTTGCTGGCTTCTTTGTGTTTGTTTGGAGGGGAGGAATGCAACCTCTGCCTTTTCCACCATAATTGGAGCCCATCCTAGAATATCTGGTTGGGAAGGGAGTCCTTTGATTTAATTTGCTAAATTCCAAACACTTTTTAATTTCCACGAATTGGAAGTTTCATTTTACTTTCGTTTTCTGCCTTGGTTGGGTTTCTTCCCTAAGGAACCAACCCAGGTGGCCGAAGCCCTCATGGGCTTGTTATCGGAGACCCCCACCTCAGAAGCCCCTCAGCGCTACAAACACAAGCACATCCAAAAAGAAAGCAGTCACGGTCCACTTCTCCCGTGGGCACAGGCACTTCTATTGCCACCCCTTCTGCCCTCACAGCTAACGTGGAGGACACTGCAACCCCACAAAAAAGCCAAAGAAAACTAAACACATGCTGCCCAATGCAGTGCAAGCTGCCACCAAGCCCCTGAAAAAGAAAAACAAGCTGCCGATAGCAAAGCTTAGCAAATGCCTCCTTCAGACAGTGTGCCAGCAACGGCAGCCATGCTGCATCCCCTCATTGCGCATAATCTCACATGAGGGTGGAAAAAAGAAAGCTGCTGGGACAGGCACCATTTTATTGCCTGCAAGTAAACAATCTGGCGCCATCTTGAGGGAAGGGGAAATGGTACTCGTGGTCTCTCCCCGCCCCCACATCCCAGCCAGCAGCTAGCATGACATCCACGGAGGAACAAAACCATGGAGGCTCAACACCTACTCCACTGGCTAATATCACGATGATTCCTACAGCTGCAGTAACTGTGAGTAACAACGGCACCCCACCAACTGCCAGTAATAATTCTCCTATTTCAGAGGATACTTCCATGTGGCTAAAGGATTTTATTGCTAAAGAGTTTGGATTACTGTTGCCTTCACTCCCTCCAACTGCTCCTGCCCCTTCTTCCCACCACCCCAGGGTTACCTTCTATCTTGCTCCCCTAATTCTAGCCCAGGGAGAAAAGCAATCTTGGTGGGGGAGAGGGGCCAGTTTGTTCCCAGAAACATCTGTTCACATAAGAGGTGCAGTGAAACTTCTTTATTCTCATCCAAGGAAAACTTCCCTGAAAGACCTCTCCCACGAGGTAACACACCCAGCCCTTCTAAACCCACTCCTCCTACCACTCCTCTGCGCTCCAGTCAGGCTGCCCACCCTCCCTAATTCCTCATCCTCTGTGTCAGAGGTGGGTGGAATAGAAGAAGAGACTGCTACTCAGGTGTCCAGCTCCAATCGTTTGTTGTAGTCCTGTTTGCTCTAGATGCTGTGCTCAACTCTAGAGTTGACTCACTTAGACCCTTCAGAGGTAATTCAACCTCCTTTCGTTCCTTTCACCCCTTCCTTCAGGCAACCAGAAACTTCAGCTTTAGGTCACAAGGATGATCACAATGGCAACAACGCAATGGAGCATTCAAGCACCAGAACAACAATTCCAATCTTCCACCTTCCAAACACGCAAACAATGATGGCCCACCGGTCGGGGGCAGGCTCTTAGTTCACAGAAGTCTGGTCAAGAGTCACCTCTGAACACTGGGTACTCCAGATTGTCTCCAAAGGGCTTTCTCTAGAATTTTCATCTATCACTACAAATAGTTTCATCTCCATCTCAGTTTCCAAGAAACCAGACAGGCATCAATGCATGTCTCTAGTGATCCACCGTCTTCTTCAGACCCAGGCAATGGAGGCTGTCCCATTGACAGACTTATGGCAGGATATATATTCCATTCTATTTTTGGTACCAAAGAAGGATGGAAAATGGAGGGCAGTTCTGGATCTCAAGTCCCTGAACTGCCACATACGGAAGCACCCCTTCAGGATGGAATCTCTCAAGACCATGAAAGAAGCGATCAAGGATCAAGATGTTTTAGCTGCCATAGATCTATCAGAGGCATATCTACACATTCCAATTCACTTGAACCATTGACAGTACTTCAGGTTCTCATAAACAACCTGTATTTTCAGTACCGGGCAATGCCCTTCAGGCTATCCTCCACTCTGAGGATATTTGCAAAGATCATGGTAGCACTGATCGCATATATGTGCCCACAAGCAATCCACATATACCCTTACTAGATGATCTCCTGATCCGATCATCTTTGTTTCCCCTTGCTCCAAAAGATGTACAGAGATCCCTAGGACTCCTCCAGTCCCAGAAGTTCATAGTGAACCACCAGAAGAGCCATCTGCTCCCCAAACAAATCCTACACCACCTAGGAGCCATTTTCAATACCTCTGCAGGCCTGATTTCCTTACCTCCGGACCAAAGGAAGAAGTTAGTTGCCTTCACCTCTGTGGTCCTAAGCAAACCATCCGCGTGGGGGACCTGATGCTGCTGGACCAACTGTTGGGCTCCATGATCTCCTTCCTGGAGTGCACACCTTGGGCCAGATGGCACTTCTACACCCTTCAATGGTTCCTTCTCCCTTTTGAAGACCAGATCATAGCCCGCACACACACACAGAGGAAACTTCCAGTCTCCCTCCCACTGTGCCTCTCCCTTCTTTGGTGACCCACAGCTCTCCTAAGAGGGCTTCCCCTGAAACCCCCCCCTCCATGTCACATTACCATCACAACAGAAGCCAGTCTATCGAGATGGGGAGCACACTGCCTCAACCACTCTGCCCAGGGCAGGTGAAGTCCACAGGAAAGCAGGAACATGATAAACCTATTGGAACTGAGAGCCATCCCTCTAGCCCTGATACGCTTTCTCCCACACATCAGACAACATCATGCCCTGGTCAAGATGGACAGCATGATGGCAAAGTCACACACAAAAACAACCAAAGGGGCACAAGATCAAAGTCACTGATGTTGGAGTCCACCCTTCTCTTCTCATCTACGTTTGATAGCAGCCGAACACCTGAGTGGGATATGCGTGTGGGTGTGTGCATGTGCATGTGCATGCTTGTGTTTTGATCTTGCTGTGTTAGATACGAATCTGCACACTACTGTAGTCCTGTTAAGCACTATAAAGCAACTGATGTTTTCCATATTCCTCTATATCTTTGCTGATGAGCAATTGAGATTTGTGTGCTTGTATATTTTGATCCCACTCGTTAGCTACAAATCTACACTTTGCCGGTTATTGCTTATGTAAGGTGCCCTCTTAGACCTGGCTCTACCTCCAGATCTACACACAGTTGGTGTTGCCTCCTGCACTGTCCACAGTTCTCTCCACCTGTGGCTCCACCCATCACCTGCTTTGCCTAGCACCCTCCCCCCCCCCCAATCCCAGGAACCACCAATCATTGTTTTTAGCCTATTTTCCAGTAAGCTTATGAGCTTCCCAGGCAGTCCGTGTGTGTGTGCCATCAATTTCACAATGCTTGGACCAATATGAACTAAATTTGGGTACAATTGTAGGGACACACAGACACACCTCAGTGTTGTATTTTGTGATGTCATCCACCCTGATTCAAGATGGTGGACGTGTGAACGCATGAGGTTTAAGTGGGCTAACTTGTGAACCACCTAACCAGTTTGAACCAAATTTGCTACAGGTGTAGGGAAGCATAGAGATGGCTCAAGGGCATAGTTTGTGATGTCATCTACCCTGCTTCAAGATGGCGGACATGTAACATTTGAGGTAAAAGTGGGAGCCAATTTGGACCAAATTTGTTACAGTTGTAGGAACACACGGGGATGTGATGATGATGGTGGATGCCTGAATGTATAAGGCACGAATGGGCTAACTTGTGAACCATCTGATTTGAACCAAATTTGCTACAGCTGAAGGGACACATAAGGGAATAGTGTGCAATGACGACATCCATCTCAATTCAAGATGGCAGACTCAGGAACGTTTGAGGCACAAGTGGGCTAACTTGTGAACTGCCTAACCAATTTTGATCAAATTTAGTCCAGTTGTGGAGATAGTGAAAGGAAAATATGCAGATTAGTTCTTACTAGAACAACTTGTTTAGATAATGCAATCTTGCAGATCTTTCTCTTCTCTTCACAATAAAGGCAAGAGCATTATTGTGCAATGCCCTTTCTACTACCACCACCATCAAATTCATTCCAAGTGTAGTGTGAAAGTACCATTGTGCAGTATGGCTACATTACATTGGGATAAAGGCAATGGTGGAAGTGAGCAGGTATGGTCTAATGCAGAGAATAAGTGGGAACGTCACTTAACTTTGAAAAGTGTTTTACAAAATACTAGTTGAGCCTTCCTCATGAGCCTGATCTCTGTTGCTATGGAATTGGTCCTTCTGTAGGTGAGAAGAGAGAAATGTGTGAACATAATCTGCAGTTGCTCAGTGATGAGCAATTACTTTCTCTGCACATTCTAATTTATTGCTACACATATTTCAAGGTTCAGCTCTAGTACTGGAAAAAAGGAAGCCCTGTTGACCAGTGTGTTCCCTAATTCTTTTCATCTGTGTGCAGAATGAGTTTTGTTCTGGGCAGCAATATATAGGCAGTATGTATGTACGTACATTCAGCACGTGGCCTTCCTGATGAGCGGGATCTAAAATTAACTGAGTGGACATTTTTAAAAACTTGTGAGCGTGCGCACAGCTTAGAGGGAACACTGCTGTTGATTAGGGATGCCAGTTTGGTTGGCCTTGAATAGCAACCTGGCACACAGAAATTTAGCAGGTGAAATTTCTCACCCTATTGCCATGCTAGGAAAAGCTTCAGTGAACACATTTTACATGCCAGACTGATTTGCACAATGGAAGGGCCAATATAGAAAGTAGCAATCCTACTGGTTGAATTACAGTATAAATTAAACTATAGGTAGGAAACCATTTTTTCTCTGACTTGGAATTAAAACTGTCATACATTTAAGTTGATTTCTTCAGAGAGTGAGTGTGATCAGAAATATGGTGTGCTGCTAAATGAATGAGGGTAAAAGTGGAGGGTTAAGGTTGCAAGACCAACCCAACTTCAAGAGAGCTTTCTAATTAATACCATTGATAAAAGTAAAGCCCCCACCCTTTACCCTTATGCAGCAGAAAAATGTTATGCCTGATATTGAATGCTCTGAGAATAGCACACATTCACAGGGTCAGAATGGAAGGCTGCGTTACCAAGTGAAGATTAAAAATCCCAAGTGCCAGGAAACCATGTGCCTAGAAATTTAACCATGTCACATAGATGACATTTAGAGGCAGAATTATTTTAATAAAATCTTTTGTCTATCCAAGGCTGTTCTGTTACTTGTAAAGGGGATAAAAGTCCATTTAGCACTGCCCTCTGGCAGTGTCTGTCACTAAGGCTAGTACTTTTGTCCAGTGTTCATTGACTGCCTCCTACAATTGTGAGATGACTCCTAGATCCAAAGACAATTTGTCAAAGCCTGGGTAACGAGGCTTAGCCACAGTAGAGTTCCAACTATTTGGTGGTAGCGATACTGTAATGCAATTTGAAAGTGATTTAGTTAGGGCAGGGTCATTGGTATCTTGTGCAGCAAATACATGGGATGAATAGTTTCATGTAAGCAGTAACTACCTTGATTGTAGGGTTTCATTTAAGAGCTGAGTGTTATGTAGAACTACCTGGCAATAAGTACATTGGTGACATGTATCATGTAAAGCATTTTAGTTAAGTGACTGGACTGCAACTAAGGATTTTCCTGGTTCAAATCTCACCTCTAGCCAGGAACTGATTAGGTAAAGTTAGACAAGTCCTCCTTTCTTGACTCCTCATCTACCATGTGGATATAATGCTTGCTTGCTCTACAGGATTGCTGTGAAGATTCAACATAAGAACAGCCCTGCTGGATCAGGCCCAAGGCCTATCTAGTCCAGCATCCTGTTTCACACTGTGGCCCACCAGATGCCTCTGAGAAGCCCACAGGCAAGAGGTGAGGGCATGCCCTCTCTCCTGCTGTTGCTCCCCTGCAACTGGCATTTAGGGGCATCTTGCCTCTTAGGCTGGAGGTGTCCTATAGCACTCAGACTAGTAGCCATTGATAGATCTGTCCTCCATGAATTTATCTAAGTCCTTCTTAAAGCCACCCAGGCTGGTGGCTGTCACTATGGATGTGCATGGCCCAGCATTTGGCTGGTTAAGTGGCAGTGGTGGAGGGTTTACCTTTAAGGAGCAGAAGGGTACCCTTACCCCCCACCCTACCCCAAGTGCATTTCCCCCGCTGGTGCTCTCACCAAAATCGCCAGTGCAGGGCGGCAGCGTACTTCCTTTCCACCCTGGTCAGCATCAAACCAGAAGTGCCTGACAAGAGCGTCGGCGGAGGAAATGTGGTGTGTGTGTGTGTTTAAGGGCACCCTTAAAGGGCGCTCTTACCTTATATGTAAACCTGCGTGCGCCCCCGCCCCCGGCCAAACGGGCTGAACACTGGACCTCTGAACCAGTTCTGAGGTCCAGAAAAGCACATCCTTAATTGTTGTCACATCTTGTGTAAGAGAATTCCATAGGTTAATTATTCATTGTGTGAAAAAGTACTTCCTTTTGTCGGCCCTAAATTTCTTGGCAATCAGTTTCATGGGATGACCCCAGGTTCTAGTGTTACACAAGAGGGAGAAAAAAATTCTCTCTTTCCATACTGTGCATAATTTTATAAACCTCTGTCATGTAACGCCTCAGTTGTCTTTTTTTCTAAACTAAAAAGCCCCAGTTGTGTACCCTTACCTCGTAAGGAAGGTGCTCTAGGCCCTTGATGGTCTTGGTTGCTTTCTTCTGTACTTTCTCCATTTCTATAATGTCTTTTTTGAGGGGTGGTGACCAGAACTGTAGACAGTACTCCAAATGTCGCTGCACCATAGATTTGTATAAGGGCATTATGATATTAGCAGTTTTATTTTCAGCCCCCTTCCTGATGATTCCAATCATGGAACTGACCTTTCACAGCTGCATGTGATTATTGTTGTATAAAGGATTGCTAAGTAATGGAATTAGTTTGTCGTAGAAACTAATTATTATTATGGGGGAAAGAGTATGTGCAGGAGTAGTCATACTGCTAACAGTTCAGAAGACTTAATTGAGGGTGGCTAGCAATCCCCCACTTTAGAAGTGAACTTAGGCTACATCTTCCTGAGAAGATAATGAGAATGAAAAGGAAAAGAAGGGAGAAAAGACCCAACAAAATAGACAGAGAAGAAGGCAAAAAAGAGTGGATTTAAGAGTAAGGATATTTTCCCAATAAGGGAATTTCAGTGCTACAGGATGCCAAGATTCTATGTCTTCAGTTGTTTTGGAAAGAATGCAATTTATTTTCTTTTAGACTTTCCACTGCTCTCAGAAGAAGTTCCATCTTGGGTGGTAGTTACTGAAATTTATTGTGGACATACAATTGGAAATTAACAGTAACTAAAGAGAGCAATGGGTTAGCCAAGTTCTTCAGAACACCAAACCATTTGGGATGGTGAAATCTCAACAGACTGTAGGCTGGCTCAGACAATACAGACAGAATCCAGCCAAATTAAAGTGGACGTGCTCAATGAATTTGTGCCGTTCTCTTGGAACATTCAGAATCAGGCATACACTGTTCCCTCCAAGGCGTGCACACATGTGCACTCTCACAAGTTTTCTGATATCCACTCAGTTAATTTTAGATCCCGTTCAGGTTGAATTAGGAAGGCCCCACTCTGAATGCATGTGTGCACACAGTGCCTTGATACTGCCATCCAGAAGAAAACTCATTCTGCACAGAGATAAAAAAATTAGAGGGACCACTGCAGGCATAGGATTTCTGCCTCCATTTATTTATTTAGTAAATTAATATACTACCTTTCATTTAAAAAAAAAAGTTCACAAAATATTTAAAAACAGTACTAAGACTCTATTGAATTGTGCGTATGTGAGCAGTCCTGGACTTTGAATGTGTTCATGAGACAAAATAAAGTTTGTGAATCAAATGTTCACTGATGTGGCAGGTAACATTTCCTGTGGTTGCAGTGGCATTTACTCCAACTTTTGATTGCCATTGTGGGGATTGATCCCAGCCATATATACAATTGATTAGTCCATGTTAGGTTTGTCAGACTAAGCACATGTTCAATGAAGGTCAGTGCTACTTGCATGAAGAGAGATGGGGCTAGAGCTGTAGCTTGGTGGGAGAGCATGTTCTTTACACGCAGAAGGTCCCAGGTAGACAGTGCTAAGCTTGATGGATCCATAGTGTCTGACCTGGTATAAATCAGCTTCACTTATATTCTGAGAATGTGTTATATGAACTGGCTTTGTGAAAAAAACTCTAAAGGATCTATTTGTTTTGTCTGTTTGTTCAATATACGTGCAGTGTGATGCATAATAGAACAAGAACATCTGAACTTCACAGATAAGCTAGTATTTGGCTGCATTGATCAAGGAACTGAATCTCAAGATCATAGTAGAGAGTTTGCTTAAAATATTTTATTTATTTATGTTCACACAGAGAAATAACAAATAAAGAAATATCTTTATTTCTTTCACAGCATGCTCCTCAAATGGAAAAAACAAAACCCAAAGTGAGTTCTAGTAGTGGCAAAGGCAAATTCAGCATGAGGAATGATTAGGAAAGGAACAGATAATAGAACAGCAAGTCTGTAATGCCATTATAGGAAACTATGTGGTTCTGATCAACTCATCTCTTTAAAAAATTAGGCCTGGGAAAGGTCCAAAAATTGAAATCATTTTAAATGAAAAATTGTTCTTATGGAGAAGTGCTTAAGAAATTGAAGTTTTCTCAGAGAACAGTAAAATGTGTACATATGGTGGTTCATAATCTTATTAACGGTGTAAAGAGAGTGAATGGAGATAAATTCTCATTCAAAACCCTAGGATCTTGGTGTTGGGGAGAGGAAGTTCTTAAAATAAAATTAATTTTGCAGTAGGTTCTAGGTAAACAAACGGTGTTTGTTCACAGAACTAACAGTTCAATTCATTGTCACAGGTTGTGGTGATAGGCAATAGCACAGATTACATTTAAGAAATGGGAAATCTATCTTATTGGCTTTTAGCCATGACTGCTAAAAATTGAACCTTCATATTCTGGGACATTATGTGACAAATGTGAGGACAAATAGGATGACATGGTGCTGTCATGCCTTGCTTGAGAACTTTTCATGAGTGTCTTGGTTTAGTGCTGTTGGTCCTGCTGAGGACGGGAGCAGATGGACCTTGGGTCTGACTCAACAAGACAGTTCTTATGTGAACCACTGAAATATGCCTGCTTCCTGGTTCAGACTTCAGTTAGAAGAACTTTTCCTTTAGGGAGAATACTCTAAGGCAGGCATCCCCAGACTGCGGCCCTCCAGATGTTGCTGAACTACAATTCCCATTACCCCGAGCTACAATGTATTGTGGCTGGGATGATGGGAATTATAGTTCAGCAACATCTTGGAGGGCCGCAGGTTGGGGATGCCTGCTCTAAGGCAATGGAATCTACTCTGTCTTTGGCAATCAAGAACCTAAAAACAGGTACTTTTGAACAATGCCAGAGGCAACTGATTGTGCCACAGACTTGGTTATGCTGTAAAATGCACCGTGATATTCTAGGTGAACAATTTGTGGTAGATGGGATAAGCTATTGCCATTTCCTGTCTATCTTAATGTAAATTTGAATCCTGCCCTCTCCCACAAATTGTTAACAAGGACCAGTTGTTAATCTCAGGTGATCAGGTTAGTAGCCAGCTGTGCCTTTATGTAGCAGATGCAGGAAAGGGGAAGTAGTCGGAAAGCTGTGTGGCGCATGGGATCAGTTGCTGGTATTGTGAATTAGATTATGAGTTTATTTTAAATGCAGTTATTGCTGTTATGCAATGGTTGTTGAAATCTCCCTTTGTATGTGATTCTCTTAAATTGGCTGTAGAATGTTCATTTCTGCATTAAAAGTAGGGTTGAGGGCTTTGATATTTCAGTGAGATTCCCTTTGCCAGAAAGCTGATTCCCACCCTGTCTGCTTGATTTGGTTGCACCAGAGGCAGGATGCCTCTGAGTACCAGTTGCAGGGGAGTAACAGCAGGTGAGAGGGCATGCCCTCAACTCCTGTCTGTAGGCTTCCAGTGGCATCTGTTGGGCCACTGTGTGAAACAGGATGCTGGACTACTAGATGGGCCTTGGGCCTGATCCAGCAGGGCTGTTTTTATGACGGGGTTCTGATACCACCCTGGCTATGCTCTTCCAGCTGAGTTCCTCCCCAGGAGCCTTGGGCACCACTCTAGTAGCCGCTTCTCCTTGGTGCTGTCTGCCTCTATCTTAAATATCCCTGTGTACCAACTTTAATCTCATGGGAGGGCACCTCCCTTCCTCTGGGTGAAAGCTGACTTCCCATTAGACTGTCTGGAAGCCTGTGCTTTCCCCGTCTAATTTCTCCATGGCTGCATCAGATATTGGCTCCCTCCCCACCAGGGTTGATTTGATTTAAATAATAATTTAAATAGTTTCACAGAAGGACTCAATTTTAATGATTTAAATCACAATTGAAATTATTACTCAGGAAGATTCTATTTAATCATCATTTTCTATAAAAGTGCATTCTTGTGGTGTAATATAATCTTAATACATTTTTAGAGATGTAGGTTTCATTTTTAGAAGGTAGGTACACACTTCTCATAATGCTGTTTCATTCAGGCAACCAGGCCTTGCATTTCGTTGTTACATTGCTTGCCTTAGCATACTTGCCTTTCTTATCCACATGTACAGGAACTTCATTAAAATATTCCCAAATGGGGTCTGTTTTACGGCCTGCTGCCATGATAAGTGTGTTTTTTCAACAATGGAAGATACACTCAAACAGTTTCCTCAGGACTGCATGAATATGTTCTGTTAATCTCAGGTGATCAGGTTAGTAGCCAGCTGTGCCTTTATGTAGCAGATGCAGGAAAGGGGAAGTAGTCGGAAAGCTTTCTATTCTATTTCACTTTCTATTCCCCTCCCCTCCCCATCCCATTCATTTATATTCAGACTCCTCTTCCTTGCTCAGATATACTCTTCGCGCCCAATCCTCATCATTCATTGACTTTCCTTGTCTTTGCACTTTTCGGGGGGCGGAGGGAGGAGCAAGGGCTTGACTGTGTGTGCACTGCATGTACACCACCTGCAGAATAGGACTGATCAGCTTTATCTCTCATCCCATATACTGCTGTTAACATGTTCATAGAATATAATTAGAGGTTATTATTAATATTCATGATGATATCTTTGATCTAGGTTCTTTATGAATTGTTTTTAAAAATACTTTATTTTTTAAAAAACAAAAACCATCGATTTTTATCAATCTTGATCCCCCCCACCCAAGATACTGTTGTGCAGTTTTTGAGCATACTTATCAAGTGGCACTTGAATTTTCTTGTCCTGGCTCCTGTTTTCCACCTCTGCTTGTTCCCTAGAGGGGAATAGCCCTAAGCTCTGATAATTAGGGCAGTGTGAAGCAACCTCACTGGAGCAGAGAGTATCTTCCATAGCTTGAATTATAAAATGACACACACACCCCTTTTACTTTCCCGTAGTCTTGGGAATGGCTCTCCTTGAATTTGTAGTCTTTTTTGAGGCTGCAGCCATTACCACAGCTGCAGAAAAGATTATATTTTCCAGAAGCACCTATGCTATAACTAGGACTCCGGGGAAAGAAAAGGGACGGAAGAAGTAATCTAAAATACAAACTTCTGAAAACTCTTCCTTCCTTGTTGCTAGTAGTGAAATTTTAGGAAAGCAGCTTTTCTCTTCACTCCTGCCCAGTCCTATAAGTAGCATTTTTGAAGTAGTAAAGCTTTAGAGGACCAAAGATTTCAGGATGGTTTTCTTTGGCCCCAACCAAATGATGCTTCAGTAGGCCCCCAAAGTTTTGCACAGCCCTAGTATTAATGGAAGCAATAAAACTTTAATATCAATGTTTGGGTTTCTCCTTGCTGAAATATTTCCTAACTGACTGTGATTACTTAGAAAGCATTGAATTCTGTTTTAGAACAATAGAGCGAGAGTGCATTCCAAGATTTACTTTGTACTGGGATAATGAATCTGCTCAAATGGTGCCATGAATTAACCCCTTAATTTTTTCATGCTGCTTGTGGGTACATAGTATTTGTTAATGAGACAATTTAAATATTCAAAAAGTGAGTAACTTGATCTGCTCTGGTGACTAGATCCACGTTGCATACCACTTGCACGTGATTAATAGTTCAGATGTTCAAAATTGAGATTTTGTAACAGGTCTTGTAAGATATGTAAGAGATCTCTTACATATATTTTACACCCAGTTAATAAATGGGCAGTTTGAAAAAATCAGCAGCATGTTATGGTAGTGGTATTTTCCGGTTCATGATGTTTTCTGGTAGTCTTTTTTAAGGGCTACAGACATTTATTTAGTGGAAACTCAGTTTATTGGATTTGTAACAAAAGCTAGAGAAGATGTATGTGGCTTGTGGGTTCATAGTAGCTAAGGTATTGATTTTAAAACACAAAGAAAAAAACAATTTAAATTATATTTCCTAGTTTTGACATTTGTCCATTTCCTGAGCAAGCTTGCTCAGAACCTGTTGCTGTAACAATTAAACCATATCAGTTTGGAACTAAAATAGAGACTATACAATTTAGAAGGATAAGTCAAAACCATTTGGTCATGTAGTGCCTTTGGTACAGCAGAATTATGTCTGCTTATACAAGATTTCTGTCTGGCTCCCTGTACTCGTGTGAGAATGCTAAACAAGATTACTTAAAGGCTAAGGCTGCAATTCTGTGCATTGAGTAAAGTGGGACTTGCTTATGAGAAAATGTGCATATGATGCTCCAGAAGCAAAGGCTGCTATTAAGTTATGCATATATAGGATTGGGCTATAATTGTCCAGAAACAAAGGCTGTTGGTTACTGGGTTTCCTCACAATATAATATAATGAGCCAGGTAATAAGAGAGCCAGCATAGCATTAGAGTGTTGGACTAGGACCAGAAGGACCTGAGTTTGAATCCCCATTCAACCATGAAACTCACTGGGTGACTCTTTATTTTATTTATTTATTTATTTAACATATTTTTATACCGCCAAAAACTTAAGTCTCTGGGCAGTTTACAAGAAGATGAAAAAAAAAAGTAAAACATTAATTAAAAACAAAAACAAGAAATTTAAAACACAATTTTAAATTTTAAAACAATATTCTAAAAACAACATTAAAACAATCAAAACAATATCAGTTAAAAGCCTGGATGAACAGATGCTCCTTTAAAGACTTTTTAAAAGTTGCCACAGATGGGGAGGCTCTTATTTCACTAGGGATCGCATTCCAAAGCCTTGGGGCAGCAACGGAGAAGGCCCGTCCCTGAGTAGCCACCAGACGAGCTGGTGGCAAATGCAGACAGACCTCTCCTGATGATCTCAATGGGCGGTGGGGTTCATGACGAAGAAGACATTCAGTGTAACTCCTTCAATACGGGAGTAATATGGTCTCTCCTCGATGACCCAGAGACCAGCCCGGCTGCTGCATTCTGGACCAACTGTAGTTTCTGGACTACACACAAGGGCAGCCCCCATAGAGCGCATTGCAGTAATCCAGTCTGGAGGTTACCAGCAGATGTACCACTGTTTTGAGGTCGTCTTTCTCAATAAATGGACGCAGCTGGCATATAGAAGGCACTTCTGGCCACTGCCTCAACCTGGGACACCAAGGAGAGACTTGGATCCAGAAGCACCCCTAGACTGCATACTTGTTCCTTCTGAGGAAGTGTGACCCCATCCAGAATATCTCCGCCTAAGCTACCTCACCGGGTTGTTGTGAGGATAAAAATAACCATGTACACCACTCTGAGCTCCTCAGAGGAAGAGCAGGATATAAATGTTATATAAAATAAATAAATAAAATTGGTGTTACATGAATGAGTCATGAGGCACTTCAGGCTCATATGTAGTGATTTCTGATTTGGCCTCTGCTTTGCCACAAAGACTGGAAATAGGGAGTTATTAGAGTGTGTAAGTGAAGCAGGTGAGTGCTGAACCCAAGGCCCCTTGGTGCTTGTTTGCATAACACTGTGATTTGATATTGCAGTACATCTAAAGGCCAATTGGGTCATGTGCAGTGCTTAATCTTGGAAGTTTTTTCCTATGGTTCTCTCTCTTAAAATTAAAGCAGCCTTTAACTCATCATGTATGCTGGATGCTCATGATTCAGTCTTAAGAAATGGTGTAGGCTTTAACATGGTTAGATTAAATTAAATTTTCATTTTGAACAGATTAATAATAATAATAATAATAATAATGATGATGATGATGATGTCACTATCACCATCATCATCTTACTATAACTGAATTTTGAAAAAGTGGGAGGGGAAGCCCAATTCGTTTATTTAAACAGTACTTATTTGGCTGCCTGGCTATGACTTTAAAGTAACTAGTATGTTAAACGTTGCACTAAAGATTGTCTCTCATTTTAGGACTGCACCTCTCTTGCAAGTATAGCTTGGTTGTGTGGCAGAAGAAACTGCCCTGTGACAGAAAGCATCTCTTTAAAGAATAATGTGGTACTGTACAACCCCATTGCTGATACTGCTTCTTGCAACAGGGCAGATTGTGTCACAGGTTCTGCATGCCATGTGCAGTTCAGTTGCAGAATTGACTTAGTGGAAATATGCAGTTGCTAAGGTCAGGAGGTGATGCACCCCTTACTCAGATACGTTTAGTGGATAGCAGAGACAAGGCTTTTTCAGTAGTGGCACCGAAGTTGTGGAGTTCCTTCCTTGGGGATCTATGTTAGGTTCCCACACTTTTAAATTAGCATATTATTAGAAATATTTATATCCTGCTTCTCTAGCACAGTGTTACTTGGGGTGGCTCACAAGAATAATACATCACAAAATTCTACCTCGTGATTGTTTGCTATTTTAAAAGGATTTTACTGTTTAGTATGTTGAATATTTTGTGTGATCTTATCTTTACATTTTGTATTTTTTGGTTTTTAGTATTTGTTTTATGTTCATTTTAAGAAATTCTATTTTAAAAATCAGTATAAAAATATTAATAGTCAGTTAAAGGGTGGTAGTCAGGCTTGATAGTTATCCAATAACACGCTTGATTTCTAACAGCTCTTGGAGAGTGGAGGAGCCTTGTAATGGTGTTTCAATCCTAATTATTTAAGTTATTAACTTAAATTGGTTTCAGTGGAACTTACTCATGTCAAAGTAGGCTGATAATCCTGTGCATACTTGTTTGGGAACAAATGCAATTGAATGTAGTGATAAGGAAACATGCGTAGGATCAGACTCTAAACAGCCTTAAGGTTGGAACGTCAGTCAGAATCTGATCAGGGCTTGCAGAATGGGCCCTCTCAGGTGCTCATGTTGAAAATTATTTTTATTTCTAACTATTCCTAATGTTAAAAGACTGTTCAGTTAATAGCGTACACTGACTGATTTATTATCAGGTTCCGAATGTTGATTTACATTATTTGTGAGATTGATAGTAGGGTAAAAAACCCCTCTGTAGTTATGTAATAATACAATGCATGCACAATTTATCAAGTGGAATATTTCAAATCATTTTTTTTCTGTGCCGGCACAGGAAATCACTGAGAACACTTAAATTTAGTTTTGTTTCAACAGAGCAATAGTTTTTACATTTGTAATATATGACTTTGGAAGGGGAAACAAACTTTGTTTGAGAGACAAAGTGGAAGGCAAATCCATAGCATTGAATTTTGCTTGCTTAGTGAATCTTTAGCATGATTATCAGAAGCTATAGATACGCCTCTTCACATCTTGCAGTTTGTGTGCAGAATCTGATCTCTGCTTTAGATTTCTAGTCCTCACTTGTAGATATGCAGATGGTGTGGACAAAATGTTCAGTTTAGGCCTGAGATCTACTAAACTATGCATGGCTGTTTGCCCTGACCACATGACTGCCATTTATTTTAGAGTCGCTGCCTTTTTCTCTCTCTGAGAGTCTCTGGCTTTAACAGCTGCATGGGCACCGGAAATTCTGCAGTTGCTATCTGTTAATGCTAGAATCTGTTAATGTTTGAAGCAGATTGGAGATGCAAGGTGTTCCTCCCTTAGTTTTGGCTTGATGTGCCACCCACAAGATCACAGTTGTCAGTTTGCTACACCAGAGCCTTTTATCTGGGATAAAATAAATTTCTGTGCCGTATGCCTGAATCTTCCAAAGTCCCCTGTGCCCACTGTTAAGCAAGAAACACAGGTCCTATAACAGCTCAACTCTAAAGAGTAGAAATAAATATTTTAGTTAGATTTTAGATTATTTTTATTGTTTTTATTTGTGTTTAAATCTTTATATTTTAATGTTTTTATGTAAACCAAATTGGGGGGATACAGTAGGGGTGTCAAACTCAAATTAGTTGGTGGGCCAGATTTGATTCTAGTGCATCTCGGGGCGGTGGAGGGGGGGCTCACGGTGTCTTCCTCCTCCTCCATCCTCTTTCTTTTCCTTTCTTTTTCTCTCTTCTCCTTCCCTTCCATTTAAATTGGCTAAATGCACTACTTTTTACACCAGATTATACTTAGGGGAGGTCAAATTCTTTTTTGTTTCTATTTATAGAAAAAATACTTCTCAGTGACTTGCAGATACCAAATTTTGCCATTGGCAATCCTGCCACTTAAATACCTGAATGCACTACTTTTTATACCAGAATATGCTCAGAGAAAATAATATAAAAATAAATGAAAATAAATTTTAACTGTTACTGTTCTCAACATATTTTTAACATTCAGTAATCAGATCAGAAAAGCAGAAGCCCTCTGCAAGGAGGCTTTTCTATTCTTGAGAGCATGGGAGCAGTCCAACATGCAACACACCCCACTTGCCACCTGAAGGAGTACAGTCAGGAAGTCCTTTACTACCTTATTCTGCTAGGTATAAACTGCACTTTTTTCTTTTCAGCACCAGGGGATCAGCCCTGAAACATATGCATAGCAATTTGAGCAGAGTGCCTTTAAATATACGCAAGAGTACCTTTCTTTCACCCGTCTCACACCCTACCCTTCCACACACTCCAGATTAAAATGTGCTGGCACAATGGAAACTACAGCATGCTAGAGTCCGGGATCTTCTCATTGCAGGACTGCAGCATCCTGATGCCATGTGGCACTAAATCCTGCTTGCCTCCCTTTTGCAGGAGATTTGCTAGCAGTCTCTGACTGAACGATGATGGGGAGGGGGAAATACAAAGCCAAAGCACTATTAGGATAAAAGACAATCCTCCAGTGCCAGCCAGCAAATTGAGGAGACAGCAGCTCTATAAATGGCAAAGCCCCCTTTGGGAGGCTTTGTCTTCCCTATGCTCCAGCGCCCCAAACCATCCCCGCTGCTCACCCCTCAGGTAGACCCAGCCAGTCTCTTTCCCACAGCCTCCTTGCTGCAAAGGGCAGAGCAAAGAGGTGACCTCCCCACCCAGCCAGACCCGTCCTTTTGCTGAGCTGAGAAAGGCTACGCTGCCACAGTGCAAGCCTTAGGAGTGAAGACTGGGAGTGCTGGGGAAATGCGCTGGGGAGGGAAGCAGTGGCTTGTCGGGGGGCTGGATTGCTGAGCTCCTCAGGCTGGATCCGGCCCACGGTCTGGCAGGCTGACGCCTCTGATATATAGGTATATAAATATGAAAAATAAATATTACAAGTGTGAGAAAATAAAGGAGTGCCCTAAACAAACTTTCTGTAAAGTGCAGAAGTGAAAGAGAGTTGAAATCTATATGTAAATACTGATATGTATATTTTTGAGGCCCTAAAGTGTGGCTGCCAGTCAGAGGAGACTGTACTGGACTAAACCGAATAATTATTTGATTTGGTAGAAGGTAGCGTAATTGGTTCAGTTAATTTGAGCAATAATTTGCAAACTTATAATTGCTGATAATTGCATTATCTCTCTCATTATATTTATATATTTTAAGCTGCTTCTCTGTTAAAGGCTTTCAAAATGGTGTGTTATGGAAAATAAAAACATTACCATAAAATAGTCCAAACAAATCGGTATACATATTAAAACAATCTTGTCTCTAGCCATTTGCCTGGTTGCCTTTGGTGACTTATAATTTATGTAGGGCAAAGTGGTGTTACAGGGTGCTGTTTTTTGTTTTTTTAAAAAATGGGTTTGTCATGACTCTGCAGACAGAGGCAATTTCAGCAGCACCTGGAAACATTGAGGCCATTCCCGATGCCTGGTTCGTGCAAGTTGCTATCTTTCCCCCCTCTAGAATGAGACAGGAAATGACCCCATGACATGAGCACTAAAAATCAAATGAAGACAAACAAACAAAACAAACAAACAAACAAACAAACAAACAAACAAATAAAGTCAGTCCAGCAATCATTTGAACTTGAATTCGAGTGCACCCTGTAAATGCCAAAGTCTTAGGGTGTGTGCTGGATTTCATAGGGAGGAGAAAAAATTGGTTGGTTTGATGAAAGTTGGAAAAACCTGTATTAACTGTGCCAGTGACTTGCCCTATTCTCATAAGACTCACTCTTTATTCTAAATTTTTTCATGCCAGCGTTGGTGCATGTGATGAAAACCAGCTTCATCCTTTGCTGTCAGCCGGGTGTTCATATTTCACCTACTATACATCATTTAAATTGGAAGGGGGATTAAACCATCATTGGCTCTTTTAAAAACTTTTTTCTTCGGTATCCTTGTTTTCCTTCTACCATGAGAATTTCACTTATGTGAAAGACTGGCATTTGGAATTCATATAACAGGTATGTCCAAAACTTTGGCATTCCTATGGGCATGTTCTTTAGCTGATTTCATGATCTCTGTTAGTAGCTGCAATTTGCAGGAGATGCAGAGAGAGTGCAGCAATTCTGGGGCTGGAATATTATCTGTAGTGGTGTAGCGGAGAGTGGGCCCATATTCAATAATCAGGTGGCCTCCCTTCTTCCTGTGGTGAGCCCCACTCCCACAGCTGCAGTTAGCCTCTTTCCATCAGCTACACACCTGGCCAATGGAAGAAGGCACAGAACCCAGCAGGCCACTGAAGGAAGCGGTTGGGCTGTGTGTGTGCCCTCCTTTTATTGGCCAGGAGCTTGGCTGTTGGAAGGAGGAGGAGCAGAGCTGCACCAGTTGTTGAGGGAGGAGAGCTGGTTAGGGAGGAGAGCTGGTCTTGTGGTAGCAAGCATGACTTGTCCCCATAGCTAAGCAGGGTCTGCCCTGGTTGCATATGAATGGGAGACTTGATGTGTGAGCACTGTAAGATATTTCCCTCAGGGGATGGAGCCGCTCTGGGAAGAGCAGAAGGTTTTAAGTTCCCTCCCTGGCTTCTCCAAGATAGGGCTGAGAGAGATTCCTGCCTGCAACCTTGGAGAAGCCACTGCCAGTCTGTGAAGACAATACTGAGCTAGATAGACCAATGGTCTGACTCAGTATATGGCAGTTTCCTATGTTCCTATGTGGAGGGAGGTGGTGGCGGGAGACTCAGCTGGGGGTTCTCAGCAGCTCCTCCAGATGCTCCACGGTGCCGGCACGATGGGTTCTTTGAACCCTGCACTATTACAGTTCTGCTGTGATTATCTGAAACTTTGATTTGAAGAATAGAGGCACCTTTTGTGATCTGAGTTGCTGTGCTGGGTTTACATTGCATCTCCTATTTAGTTCTAGTAAAATATGGAGTTTGGGCAGTGATTAGGAAGCATAGTTAATAAAGGCTGCAGATAATATTGAGTCTTTCTCTTCCTTTACTTCCATACGCATGTGAATACAGCAGTCTTAACAGCTGCACTTGCATATCTTTGAACAGCATCACCTTTCTGCCTGTTACACTTTCCCATGGCTTATTTTCTTATCTGTTTTAACTTGTACCTGGGAGACGTGTGTGCAGGTCCCATTACAGTCTTAGACCACCCAGAGTGGTTTAAGGCAAGGTGTTCTCTGCCTCCGTTCTCATTCTGCAAAACAGGACTAACAGTGGTTTATTTCACAGGTTAGTTGTGAAACTGACACACTTCTTATTTTTTTGAAGTGCTGTATAAGCTACTACTGCTATGAATATTTATATACCGCTTTTCAACAAAAATTCTCAAAGTGGTTTTCAGAGAGATGGAGAAATTAAAGGGCCTGTTTTGTTTGGCCTGTTTGTTAGCCTACTTTCCAGTAGCCTTTTGAGATTACCAGCATTCTCTCTGTGTGTGTGTGTGCCCCCACCCCATCAACTTTGCAACGCCTGGACCAATGTGAACCAAATCGAGTGCAGTTGTAGGGATACATAGGGACACCTCAACGGTGTCGTTTGTGATGATGTCACCCACCCCGATCCAAGAAGGCGGATGCATACACTTTTGAGGAACAAGTACACTAACTTGAGGGCTGTCTAACCGATTTAAATAAATTTGGAACAGCTGTAGTGAATGACACATAGGGACACCTCAATGGTGCAGTTTGTAATGACGACATCCACCCTGATCCAAAATGGCGGACACATGAACATTTGAGGTGCAAGAGATGTAACCTGTGGACCTTGATTTGCACCAAATTTAGTCCAGATGTAGAGACCGTGAAAGGAAAGTAGGCTGATTAGTTCTTACTAGAACAACTGGTTTGTTTTTTAAATAGGCTATTGTGCTGTGCTGATTTTGGCCACCTGGATCAAAGAATGAAGTTTCTTAAAGGAAATGATCCTTTCACACAGTTATGACTGACCCTGGTTCAGATGATTCAGCAAACCATGGTTGGTTCAGTCAGGAACTAGCTGTGTGTGTGCATGTTTTCTCCTCCTCTTGTGCAGCCTAGCTGAATACAAGGCATCTGGATTTAAGCCACATTGTTTCATGACACCTGAACTGGGAAATTGGTTCAAGTGTTACTTATAAACCAGGATCACAATACTGGTTTGTAGGAGGACATTAGAACATAAGAACAGTCCTCCTGGATCAAGCCCAAGACTCATCTAGTCCAGCATCCTGTTTCGCACAGTGGCCCACCAGATGCCGCTGGAAGCCTACAGGCAGGAGTTGAGGGCATGCCCTCTCACCTGCTGTTACTCCTCTGCAACTGGTACTCAGAGGCATCCTGCCTTTGAGGTTGGAGGTGGCCTATAGCCCTCTGACTAGTAGCTGTTGATGGACCTCTCCTCCATGAAGTTATCCAAGCCCCTCTTAAAACCACCAAGGTTGTTGGCTGTCACCACATCTTGTGGCAGAGAATTCCACAAGTTGATTATGCATTGTGTAAAAAAGTACCTCTGTTTGCTGGTCCTAAATTTCCTGGCAATCAATTTCATGGGATGACCCCTGGTTCTAGTGTTATGTAAGAGGGGTGAGTAATATTTACAAGTCTAGATTATGTAACTCTACATGTAATGAATTGAAAAGGGCAATTCTAGCCTTGGATTTTTCTGTAATGAATTACATGCTTACTAGCTGAACCCACACAGAGCATCTGTGTGCTAGTGCACTCAGCCTTTGGCTCCTCTGAGCTTGCCCGTTCCTCCCTCCCCCAGTCACCCATTCTTCCCTTCCCCCACTCGCCAGTTGCCCATTCTTCCCTCTTTCCGCTTGCCAGTCACCCATTCTCCCCACACACACACTTGGTCACCTGTCCCCCCCCATCCCCCTGTTCGCCAGACGCCCGTTCTTCTCTCCCCCTGCTCACCGATCACCCATTCTTCCCTCCCTCCACTCGCTGATAGCTCATTCCTCCTCGTCACCCATCTCCATCACTCGCCGTTTGCCCATTCCTCCCCGCTCCCACTCGCCAGTTGCCATGGGTACATCTTAGCAAATTATATATACAGATTCAAACATAGATTGCTAAACCATGTTCAGGTTCTTCAATACGTAGAAGTATCATCATTTGGTTTATTTTTTGTCTACCTATTCTCATTTTTCTCACTTGGTGTAGGAAGTCATCAGTAAGCATTCCTCCATTTGCTCCTAGTAGACAGCTTAGCCTCAAGAAAAGTATATCAGGTAACAGGAAGTCTGGCCTTCTTCTTGCTCCTGGCTAGACTCATCTCTGGAGCTCCTGCTCCAACTGATATCTGGCTTCCATTTCTTCCCATCTGCCTTCTTGGTGTGGTGAGCTAATATTTCTATTTCCCCTTTTCCTTCCTTTTTTTCTCTGCCAAAAAAATAAATAAAAGGACTTTAAAATAGTGTTAAAAAATGCAGCACAAGGGGTTTTCAAGAAGAAAGTTGGTTTCAAAGTTAGAATAAGGGCATGGTGCATTGGTGGTTATTTTTCGAGACTTGGTGTCTATTAGCACAATAACTGTGCTTAGAGAGTTTGATTGGTGCCTATATGGGTCTGTGTCTTGAGGTGGTTGTGACAAGGGTACCTTAAAGATAACTTTCAAAAAGTTTAGACATAATATTAGTACGTTTGCCAAGATTGAGGTGAATTAGGGGGCCAGTGACACAACATGTCTGTTTGGTTTTCCCAGGTATAAGTAGTTGATACAGTAGTGTAGATGTTAACTGCGAATATGAATGTTGATAAGCACAGCTAAAAACTAGGTTTCCATGAAGTCTAAAGTTTCATTTCAAAATATGTATTTCTTTACCAGTCTGTTATGGCTAGAGTGTCAAATGAGGATCAGGGAGACTGGGTTCAAATCCTCATTCAGCCATGAAGCTTACTGTGAGACCCTCTGCCAGGCTAGGCATAATTTCTCAGCCTAACCTTCATATAAGGGTGGTTGTGAGAATAAAAGGGAGAAGAACACATGCACTATCCTGAGTTTCTTGGAGGAAGAAAAGGATATAAATTCAATGAATAATTTCTTCTTCTACTTGAGCTTTCTTTTCTGGTTATTTTTAACTGCCAAAATCCACATGATGTGTGTCTCTACATTCAACTTTTTGGCATGTGATCTAGTCTAGTGCCAATTGAATTTGTTGGTTTGAGGGGTTTTTCATGGTATTTTCTTTACTACTATAAATTTTGTCTAAAATTTCCTGCACTTTCTAGTTGTGTGGGCAAGATACATATGAGTAGGATCAGATGTTTGGTGTTAAACATGGAACTCCTAATCTGCAGTATTTGCAGGAGAGAAAAAGCAGGGCTGTGTGCGTGTCTAAACTTCTTCCTTGTCAATTTTTCTCTGCATCTCTAGCTGCTTTCCCCCCTAACCTAGCTCTAAGGCAGCGTTTCCTGGTAAAGTGGGGGGAAATTGCAAAGCCAAAACAGATGGAGGAAGAGGGTTAAGCATCCCCTACAAATGCAAGCATACATAGGATTAGGAATCCTTGTTTGCTGAACATCAAGTTGTCACCATGGTCTTTTCGCTTATAACAGAGCTTTGGAATACATACTTTAGTACAGGTTTCGTAGTTATGCCTTTGTCAAATCTGGAAAAACTTAACAGATTTGTATCCTATTGACCCACCCTTCCCATTCCACAAAAGCATTTTTCTGGCTTTCTGCAATTGCCAGTTCTGGATGATGTAATGAAAATTTATTGTAAAGGACACAGAGATGTAAAGGCATGAGCTGAGGGAAAAGAGAAGAGAGAATGATGTATCCATGATGCTCTGTGTTGCCATGATTGGGAGGCTGGGGCATCCCATTTGCCCAATCACAGTAGTGCTGGCCGTTATGGATATGACATTTACCTCTTTGGACTAACTCCGCTGTAACCATGAGTGACTGGCCTGGGCATTTTTTTGAGTCACGTGTGAATAGGGCTATTGTCTAACCAATTCCTAGATCTTCCAGTGCATACAGTGCCTGATGTACAATGCAGTGTGGAGCAGAAAAGGCATTATTTGTCAGGGCAGAGGGAGGACACTCAGTGATGGATAATTTGGAGGGAGCTAATTGAGATTAACATTACAATTCTGGAACTCTTGAGTCTGATTCAGCAATTTACAATGTATTACATTTTATACTAGTAGATTGCAACATATCTGAGCAAAAATGAATATATTGATGAATGAGTGCTGTTCTTTGTACTCTGCAATTGACAGATGTGATCAGTGCAGCTTGCTTACCAATTTAGGAGAGGCCTATGATGCTCTTTGGGTTCAAGGATCAGATTTAAATACTCTCCTTTAAAGAGACAGAGACGGCAATGATTGGTGGGTTCAGACTGTTAACTTCTAAACCAGGATTGCACAATTTTGGCCTTCTTGCAAGATGTTCGGTTACAACTCACATTGTATCTGACTATTGGCTCCTGAGGGTGTTGGGTTGTCCAAAAATAATGGGAGGGCCGAAGTTGTGCAGCCTTGTTCTAAACTGTGATTTAAATGATTGTTGTGAACAAGGTTTGCATACTCTTCTTCCCAGTCCCCAATGAGGGGAGGAAACTGAAAACTTCCACTTTCAGTTTTGAATAAACAGTTTCCTATTGCATATGAGCTTGGGAAAATATGTCTGTATGTACTTAGTTAATAAATTTGTATAACCTCCACTACTGAAGTCTCTATGTAGCATATTTTAATTATGTGATTAGTTTAAAAAAATCAAAATATTTCAGATCCTGGTTTGTTAATCAGTAATCTATTTATAGTAACAATAGATGTAACAGGAAACTTGTGGTTTTTCAAAACCAAAAGTAGCAGCTTTCAATTTCTTCCCCGTTTCATTCTTGGGAGTAGAAGAAGAAGCCCATGAGCCTATGACTTTCTGCAGCTCAGTAGTGGATCTAAATAAGAACATAAGAACAGCCCTGCTGGATCAGGCACAAGGCCCATCTAGTCCAGCATCCTGTTTCACACAGTGGCCCACCAGATGCCTCTGGGGAGCCCACAGGCAAGAGGTATGTGCATGCCTATCTCTTGCTGTTGCTCTCCTGCAACTGGTATTGAGAGGCATCATGCCTCTGAGGCTGGAGATGGTCCAGAGCGCTGTGTGAAAAAGTACTTCCTCCTGTCGGTCCTAAATTTCCCAATCTTCAGTTTCACGGGGTGAGCCCTGATTCTAGTGTTGTGAGAGAGGGAATAAAATTTCTCTCTGTCCACCCTTTCCACTCCATGCATAATTTTATACACCTTGATCATTTCTCTCCTTAGTTGCCTCTTTTCCAAGGGAAAAAGCCCCAGATGCTGTAGCCTAGTCTCATAAGGAAGGTACTTCAGGTCCCTGATCATTTTGGTTGCCCTCTTCTGCACTTTTTCCAATTCTACACCAAAGCTGTACACAATACTTCAGATGTGGTCGCACCATAGATTTGTATAAGGGCATTACAATATCAGCAATTTTATTTTCAGTCCCCTTCCTAATGTTTCCTAGCATGGAATTAGCCTTTTCATAAGAACATAAGAACAGCCCTACTGGATCAGGCCCAAGGCCCATCTAGTCCAGCATCCTGTTTCTCACAGTGGCCCACCAGATGCCATTGGGAGCCTACAGTCAGGAGTTGAGGGCATGCCCTCTCACCTGCCATTGCTCCCCTGCAACTGGTACTCAGAGGCACCCTGCCCTTGAGGCAGGACGTGGCCTACAGCCCTCCGACTAGTAGCCATTGATAGACCTCTGCTCCATGAAGTCATCCAAACCCCTCTTAAAGCCATCCAGGTTGTTGGCTGTCACCACATCCTGAGGCAGAGCGTTCCACAAGTGGATCACGCGTTGTGTGAAAAAGTTCTTCCGTTTGTTGGTCCTAGACCTTCTGGCAATCAATTTCATGGAGTGACCCCTGCTTCTAGTGTTGTATGAGAGGGAAAAGAATCTCTCTCTCTCCACTTTCTCCACACCATGCATGATTTTATAGACCTCTATCATGTCTCCCCGCAGTCGTCTTTTTTCTAAACTAAAAAGCCCCAAGTGTTGTAGTCTTGCCTCATAGGAAAGGTGCTCTAGTCCCCTGATCATCTTGGTTGCCCTTTTCTGTACCTTCTCCAGTTCAACAATGTCCTTTTTAAGATGTGGTGACCAGAACTGTACGCAGTACTCCAAGTGTGGTCGCACCATACTTTTGTATAAGGGCATTATAATGTTAGCCGTTTTATTTTCAATCCCCTTCCTAATGATCCCTAGCATGGAATTTGCCTTTTTCACAGCTGCCGCACATTGAGTTGACACTTTCAACGAGCTGTCAACCACAACCCCAAGATCCCTCTCCTGGTCCATCACCGACAGCTCGGATCCCATCAGCATATACTTGAAGTTGGGGTTTTTCGTCCCAATGTGCATCACTTTACACTTGCTAACATTGAACTGCATTTGCCATTTTGTCGCCCACTCCCCCAGGTTGGAGAGATCCTTTTGGAGCTGCTCACAATCCGTTTGAGATTTCAGTACCCGGAAGAGTTTGGTATCATCTGCAAATTTGGCCACGTCGCTGCTTACCCCTGCTTCTAGATCATTTATGAATACATTAAAAAGCACCGGTCCCAGTACAGATCCCTGGGGGACCCCACTTCTTACTTCCCTCCATTGTGAAAACTCTCCATTTATACCTACCCTCTGTTTCCTGTCTTTCAACCAGTTAGCAATCCACACATGTACTTGTCCCTTTATCCCATGACAGCTAAGTTTCCTCAGGAGCCTTTGATGAGGAACTTTGTCAAAAGCTTTTTGGAAGTCCAGGTAGACTATGTCAACTGGATCACCTTGATCCACACACTTGTTGACACTCTCAAAGAAGTCCAAAAGGTTGGTGAGGCAAGATTTACCTTTGCGGAAGCCATGCTGGCTCACTCCGAGCAGGGCCTGTTCTTCTAGGTGCTTTACAATTTTATCCTTGAGGATGCTTTCCATCAATTTGCCTGGAACGGATGTTAGGCTAACTGGCCTGTAATTTCCCGCATCTCCCCTGGATCCCTTTTTGAAAATTGGTGTTACATTTGCCACTCTCCAGTCCTCTGGTACAGAGCCCGATTTCAGGGATAAGTTAAATATTTTAGCAAGAAGGTCGGCAATTTCACATTTGAGTTCTTTGAGGACTCTTGGATGGATGCCATCCGGCCCTGGTGATTTGTTAGCTTTCAGTTTTTCCAGACAGTTTAGAACATCATTCCTTGTCACTTTTATCTGACTCAGCTCTCTAGCCTCCATCCCTAAAAAGCCTGGTTCAGGAACAGGTATATGCTCAGTATCCTCTGCCGTGAAGACAGATGCAAAGAACTCATTCAGTTTCTCTGCAACCTCCCTATCCTCCTTAATAATCCCTTTCACTCCCTCATTGTCTAATGGCCCAACCGTCTCCCTGGCAGGTTTCCTGCTTCTGATGTACTTAAAGAAGTTTTTGTTATTTCACAGCTGCTGCGCACTGAGATGACACTTTCAATGAGCTGTTCACTACGACCCCAAGATCTCTCTCCTGGTCAGTCACCGAAAGCTCAGATCCCACCAGCGTATATGTGAAGTTGGTGTGTTTTGTTCCAATGCACATCACTTTACACTTGCTTACATTGAACTTCATTTGCCATTTTGTCATCCATTCTCCCAGTTTGGAGAGATCTTTTCAGAGTTCCTCACAATCTGTTGTGGATTTTACAACCCTAAGTAGTTTAGTGTCATCTGCAGATTTGGCCACTTCGCTGGTTACCCCAAGTTCTACATCATTTGTGAACAAATTAAAGAGCACTGGTCCCAGTACTGATTCCTGGGGGACCCCACTTCCTACCTACCTGCATTGTGAAAACTGTTCATTTATTCCTACTCTCTGTTTCCTGTCCTTCAACCAGTTACCAATCCACACATGAACCAGTCCCCTTATTCCATGACTGCTAAGTTTACTTAAGAGCCTTTGGTGGGGAAATTTGTCAAAAGCTTTTTGGAAGTCCAAGTATACTGTGTCAATCGGATAACCTTTATCCACATGCCTGTTGACACTCTCAAAGAACTCCAAAAGGTTAGTGAGGCAAGACTTTCCCTTGCAGAAGCCATGCTGGTTCTCCTTCAACAAGGCCTTTTCTTCTATATGCTTAACAATTTTGTCCTTAAGTATGCTTTCCATCAATTTAACTGGCATCGAAGTTAAGCTGACTGGCCTGTAATTTAGAAGACCATCTTGACTGTGTTGATGTGTTTAGGCATTTTTCTGTAGTCAGTTCTCAGGTTTCGGAAGCCACTGTTCTTAATCTGACTCGTATTCTTATAACTAGCTCGTATTCTTGAAACTAAGATTAAACATATTTTATAGTGGTTTATAATTGCAATAGTAAAGGGATCTGCTGAACTCGAAATTCCCTAGTAAGTCTTTCTTTCATAACCCACACATCTTATATGGCTTGTACCAATTTTAAAAAGGGACTTAAGAACATAAAAACAGCCCTGCTGAATGAAGCCCAGGGCCCATTTAGTCCAGGAGTCTGTTTCATACAGTGGCCCACCTCTAGAGAGGAGAGCTGGTCTTGTGGTAGCAAGCATGACTTGTCTCCTTAGCTAAGAAGGGTCCACCCTGGTTGCATATGGGAGACTAGAAGTGTGAGCACTGTAAGATATTCCCCTAAGGGGATGGAGTCGCTCTTGGAAGAGCAGAAGGTTTCAGGTTTCCTCCCTGGCTTCTCCAAGATAGGGCTGAGAGATTTTATAAAGGGGGAGGCAGATGGAGGCCGTGTCCAGTGCGATGTTGCCTGCTGAGATAACGGCAGCGTAGGGAGGTGGCTGCACTTGCTTGGCCCCCAAAGCAGCAACCACAGTAGGAAAGAAGGAGCGACCCAGCAACACTGTAGTGGGATTATCACCAGTGCTAGAAGCTGTCCCTGTGTGCTCCTTTGACTGGGTTTCCACTCTTCCGGCATGCTCATTGCTTTCCAGACTTCCCTCCCTGTCACCCAGGCCCTGGCTGCTTTGGTGGTTAAGGTGCTCTCCCTACAGGAGGAGTGAATGGAATGAGTGGATGATGGAGAGGGGTTCTGCTTTTCTTGGACATGCTGTTTTGGTGTTGAAGCTGAGCTCTTAAAATTCCATAAAAACAAGATTTATTCTATTTGAGCTTTTCTGATTGGTTTTGACCTGTGCTTAGGCTCCTGTTTGTAGTACTATATTATCTTCTCTGCCACTTATCAAAATTTGATAATTATTGGGGAATAGTGCTAGATTCCCTCAGTAGACAAGATCTGGAATATATTTATAGCTGTTTTATTACTGAAACTTGGGTCTTTAATAGAGTCTTTCCCTCTTTTTCAGAAAAATCTATATATTTAATTCTCTTAGCTGGTATGCGTGCCCAGGATTTGGTGGCGGAACTCTCGCGAGAGTTCCTGGCATTGGACAAGAGTTCGGGGCATATATATATATATGGTGGTGGTGGTGGTGGGCCGCAAAATGCAGCGGGATGACCTGGTAAGGGGGAGGCCGGGGGTGGGAGGCAGAGGCGGGACGGCAGGCCAGGCCATCCTGGGTAAGGGGGAAACAGCGGCGGCAAAGCTCAGTCTGGCCGCCGGGGGTGGGAGGCGGTGGTTGGACGGCCAGCGAGATGAGAAAGTGGCGGGGAAGAAAGAAGAGACTGGGAAGGGAGTGAGTGGGAAAGAGAGGGGGGCACGGAGGGGAGGTGGGGCAAGAGAGTGGGGGAGGGGAGGGGGCAAGAAAGTGGGGCAGGGAGGAGGGGGGCAAGAGAGAGTGGGGGGAGGGGGACAAGAAAGTGGGGCAGGATGGAGGGAGGGGGAGGGAGAGTGGGGCAGGAGGGAGGGGGGGACAGTCAGCCCCAAATAGCGCACAGATGCTCTGTGTGGGTCGGCTAGTTCTGAACTTATTTTAATTATTATTGAGATCATTGAGTGTTAAAACTCTGCTGAGAAGAATAGTTAAAATTTAATATTCTGAATTTTTCTGAAAAAGAAAAAAAGACTCTATTGAAGATGCATGTTTAAGTAATGAAAACAGTTATAAACATATTCCTAGTTAATTAAGTGAAGGTTTTTGTTCAGTACATCTACTGAGGGAATATAGCACTATTCCCCAAGAATTATCAAATTTTGATAAGTGGCAGAGAAGATAATAAAGTACAGCAAGTAGGCGCCTAACGCACAGGTCAAAACCAGTCACTATATCAAGAAGACACAACTTTCAGAAAAGTTCAGACAGAATAAATTTTGTCGTTATGCAATATTAAAAGCTCAGCTTAAAACCAAAAGCTAGCATACTTTGTTTAGCACTATAAAGCTATACATCCCAATTTTCTAAATAGAATAAATATTATCTATATTATTAACTGGTTATTAATTGCGTGGGGACATGGTTATTAATTGGTTATTAATTGGTAATTAATTAATTGATTGATTGGTTATTAATTGGTTGTAATGGTTATTAATTGGCTATTAATTGCGTGGGGACATGGTAGAAAGGAGGTGATTGGCTGACAGAGTTTGCAAGCAGAAGCACCTGATTGGGCAGTGGGGATTCCATATGCAGATAGGGAGAAGGAGCCTGTGAGAGCAGAAGCACCATGGTGATTGGGCAGTGGGGATTCCATATGTGGATAGGGAGGAGGAGCCTGTGGCACTGTGGTGATTGGGCAGTGGGGATTCCCTATGCAGATAAGGAGGAGGAGCCTGTGATGGTTAAGGTCAGTTGGAACGCAACTGTTACTGGTCGGAAGATGCTCTTGATTGTAGAGGAGAGGAATCTATAGATAGATAGATAGATAGATAGCATGCAGGGGTCTGCAAAAAGATGGGTCGTGAGGGAGGAAAGAGCCCCTTCAGGAGAACGAGGATGCCGTTGTGTGAATTAAATGAGGAAACAAGATGAACAAAATCTGTTAACTCAGGGAGGGAGGAAGAGAGAAAAAACATGAAGGGAGGGAAAAGAAAGAGTGGGGAAGAGTGAGTGGAGGAGAGAGAAAGAGAAAAAGAAGGGAGGGGGAAGAGAGACAGAAGGAAGGGCAAGGGACCGGCCCGAGCCTGTCAACAGCCTGGGGGGAATGAGTGGCCCTGGCAGCACTAGCAGCAAGGAAGGGCCCTGTCAACCACTGCTGCTGTTTGGGGCTACCGAAGCCATTGTCACAGGGAGGCAGGCAGGCAAGGGATGGGTCCAGGCCTGTCAGCGGCCTGAGGGGAACGAGGCCATGGTGGTGGCAGCAGGGAGGAAAGGCCCGGTCAACCACTGCTGTTGCTTCTGGGGGGAGGAGCAGGAGCGGGGTTCAGGTGAGGGTGGGGAGGTCTCTGATAGGGGGCTGCAGCTTGGCCAATAGGTGGCAGGAATGCTGCAGCCACGACCAAGAAGGGTGAGGGGGATGGAAGCAACAAGATGGAGGAGAGCAGGAGTGCAGCTCTGGTGAGGTGGAGAGATCTCTCAGGTGAGAGGAACAATCAAGTACTAATGCGCAGATGCTCTAGAGTGCACAAAAGTTCCAGCATTGAAGCTGAGAGAAATAATGGCAGCGGAGCCCCTCCAGCCAGAAGAGGTGGGTGGACGGCGGGCAAAGCCCCGCCAGCCAGGAAGAGGAGGTGGTGGCGGGGAGAAATAATGGCAGTGGCGAGGAGGTGGGCAGACAGCGGGAAAAGCCCTACCAGGTGGGAGGAGGAGGTGGGAGGCGGCGGCGGGATGGCCTGGCCCTGGCCCGCCCAATGGGGAGAGCTATGGGGGGAGAGTGCTGTGGGGGGCAGAGCAAGTGAGCTGCAGGGGGTGGGGGGAGGGAGCGGGGGCATGGGCGGGTGGAGGTAGTGAGTGGCGGGGGTGGGGGGAGGGAGCAAGTGGTGGGGTGGGTGGAGGGAGCGAGCGAGCAGCGGGGGGCATGAGCGAGCGGGGGTGGGGGAGCGAGCGAGCAGCGGGGGCGGGGGAGCGGGCGGGGGAGTGGGCGAGGGAGCGGAGCGGGCAGGGCGAGGGAGCGAGCGGCGGGAGCAAGGGAGCGAGCGGTGGGGGGAGCGAGGGGCGGGGGAGTAAGCAGCGGGGGCGGGGGAG
Source organism: Hemicordylus capensis (assembly GCF_027244095.1). Classification (NCBI taxonomy): domain Eukaryota; kingdom Metazoa; phylum Chordata; class Lepidosauria; order Squamata; family Cordylidae; genus Hemicordylus; species Hemicordylus capensis. The sequence goes on along the minus strand of NC_069657.1, from coordinate 436,835,058 downwards.
CGAGGGGGCAGGGGGAGCGAGCGAGCAGTGGGGGCGTGGGGAGCGGGCGAGCGGCGGGGGAGCGAGCGGTGGGGGGAGCATCCGAGCGAGCGGCGGGGGGCAGGGAGAGCGAGCGAGTGGTGGGCGGTGGAGGGATCGAGCGAGCTGCGGGGGGGAGCGATCGTGAGTGCTGAGGTGGGGGAAGCCACAGGCTCAGTGCACAACTGCACAGATGCTCTGTGCGGGGTCAGCTAATTTTATATATTATATTATAATTTTATAAATAGAATAGAATTGCAAAATATACTTCTTTGCTTAAGTATTTGTGTGTGTACATGTTATATCTATATTGGCACATAATAATGCATATGCGCGCACACCTCCCTGATACTGCTGCCCAGAACCAACCTCATTCTGCTCACTGATGACAAAATTAGAGGGAACACTGGTCCCTAGTAGGACATTTCCATTCAGGTCTCATATTGTTACCCACAGAGTTTCTGTGGAGGACTCCAGTCTTCGCAGGTTTTCTTGCTTGTTGGATTCTATCCCTTCTCTATTATACCGTGCAACTTCACCCCCAGATCATTCCTCCATGTCCTTTCTATAGAGTTTATATCCATGAATAACAGAGTCCCACTGGTTTTCACTGTTCCACCATGTTTCCGTTATGCCCACTATATCTATGTTTTTGTTATCAACCAAGCAATCCAGCTCGCCCATCTTGGCTTGAAGGTTTCTGGCATTGGCATATAAGTACTTATATACTGAACCTCTTACCTGGTGTGTGCTATCATTCTTATGGCCATTTGATCTCTTTGATCAGCTAGCACAACCTTCTGTCTGCTTTTATTTGGTTCTACTCTGTCCCCTTCTGGATTTACTGGAGTATTTGCACAATCACACCTTAAGGGATGGTATTTGCCGATCCGGATACTGCCAGCTCCTGTCGGCTATCCCCCAGGTGTCATATTAAAAGCTGCTCTGTGACCTTTTAAATTTTAAGTGCCAGTAGTCTGGTTCCAGTTTGATTCAAGTGGATCCCGTCCCTTTTGTTCAGCCACATCTTATCCCAAATTGTATTCCAGTGCCTAACAAAGATAAACCCCTCCTCGCGGCACCATCATTTCATCTACACATTGAGACCCCTCAGCTCTGCCTGACTTGCTTACCCTATGCAAGGAACAGGTAGCATTTCTGATAATGCTACCTTGGAGATCCTGGACTTCAGTATGCTAGTCCAGTATCCTGTTCCACACAGTGGCACATCAGGATCTCTCGACTGCATTTCCCAACATCATTGTTGTCGATGTGCACCACGACAGCTGACTCCTCCCCAGTACTGGCTAACAGCCTATCTATCATGTGACATCTGCAACCTTTGCACCAGACAGGTGAAGACAGACTGCACCACTGTGCAGTCTACATGTGGGTCACAGACCGATCTCTTTATACCCCTGATGATTGAATTGCCCACTACTAGGAGGCCTTCACTCTCCATAGGATTATCCCCTGTGTGAGAGGATGTACCTCTCTGACTCTCTTGAGCTTCTCCAGATGAGCCACCTTGGCTTCGAGGGAATGAACTTGTTTCCTGAAAGCCATGAACTACTTGCACTGAGCAGACACCCCATGATTTCTGCCCATTGAGCAAGACTTGTATCCCAGAATACTGTAAGATGAGACAGAACAGTGGTACATATGCTAGTAACCTTCAGACTTGACTACTGCAATGTACTCTATGTGGGGCTGCCTTTGTATGTAGTCTGGAAACTGCAGTTGGTAAAGAATGTGGCAGCCAGGTTGGTCATCTCGAAGAGACCATATTACTCCTGTTTTGAAAGAGCTACACTGGCTGCCAATAAGTTTCCAAGCAAAATACAAGGTGCTACCCTAAGTGGCTTAGACGCTGGGTATTTAAGAGAATGTCTTCATTGCCATGAACCCCACCGCATGTTGAGATCATCTAGAGAGGCTCATCTGCAGTTGCCATCGGCTTATTGGGTGGCCACATAGGGATGAGCCTTCTCTGTTGCTGCCCTGAGACTCTAGAATGTGCTCCCTGCTGAAATAAGAGCTTCCCCATCTCTGACAACCATTAATTAATTTATTAGTTTCTATACTGCCCAAAACTTGCATCTCTGGGTGGCTTACAATTAAGATCATTTTTAAAATTAAAACATTTAAAACCTAGTATTAACATTATTTAAAATAATAAATCTAAAAGTCTGGGTGAATAAATGTGTTTCCAGTACTTTTTAAAAAGTTGCCAGAGATGGGGAGGCTCTTATTTCAACAGGGAGCACATTCCAAAGTCTAGGGGCTGCAATGGAGAAGGCCTGTTCCCGAGTAGCCTCCAGATGAGTTGGCGGCAGCCGCAGGCAAACCTCTCCAGATTATCTTAGCAGGTGGTGGGGCTAATGGCAAAGAAGACATTCTCTTAAATACCCAGGGCCTAAGCTGTTTAGGGCTTTATAGGTTTTAACCAAAACCTTGTATTTTGCCCGGAAATGTATTGGCAGCCAGTGCAATTCGTTCAACACAGGAATAATATGGTCTCTCCTAGATGACCCAGAGACCAACCTGGCTGCCGCGTTCTGAGCCAACTGCATTTTCCGGATTACATACAAAAGCAGCCCCACATAGAGTGCACTGCAGTAATCCAGCCTAGAGGTTGCCCGCATATGTACCACTGTTTAGAGGTCGTTCATATCAAGAAACAGATGCAGCTGGCGTATCAGCCTGATCTGATAAAAAGCACCTCTGCCCACCACTTCAACCTGGGACACCAGAGAGAGGTTTGGATCCGGAAGCACCCCCAGACTGCATACCTGTTCCTTCTGGGGGAGCGTGACCCCATCCAGAACTGACAGATCAAAACAATCTCCCGAGTTCAGACCCTGCACAATAACTACCTCCGTCGTATATGGATTTAGCCTCAGTTTGTTATCCCTCATCCAACCCATTACTGCCTCCAGGCAGGCGTTATTTATGCTTTCTCCTGATGAGGTTAACATGGATAAATAGATTTGGGTATCATCAGCATACTGATAACACCCTGCACCAAATCCCCTGATGATCTCTCCCAGTGGTTTCATGTAGATATTAAACAACATTGGAGCCCAGAGGAGCACCATACAAAAGTTCAGATTTTGAAGAACAACAGTCTACAAGAGACACCATCTGGAATCTGCTTGTGAAGTAGGAGTGGAACCACTGCAAAGCAGTGTCTCCCATCCCCAATCCCCTCAGACGATCCAGAAGGATACTATGGTCAATAGTATTGAAAGCCGCTGAGAGATCCAAAAGGACCAACAGAGTCACACTCCTTCTGTCAATTCCCAATTGGAGATCATTCATCAGGCTGACCAAGGCAGTCTCCACCCCATAGCCCACCTGAAAGCCGGTTTGAAATAGGTCTAGATAATCAGTTTCCTCCAAGACTGCCTGGAGCTGGGAGGCTACCACCTTCTCAATCACCTTGCCCAACCATGGAAGGTTGGAGACAGGCCTGTAATTATTTAACACTGAGGGATCCAAGGCAGGCCTCGTCAGAAGTGGTCTGATTGTCTCCTTAAGACAAGGAGGCATCCTGCCCTCCCTCAGAGAATAATTTATAATCTCTACCAGGCCCTCTACAACAGCCTCCCTGCCAAATAGTATAAGCCATGTCGCACAAGGATCAAGAGGGCAGGTGGTAGGGCACACCATTCCAAGCAACTTGTCCATATCCTCGGGAGTCACAAACTGGAACTGATCCAGGGTCATCACATAAGAGGAGCTTATATGCTGGATACCTCGGCATCAGACTCTGTAACAATTGTGGAGTTTGAATCCAAGTTGGCCCGAATACGAGAGATTCTGTCCAAAAAAATCAGTTATAACAAGTAACTTGGTTCTAAGTACTGATTGAAGGGGGGCACATTAGTCCCTTCACGACCCTGAACAACTTGGCCGGACGTGAACTTGCAGATACGATACGGGAGGGGGGGAAATCACTTCTTTGCCACACGTATTGCCTGAGCATAGATCTTCAAATGCTCTCTATGTAATAATTTGTTGGATTCGAGTCGAGTCTTCCGCCCGCTTCAGCCCTCGTAGTTCTTCCATATACCAAGGGGCCAGTTTTGAAGTGGGTTGGAGAGGATACTTAGGAGCGACCGTGTCCAGTGCCCTGGTGAGTTGATTATTCCAATTCTCCACCAGAGCGTAGACAGGGTCACCAGCAGAGCCAACACTAAATCCCTCCAAGGCGCCTTGGAATCCTTTTGGATCCAGTAACCTTCTAGGGCGGACCATCCTAATGCCCCCCCCCCGCCCCTGCAGAGGTGGGATGTGGTCATGAATCAATGGGGAAATCACAGGAGTCCCCACTCACGGTATGCCACACTGTTCACAGTGAAAGACTAGATCAAGCATATGACCAGCAATATGGTCCTGAGACCACCTGGGATAAGCCCATAGTTGTCAGGGCCGCTATGAACTCCTGAGTTGCCCCATACAAATTGGAACCAAAGTGAACATTGAAGTTGCCCAGCACTGCAAGCTTGGGAGACTTGAATGCCAAGCCTGAGACCAAGTCCGCCAGCTCAGTTAGGGGACTCCGTCAGGCAGCGGGGCAATGGGTGCACCAACAGAAGTCCCAGTCTATCCCTCTTTCCCAAACGTAGGTATACACATTCAGTGTGGTCAGACACTTCGACAGGGATCCTGGTCAGGGAGATATTGTTCTTATAGACCACTGCCACTCCATCTCCCTGACCACTTCCCCTCCCCTCCCCTCCTCTCCTCTTCAACAGAATACCCTGGAGGAAGAAGCCAGGACCAGACTGGGCCACCAGCCTCCCCCAACCGAGTCTCTGTAATACATACCAGGTCTGCCCCTTCATCCAGAATCAAATCATGGATGATTTCAGGTTTTTTCTGGACCGACCTGACATTACAATACTTTTAAACAAGTATTTAAAGACTTATCTCTTCACCCAACTTTTTAATTTCACAGTGATTTTAACGTTTTTATTTTGTTTTAAATTGCTTTATGTTGTAAACTGTACAGAGGTGGAAATTTGGGGGCAGTGAACAAATTCGATTGAATGAATGATTCATTATAGAAGATGGAAAATAAAAGCAACACTTGTAAAACTTTCTCTCCTTTCTCTCCTGCCTGTGGCTTCCAGCGGGATCTGATGGGCTACTGTGCGAAACAGGATGTTGGACTAGATGGGCCTTGGGCCTGATCCAGCAGGGCTGTTCTTCTGTTCTTCTGTTCTACCCTGTTTGACTTGTATTTAGAGGTAGTCTTGTGTGTGTGTTGCTGTACACAAAAGAAATGTATTTTGTGAACAAAAGGAGAGCTGGTCTTGTGGTAGCAAGCATGATTTGTCCCTTTAGCTAAGCAGGTTCCACCCTGGTTACATATGAATGGGAGACTAGAAGTGTGAGCACTGCAAGATATTCCCTTCAGGGGATGGAGCTGCTCTGGGAAGAGCAGAAGGTTTCAAGTTCCCTCCCTGGCTTCTCCAAGATAGGGCGGAGAGAGATTCCTGCCTGCAGCCTTGGAGAAGCCACTGCTAGTCTATGAAGACAATACTGAGCTAGATAGACCAATGGTCTGACTCAGTATATGGCCGCTTCCTATGTTCCTATGTCTTGGCTCTTTTCCAGAGGGCTGAAAGGTCTAAAAACAATTTATGGTTTTTAAGTGTACACACAGGGTTGTACAATGTCCCCTAGCCTCACAAGTGTGTGTTTTCCTGCTCCCCTTTGTGCACATGGTTTGGGAAAATTCTGCTTCCAATTCTGACTTAGAATAAGCAAGAATGGTTTGTTACATCCAAACCACGTATTTGTGACTTATTCTAAATGAGTTTCAAAATGAACCAGGATCTGAAGCTGGGGTCAAATTACATGAGTACATGTAAGAAGAGATTTCTGGAATTTGAGTCTTGAAGTCTGGTGGGAAAGTACTGCAGTGCAATTGTTCACATCTGTTCACTCAGCCACCTCAAGTTATGGTAGCTTAACAGGCATCTTTTCTCTCGTAGAAGAATTGCTGTATACAGTTAGGAAGGCTTACTAGTTTACCTGAAATACATGTGGTCTTCATGTATTTGTGATTATTATAGCAGCTAACTGTAGACCTCTTCTCCCTGAGAGAAGCTGTAATAATGTCTCTCGTTTTTGCTTTTCTTCCTGTACAAAGTATATAATAGAAATGTGTAGCAAAGCACAAGGCCAACAATCTTTTAAGGCGCAGTCTTTTAAGGTACAGACAAGCAGCCTCAGTATATGTGACACAAGTAGCATGAGTACTGGGGATTTGTGTCACATATGGATGGGAGCTGTTAGGACTGCTGGGCCAGGCTGCAGCATAGACAGGCCTAAGGACCTGCCTGTTTGCAAATGTGATAGGCCAGCAGCAAAAGTGCCCTACGTGGGGAAGTTGCAATTCGCTACTGTACTGTGCATATATAGTAGCACTACCTCATCGTTGGCCTTGATTTGTACTGCACTTGCCAAAAGGTTTGGCTACTTCTCTTTCAAGGAAATCCGGGGGCACATTTTGTATCCTTTTAATTTGCTTCATAACTACTTTAGGCTAGAGGAAAAGGCAAGTCTAAGATAGTGTTGTATTTACTGTTAATGTTATTTATGAATTGATTACTAAGAGATTTATAAGTTTTAAGTATACTTTACTGATGCTTACATACAGATTTGAATAATCTAAAATATGTAAGTGTAACAGGCAAACTATATATTAATACATAGAAAATAAAAATGCACAGCATGTTTCACCAAGATATCTCGCAGGTTAGCCAATCTCTCAATGTACCATAGAGCTTTTTCTACCTTTTGTTGGCGAGTAGCACTGCTTCCAGGAACCACTGCTGTGAGTAGGAATGGACAACACACCGTATAGTTATTGTTGCAGTAAGGGAGCATCTTTATTAAGTTGCTGCTCTCTCCTAGTCTCTTTCTGTCCTCCATTCCTTCCTTGATCAAACTGTACCTTCTTTGAAAGATGGGGTCTGGGCTGTACTGGCACATTGCCGTCTTGACCATATCCATTTCTGTTGAGGTTTAGCCAAGCAAAGCAGTGCTGTGTAGTCCCTGTGACAGTGGTGCTGCTTCATGCAATGTAGAGTAATCTGCCATACTGTGAAGCACCACCAGTGATGTCCATACAACTGGTTAAAAAGCATTGATCTGGCAGCTTGCTTGCTTTCTGTAACTTGAAAATAGAGCAGTGTGTATTTTTCTGTGCTAACAATACAACTTATGTCATTTTTATGTCAAATTTTGTTATTTCCCTCCCTTTGTTTCTTGGCAGATGATGATGTACCTGCAGATATGGTTGCAGAAGAATCAGGTCCTGGTGCACAAAATAGTCCATACCAACTTCGCAGAAAAACTCTTTTACCTAAAAGAACAGCTTGCCCTACAAAGAGCAGTATGGAGGTATTTAAAACAACAACAAAGACGTATTTTTCACCTTCTAAAATCAATATGTAACATAGTACTCTAGTTTAGATGCAATGTGAGTCAGGACTGGATCTTGATTTCATGTGATATCCTCAGTTTTGGGTGCAAATGTTTTCCCCCTTTGTACACAAGAGAAAAGATTCTACTTCAGAGCCTGGCTTAGACAAGCCAGGTTCTTTTATTACATCAAAACCAGGCAATCCTGGTTTATCCTAGCCAGAGTTTCCAAATAAAAAAGAATCTGGCCAGCTAAAGATCCTGGTATATTTGGCAATTTGGGTTAGATATAGGCAATATTGCCTGATAAAGACACAATGAGAGATCCTGGCTTGTTTTATGTCAGAACTGGACCAATGAATATTTTCCACTATGCCATACATTGAAAGGCCAATGGGTGGGGGAAATTCCACATGTGAGAGCAGCATGAATGGGAGAGGGAGGATTTGGTGAGACTGTGGCCAGTATATTTAGAATAACTATGCCACAACTAATCTACTTTTCTAAAAACCTGCCAGGGTGCCTCTACTTCAACTACAGAGAACTTTGGTCATCGAGCGAAACGTGCTAGAGTATCTGGGAAGTCGCAGGATTTATCAGGTAATTGTTTTTGCTTTGAGAACTTTTTGTTTAAAAGCTGTATGTGTGCGTGTGTGTGTATGTATATATATATATATATATATATATATATATATATATATATACACATATACATATATACACACACACACTTACTTACTTACTTACTTACTAGCTATGCTCTCCAGGAGTCGGCACCGACTCGACTGCACACTTTACCTTTACCTTTACCTGAAGTTATGCAGTGAAAGGGAACAGTTGCTGGTTTTCTTTTCTTCACTTAAATTAGTCTCCTTTCTTTCCCTCCCTCCTTTATTTCTCCTTTCTTTGTGCCAGAGAAGTTCCTTTCCTCCTCCTCCTCCTCTTCCTCCTCCTCCTCACTTGCTTTTCTGACCCTCTACCTTCTTTAGTTCATTCTTTGAATTGTATTTTTAACTGTGGTTTGGAGCATATCTGGTGGCATTTTAGCCAGCTAGCAGATGTTGCTGATCAACATGAACACTGTGAAAAGCAAAGCTGGTGGTGATGTGAAACAGAGAAGAGTAGAGCTGGTCTTGTGGTAGCAAGCATGACTTGTCCCCTTAGCTAAGCAGGGTCTGCCCTGGTTGCATTTGAATGGGAGACTACGTGTGAACACTGTAAGATATTCCCCTTAGGGGATGGAGCTGCTCTGGGAAGAACAGAAGTTCCCAAGTTCCCTCTCTGGCACCTCCAAGATAGGGCTGAGAGGGACTCCTGCCTTCAACCTTGGAGAAGTCGCTGCCAGACACTCTGACTCAGTATATGGCAGCTTCCTATGTTCCAGTGTTACTAAAGATGCTGCCTGCTTGCCTTTCCAGAAGGTTGGCCCTCCATTGAAAACAATGGCACTTATTTTAAGTTGAATTAAAGGTAATTAGGCATCCAAGGTGGCTGGTTTCTCTTAGAGGAAGGAGTATATATAAGGTCTGAATTTTCTAAACCCTTAAATGTTTTGGAAGGTAAGGGGAAGTATGGATTTTAGACCCCTTTAAAGCTCACAGCACACATTTGGAAATTATATATGTTTGATGATGCTGATGATAATTGCCTTGGTTGTAAAGCGGCTTTCTAACTCCCCTCCCCCTTTTTAAAAAGCTTGAATGATTTTTAAAAGGGAGAGTTGTAGGTAATCCCCTGCTAACTGGGCAAAGAGGCACCTTTTAAACATGGTGAGTCTCTTTATTTAGCAGGGGGAGAGTAACTGGCCCTATCCACTCCCAGCACAGTACCTCCAGTGACTATTGCTGGTGTCCATCTTGTTTGTTTTTTTAGAATGTGAGTCCTTTGGGGACAGGGAGCCATCCATCTTATTTATTTATTATTTCTCTGTGTAAAGCTACCTGAGCCATTTTTGGAAGGACGGTATAGAAATTGAATTAATAATAATCATCATTATCATCAAAAAATAACTGAGCACATGAACCAAACAACCACCAGGGTTCGACTTCCAGCTCTAAAAACAGTTGCCAAAAAACAACTTGCTCAGGCATTAAAAGATGTCAATGCTGCACTTGCAGAAATAACAATCAATAATTTGCAAGAAACAAACCAACTAATGTACAGTGCAGCAACGATAACAACACAAGAGCTCGGATATAAGATCAGTGGATCTATAAAAAAAAGAAAGCAGTACATCACCTAAATGGAAGATTCGATTAGAAAATAAAATCTCCAGGCTTAGATCAGATGCTAGTAAATTGAAAGATATGAAAGACAAGAAGCTGAAGAATGAAAACACCAAACAGTATCTGATCCAAAAATACCACCTAGATTCAAGGAAAATTAGAGAAGTCCTGGAAATAATAAAGCAGCAAATAACAGCAGTGTCAAAGAAGATTAGCAGATATGAAGCCAGAATTACACAACACAGGCAGAATCTCCAATTCCAGTCAAATCAGAGACGTTTCTACCAAAGCCTAGAAGGAGAAACTGCAAGAAACATAGAAACACCAAATAAAGAAGAAACAGTGCAATTCTGGGGGAAATTATGAGACAATCCAATAGATTATAATAAAAAAGCAGGCTGGATGAAAGAGGTCGAAAAATGTAACCAACAAACGCAAGATCTAATAATAACACCAGAATTAATAAGTGAAAGATCAAAGAAAATTAAAAATTGGACTGCGCCAGGTGACAATGAACTGCATGGCTTTTGGCTTAAACACCTAACAAGCCTTCATAAACAACTATCAAAACAGTCCAATCACATTTGGCAAGGAGGTGATATTGAACAATGGCTAACAACTGGGAAAACTCATCTCATCATGAAAGACCCAGCAAAAGGTGCAGTTCCAAGTAATTATAGACCGATAACCTGCCTGCCAACCATGTTCAAATTATTAACTGGAATAATAGCAGATGAAGTGAAGCAACACTTATTAACTAACAAACAGCTTCCAGTTGAACAGAAAGGAAATTGCCCGAACACCAGAGGCACAAAAGACCAGCTTCTGATTGACAAAATGATTTTAGAAAACTGCAAGAGAAGAAAAACCAATCTAAGTGTTGCATGGATTGACTACACCACAAATCTAAAGATCGTAAGACCCGGAAAATCATGACCATCAATCATGCTCTGCACCCCCGCAGTGATGTCGATAGGCTATACCTCCCTCGCAGCTCAGGTGGAAGAGGAATGCTGCAAGTCCATCAAACAGTAGAGGAGGAGAAAAGAGGCCTTGAAGAATATATCAAGGACAGTGAAGAAGATGCACTTAAAATTGTCAATAATGCGAAACTATTCAACACCAATGAAACAAAGCAGGCCTACAAGAAAGAACAAGTCAAGAACCGAGCAGAAAAATAGAAAATAAGCCACTGCATGGTCAGTATTTGCACAATATAAGTGGAAAATCAGATATCACCAAGACCTGGCAATGGCTTAAGAATGGCAACTTGAAGAAAGAAACAGAGGGTTTAATACTGGCTGCACAAGAACAGGCACTAAGAACAAATGCAATAAGAGCAAAAGTGGAAAAATCCACCACAAACAGCAAGTGCCACCTTTGTAAAGAAGCAGATGAAACCGTGGACCACCTAATCAGCTGTTGTAAGAAGATCGCACGGACTGAATACAAACAAAGGCATGACAAAGTAGCAGGGATGATACACTGGAACATCTGCAAAAAATACAAGCTACCTGTAGCCAAAAATTGGTGGGACCATCAAATTGAAAAAGTTGAAGAAAATGAAGATGTAAAAATATTATGGGACTTCCGACTACAAACATGCAAACATCTGCCACACAATACACCAGATATAACTGTAGTCGAGAAGAAAGAAAAACAAGTCAAAATAATCGACATAGCAATACCAGGGGATAGCAGAATAGAAGAAAAAGAAATAGAAAAAATCATCAAATACAAAGATCTACAAATTGAAATTGAAAGGCTGTGGCAGAAAAAGACCAAAATAATCCCAGTGGTAATTGGCGCCCTGGGTGCAGTTCCAAAAGACCTTGAAGAGCACCTCAACAGCATAGGGGCCACAGAAATCACCATCTGCCAATTACAAAAAGCAGCTTTACTGGGAACAGCCTATATTCTGCGACGATATCTATAACAATTGACAATAAAATTCAGCCATCCCATGTCCTTGGGAAGGATTTGATGTCTGGATAAATCAAACCAGTCAATAACACATGTCTGACTGTGTAAACAAGAAATTCCCCCAGTGAAGCACTACCTTGGTGTGGTTGTGGGGCTTGCGTGCTCTGAGGGAGGTGAGAGCTGTGCCAGAGGTCCAACCATACTGGACAGGTCTCACCAGAGGAGCCAGACAAAGAGTTCCTCTCCCATCAACAATATGGTGAGATGTAACTTTAATAAAACTATACCACATCGGTCGTTGCCCGGGTCAACAAGGACCGTGCCAGGTGCTGGAGTCCCTGGACATCTGGTGGCAAGTGTGCAACAGGACTTAAGATCTTCAGCTGAGCAACCAGGGCTGGAGACTGCAAAGTTACTGGAAGAAACGTCGCTTAACCGAAAACAATATACGAAAAATGACAACAAGGAAATAATGATCTGCTATTACAAGTCTAGTCCAACTAGAAGAGGTTATTTTAAAAGAATGTACCAAATCTGGAAAGAGAAGCATCCAGATACAGAAATCACAGAAGAAAGGCTAGCAGACCAGAGAAGATTCATAATAAGTAATAAAATATTCACAGGAGTTGAGCTGGAAGAACTGCAAAGAGCAACACAGGCTCAAGATATGGAAGAAGAATTACCACCAACTGAAGCAGTTACTCAGGCGCAGGTAGAGGAGGTGTTGGAAATAGAGGACGCCACTGTTGCTGAACTGTTTCAAAATCAAAACCAGGCAACCTCCCCTTTGCCTTCACCTCAAAAACCCGAATACCGTTTAACAGAAAAGCAAGAAGAACTAAAGCAAAAAATAACAGAGCACATGAACCAAACAACCACCAGCGTTCGACTTCCCGCTCTAAAAACAGTTGCCAAAAAACAACTTGCTCAGGCATTAAAAGATGTCAATGCTTCACTTGCAGAAATAACAACCAATAATTTGCAAGAAACAAACCAACTAATGTACAGTGCAGCAACGATAACAACACAAGAGCTCGGATATAAGATCAGTGGACCTGTAAAAAAAAGAGGAAGTAGTACATCACCTAAATGGAAGATTAGATAAGAAAATAAAATCTCCAGGCTTAGATCAGATGCTAGTAAATTGAAAGATATGAAAGACAAGAAGCTGAAGAATGAAAACACCAAACAGTATCTGATCCAAAAATACCACCTAGATTCAAGGAAAATTAGAGAAGTCCTGGAAATAATAAAGCAGCAAATAACAGCAGTGTCAAAGAAGATTAGCAAATACGAAGCCAGAATTACACAACACAGGCAGAATCTCCAATTCCAGTCAAATCAGAGACGTTTCTACCAAAGCCTAGAAGGAGAAACTGCAAGAAATGTAGAAACACCAAATAAAGAAGAAACAGTGCAATTCTGGGGGAAATTATGAGACAATCTAATAGATTATAATAAAAAAGCAGGCTGGATGAAAGAGGTCGAAAAATGTAACCAACAAAAGCAAGATCTAATAATAACACTAGAATTAATAAGTGAAAGAGCAAAGAAAATTAAAAATTGGACTGCTCCAGGCGATGATGAACTGCATGGCTTTTGGTTTAAACACCTAACAAGCCTTCATAAACAACTATCAAAACAGTCCAATCACATTTGGCAAGGAGGTGATATTGAACAATGGCTAACAACTGGGAAAACTCATCTCATCATGAAAGACCCAGCAAAAGGTGCAGTTCCAAGTAATTATAGACCGATAACCTGCCTGCCAACTATGTTCAAATTATTAACTGGAATAATAGCAGATGAAGTGAAGCAACACTTATTAACTAACAAACAGCTTCCAGTTGAACAGAAAGGAAATTGCCCGAACACCAGAGGCACAAAAGACCAGCTTCTGATTGACAAAATGATTTTAGAAAATTGCAAGAGAAGAAAAACCAATCTACTACAAGAAATTGACTACAAGAAAGCCTTCAACTCATTGCCTCATACATGGATACTAAAATGTTTAGAAACAACTGGTGTCAGCAAAAACATTCAGATATTTATTTTTTAAAAAGCAATGAGCATGTGTACACAGTTAACAATCAGTGGTGAGACACTTGGACAGTTTAGCATGAGAAGAGGCATTTTCCAAGGGGACTCACTATCCCCTCTGTTGTTTGTAATCGCCATGACCCCACTTTCACATATACTAAACAAAACAGGCCTCGGATACCAAACATCTAAAACATCAAGTAAAATCAACCATCTGCTGTACATGGACGATCTGAAGTTGTATGGAAAGTCCCAGTCAGAAACTGAATCACTGCTAAACACTGTTCGTATATTCAGTAGCGATATAGCAATGGAGTTTGGACTAGACAAGTGTGCTGCATTAATAATGAAAAGAGGAAAAATAACAAAACCAGAAGGCATAGAACTGCCCAATGGAAGCAACATCAAGAACCTGGAAGAGAAAGAACATTACAAAGACTTGGGCATTCTCCAGGCTGATAACATCGCACACACTGAAGTTAAAAGAAAAATTGGAAGTGAATACATCAGGAGAGTTAGAAAAATCCTCAAGTCCAAACTCAGTGGCGGGAACACCATACAAGGCATAAACACCTGGGCTATACCTGTTATCAGATACACTGCAGGAATAATAGACTGGACCCAGGCAGAGTTAGAGATGCTAGATCGTAAGACCAGGAAAATCATGACCATCAATCATGCTCTGCACCCCCGCAGTGATGTAGATAGGCTATACCTCCCTCGCAACTCAGGTGGAAGAGGAATGCTGAAAGTCCATCAAACAGTAGAGGAGGAGAAAAGAGGCCTTGAAGAATATATCAAGGACAGTGAAGAAGATGCACTTCAGATGGTCAAGAACGAGAAACTATTCAACACCAATGAAAGAAAGCAGGCCTACAAGAAAGGACAAGTCAAGAACCGAGCACAAAAATGAAAAAATAAGCCCCTGCATGGTCAATATTTGCACAATATAAGTGGAAAATCAGACATCACCAAGACCTGGCAATGGCTTAAGAATGGCAACTTGAAGAAAGAAACTGAGGGTTTATTACTGGCTGCACAAGAACAGGCACTAAGAACAAATGCAATAAGAGCAAAAGTCGAAAAATCCACCACAAACAGCAAGTGCCGCCTTTGTAAAGAAGCAGATGAAACCGTGGACCACCTGATCAGCTGTTGTAAGAAGATCGCACAGACTGACTACAAACAAAGGCATGACAAGGTAGCAGGGATGATACACTGGAACATCTGCAAAAAATACAAGCTACCTGTAGCCAAAAATTGGTGGGACCATCAAATTGAAAAAGTTGAAGAAAATGAAGATGTAAAAATATTATGGGACTTCCGACTACAAACAAACAAACATCTGCCACACAATACACCAGATAGAACTGTAGTTGAGAAGAAAGAAAAACAAGTCAAAATAATCGACATAGCAATACCAGGGGATAGCAGAATAGAAGAAAAAGAAATAGAAAAAATCACCAAATACAAAGATCTACAAATTGAAATTGAAAGGCTGTGGCAGAAAAAGGCCAAAATAATCCCAGTGGTCATTGGCGCCCTGGGTGCAGTCCCAAAAGACCTTGAAGAGCACCTCAACAGCATAGGTGCCACAGAAATCACCACCAGCCAATTACAAAAAGCAGCTTTACTGGGAACAGCCTATATTTTGCAACGATATCTATAATAACCAACAGTATTGATGATAAAATTCTGGCATCCCATGTCCTTGGGAAGGACTCGATGTCTGGATAAAACAAACCAGTCAATAACACCTGTCTGACTGTGTAAACAAGAAATAATAATAATAATAGCAGCAGACCTATTTATTTGTAGTCATTTGATTCTGTGTGTGAATTTTTCTGATATTGGAAGATCTCTTTCCTTTTGGAAGATTCTCATGATTAGCTTCTTGAAGGGATACTTCAGGATCAAATTTTGAGAGATGTGTGCTTATTTGGCAAACTTGTTTGTGTTGCAGCATGCAGATGAGGATGAGGGGCATTTTGGCATTAACATCTAAGAGAACAAGCAATATCTCTTCTGGGGAGTTGGGTCCGATCACAGGGCTACTGGTTGCTAACTTGTAGTGTACAGTGTAGCCAAGACAAACCTGATAGTTTGAACTAGGCAGAGAAATCGTAAAACTCTTAGTAGTAGAGTGAGGAGGGTTCATACAAAACTTATTTTGTGGCAGCTGCTTTCACTAAACCCATTTTGAGGTGTTGGTTGAGACCTTCAGAACATTTTGAGGCCTATGCTGTATATCTGAAACTGCCCTCCCTCTGTGAACCTCGACTTGCTGATGTCTTCTGAGGGAGCTGTGCTTGGGTGTCCTCCTGTGCGAGAATATAGAGCAACAAGATGTGAGATCAAGCTTCAGCTATTGTTGCCCCAATACTTTAGATGCACTTCATAGTGAGGTCTGCCAATACCCCGTGTTAGAAAGCTCCAAAGGGGGCTTTTATTTCAGCATATGTTGGAAGGAATATGATTACTTAGCCTGCTTTGTGTTTCGGCTATCTTAGTTTGTGTCTCAGATATGAACCTTTTAATTAATTAGTGTGTGTTAGTCAAAGATATGACAAGACTTTCAAGGCATTCAGCTAAATCTATAAAGTCAAGTAGTGCTACTACTTCACTACCAAAATGGTTGTGATGTACTACCTCAGCAAACAGTTCCTTTACTTTGGTGGAGGTGGACTATCTAGTGTGTTCTCTCTGATTGGGCTGCCATCCCATTAAAGAGGCTGATCTATAGGTAGGGGTTCTCAGTGTACAAAGATAGAAGGCTATTAGCCAGAGCTTTTAATGGGCATATATATCCCTGTGGACTAATACCCCAAATCACTGGAGAAAATAAGAGGCGTCAAAAAGAGATCAGTCTCTCTGTGGCATGTCCTCTGTCTACTGAACATAAGAAAAGCCCGGCTGGATCAGGCCCAAGGTCGATCTAGTCCAGCATTTTGTTTCACACAGTGGCTCACCAGATGCCTCTGGGAAGTCCACAGGTAAGAGCTGAGGGCATGCCCTTTCTCCTACTGTTACTCCCTTGCATCATGCCTCTGAGGTGGCCTATGGCTCTCACACTAGTAGCCATTGATAGACCTGTCCTCCATGAAATTATCTAAATCCCTCTTAAAGCCATCTAGGCTGTTGGCTGTCACCACATCTTGTGGCAGAGGTTGATTATGCATTGTGTGAAAAAGTCTTTTTGTCTGTCCTAAACTTCTTGGCAGTCAGTTTCATGGGATGACCCCTGGTTCTAGTGTTATGTGAGAGGGAGAAGAATTTCTTTCTATCAACTTTCTCCATACTATGCATTATTTTATAGATCTCTATCATGTCTCCTCTCAGTCATCTTTTTTTCTAAACTAAAAAGCCCCAGGTGTTGTAGTTTTGCCTCATAAGGAGGGTGCTCTAGGCCCCTAATCATCTTGGTTGCCCTCTTCTGCACTTTTCCCAGTTCTACAATTTCCTCATTAAGATACGGTGTCCAGAACTGTACACAGTACTCCAAATGTGGCTGTACCCCAGTTTTGTATAAGGGCATTACAATATTATCAGTTTTATTTTCAGTACCCTTCCTAATGATCCCTAGCATGGAATTGGCCATTTTCACAGCTGCCGCACATTGAGTCGACACTTTCAATGAGCTTTCCACCACAACCCCAAGATCCCTCTCCTGGCCAGTCACTGACAGCTCAGTCCTCATCAGTGTATATGTGTAGTTGGGGTTTTTTTCCCCCAGTATGCATCACCTTACTCTTGCTCACATTGAACTGCATTTGCCATTTTGTTGCCCACTCACCCAGTTTGGAGAGATCCTTTTGGAGCTCCTCACAATCTCTTTTGGATTTCACTGCCCTAAGTAGTTTAGTGTCATCTGCAAATTTGGCAACCTCTCTGGTTATCCAACTTCTAGATCATTTATGAAGAAGTTAAAGAGCACTAGTCCCAGTACAGATCCCTGTGGGACCACACTTCTTTCTTTCCTCCATTTAGAGAACTGTCCATTTAGACCCACCCTCTTTTCCCTATCCCTCAATAAGTTATACCAATCCACACATGAACCTGTCCCCTTATCCCATGACTGCTAGGTTTTCTCAAAAGTCTTTTTGATGAGGAACATTGTCGAAAGCTTTTTGAAAGTCTAGGTGTACTATGCGGGATCACCTTCATCCATACACCTGTCAAAAAGTTGGTGAGGCAGGATTTATTCTGGCTCTCATTCGCAAGAACAGGGCCTGTTCTTCTTTATCCGTAACAATTTTATCCTTGAGCCTGGAGTTCTTGGTTGCCAATGAAAACATAGATGTAGTGGGCATAACGGAAACGTGGTGAAACAGTGAGAACCAGTTGCATTCTAGAGCTGCTAAACCTAACAAAATTCTCTCCTACTTCTTTCTTTAGCAAAAAAAATAAAATAAAAATAGGGCTGGCAGGGCCTATCCTCTGTCAAATTGAGTACTATTAATTCTCACCCCTGACTACCTGAAGGAAGAATCCTCTTGAAGTTAAACGTAAACTATAGGAACTCAGTCCAGTTGAGAACAATGGGACACTACTTTATAGTTACGTTTTCAAGTCCCAATAATTTTGCTGAGATTTAGGCAGGTGTCACTTCATCTGGTATGTTTGGATGAGGCTCTCATGTTAGTGACCCATGTGCCATTAAGGACAACCTCCAGGCCTATTCAAAATGTCATGTGGAGTATGAGGGGTGGGGGGCAGGAAGATAGATTTGAATCCCCTCTTGGGTAAATAAAATTCCTTTTAAATCTCTTTTTCATAGAAAGCTAGCATTTCGAGTTGAAGGATTTCAGTTTAGCCATTTCCTTTGCATGTTAGACTTTCACATGCAAGGAGTTCTTCTGTGAGGAATAGCCAATGAACATGTGACATTTTGTCTGCTCTCTGATTTGATCCAAAAGGTGCTCAAACAGCAGTTCGAACCTCAGTCCATGCACACCCCGAGTTGGAATTTACGATCTTCTGAAAACATCCATTTATTTTTCATCACATTTAATGTTATTGTCTCAACTTTTCCTGTGAGGAAACTATAAAGCGTTTTGGGGCTTTTTAGTTTAGGAAAAAGGCAACTTAGGGAGGACATTATATGATTATTCATGGTGTGAGAAAAGTGGATAGAGAAATATTTCTCCCTTTCTCATAACAGAACTTTGAGTCATCTAATGAAATTGATTGGCAAGAGATTCAGGACAATCGAAAATAAAACTTACTTGGCACAATGCACAGTCAGTTTATGGAATTCACTAGCATAAGATGTAGTGATGGCTACTAGCTTGGATTCCTTAAAACAGTAGATTAGACAAATTCATGAAGGATTGATATGTCAATAGCTATTAGCCATGACAACTATGTGGAACTTTATCTTCCGAGGCAACTTGATACCAAATATCAGTTGTTGAACAACAGTTCCTTGTGAAAGCTAACATGGATTTTTTTTTAAAAAAGATCGCAGGTGAGACTTTCAGTTTAAACTACAAAAAATAAAAGAAGTATGAGACATATTCATAGCTGTTTGTTCAGAGTCCAGCTGAGTTCAGTGGGACTCAGTTCCAAGGACTTAGGCCTTTGTGTAAGTCCAGAAAATCTTGTATACCTTTTGAGACTATTGGGAGATGCTTAAGAGCATTAAACAAGCCATGTAATATGAAAGCTAAAATGAACTTTAACTCTCTTTCTTGAGTACTTAAATTATGTATTCAATCTTTTTATATTTCTGAAAGTAAAATTCTGCAGGAACTTATTTAAAAGCAAGTGTAGAAGTATTTCACTCAAAGAAGAGTGGCACTCTTCTTTAATAATTAAGCTGAAACTGACACTACTTAAGATTCTTGCTAACTTGAATGGCAATCAGGATTCTGGATATTTAAATCTTTTTAGTAGAACAGCTTTTTCTGCTCATTTGTTTAGTTCTCAATATAAAATATATTATTTTAAGTTGACGATATTTTAAGTAGAACTGCAAGATGAATTGATATAATCAAACTGGTCTAAATTGCCAAGAAAATACTTTTAAAAAAATTTCCCAAATAACTATACATACCAGTTAGTTAATATAACAAGTTAAACACATTGGTTTACAGCTAAGCAGAACCTTAGGAACATAATCCAAAGCCTTCTGGTCATGCAGCCTATGTGCTTTTTGAACTGCAAAAATCAACAGCTTAGAAGAGACAGACTTTTCTTTGGCACACTCTGCACATGCAATGACATTAAGCTGTAATCCTGTGCATACTTGCTTGGAAGCAAGCCTTATTGAACAAAATAGGACTTACATATATGGTTTTCAGAAGCAAGGATGGTTCATTTAAAAAAAACAAAACCTCACAATGGAGTCCAGGCAGTGGAGCACTGCCATACTGCTGCATATGTGTAACAAACCTTTGGGGTTATTGCAGAACAGAGCAGTTCTGCTCCATCTTAAAGTTGCACAAATGCAGTTTGTGATACCCATTGTAAATAATTACATGCACAATTTTTCCCCAGACCTTCACATCAGTATCCACCACCCACATGTCACTTTGTGGTATGTGAGCTACTATGTGCCTGAACTGGAGAGTAAATATCCATCCTTGTTGGTAATCATGAACAGGGTCGTCCTGTGGGGGCATGAGCAGCACTCCTCCTTCACTGCCGCTCCTGCTCCCCGGCCCCCACTGGGTCTCCAGCACTCGCAGCACTAAGGAGTTCAGTGGCCTCCCTCGTTCCAGATTGGAGAGCTGCAACTGAACTTCCCAGTGCTGCGCTAGCTAGATACTAGATGAGAGGCACGCATGCGCTCTGCCTAATCAGGGCGCACACGCACCTCTCATTTGGTATCCAGCTCAAGAGAGGCAACTAGCCCCCCCCCCCCCCCCCGTGCAAGCTGGATACTAAATAAGGGCACATGCACAGCCCTAGTATCCAGCTTGTGCAGCACTGGGAAGTTTGCCTCTTTGCTCATTTGAGTGAGGAGAGAAGTGACCAAATTTCCCAGCACCGCACGAGCTGGATGTTAAATGAGAGGTGCTCATTTAGTGCCTAATCAGGGCACATGCTTGCATCTCATTTAATATCCAGTTTGCACAGTGCTGGGAAGTTGTCAGCACTTTCATCACTAGAATGGAGGCAGCAACTGAACCCCTTAGTGCTGTGCATGTTGGATATTGAGTGGGGAGAGAGGTTGAGCTGACAGGGAATGTGTGAGTGTTTGGGTTTGGCCGTGGGGCCTGGGTGAGCACGGTGCTGGGGATGATAGCTCCAGTTGCTCCACCCAAAGGATGGGCTTGATCATGAATATTCATAATTTGCAGCTGAACAATAGCAGAGCTCTGTCAGATGGAGGGCATAAATGCCAGTTTGCCTCTCATGAGAGCACAGGGTCAGAAATCTCTCCTTCAGATATTTATACTCGTGTTCTGCAGTGATTGGTTGCAGTGATAGCTTTTCTCCCTCCCTTCACACCTCCAACTCCACCCGTTTCCCCTTCTCCCTCTAGAAGTGTTTCACTGGCATAAGAGTGTACCAGTGCAGTGTTCTGATGGTACAATGCTATCCTTACATGAGTGCAAAGTTCTTCTGGTGTAAGGGATTTAGTAGCAGTCATATCCTTGACCAGTTTGAAATAGTCTGAGAATAAGATTGTGCTGCTAAGATTAAATACCAAATAAGATTAAATACCAAATAAGCCAATACGGTTTCAGCCTTAACTTTCTTCAGAAAATGACAAATTACATGTGTATTTAAAAGAAAAATAGAAGTAAAGTTGATTTTTGTCAAGAAATTTTGCTTAATTAAATTTGCCTTAGCCAATTCATACCAGTACAGATAAGTCTGTGATCTATGATGGTGGAACTGCCCTTGTCAGTTTAGGAAAATCAGTCATATTATCCATGTTTTATATTTTAATAGCAGCACCTGCAGAACAATATCTTCAAGAGAAGTTGCCTGATGAAGTGGTTCTGAAAATTTTCTCTTACTTGCTGGAGCAGGATCTTTGTAAAGCAGCTTGTGTATGTAAGCGCTTCAGTGAGCTGGCTAATGATCCAATTTTGTGGTAAGTGAAAAGGTATTCTTGATTATCCTGAAGTATATTACATGCCAAGCACAACAGGAAAAATTGAATTCTTGGTTAGGTGTTCTAATTAGCCTGAATGAAAAGAGGTAGTTGGGTTTCATAAGGCTTTGTGTTTGTTCTCACCCCTGAAATGGCACAACTGCTTTCCTGCCATTCCTTCACTTTCTGTGGTGATCTCTTTAGCTCTTTCTTCACTTTGCTGTCTCCCCCAATATAAAACTTTAGACTGTAAGCTTCTCAGGGCAGGGACCGGAGGCGTCCTTATGTTTCTTGGCAAAGCACTTAGGTATATTGAAGATGCTTTAATCATGTGGCTACTCCTCAGTGTTGTACATACATTGTTTAGAACTGTATGCTTTTTTGAAGGGATTAACACATGACTACACGTGAAGATTCTCAGTCCAGATTTGGAGTGAAGCTGCTCATCAGGCTACTGCTCTTTCCCTTTCAGTTCTGAGCCTGCTACCACTTTATCAAACCTGGCAAAAACTGGAAATAAGCAGTCAGTGGCAGGGGTCGTGCAAGCACTCTTGCTTCCTGTGTAGGATTTGTTGTGTATAATATAAACCCATGGAAAATATGGGCTATCTTTTAAAAAAACATATCTTTGTTTTAACTGTATTTAACAAATGAATTATAGATTGAAATTGATTTTTTCAAGTTGAAGTTCCCTTTTACAAGTTCCCTTTTATAAGTGGGCCCTTGCACTGTTAGGATCCTTGAAGTTGGGCTCTGAAATTTGCTATGTCTATAGTAGGGATGTGCACGGAAAGGACTTTGTGTTCTCTTTCAACCAAAATAGTTTAAATTTTCTGTCGAAACACCTGTCAGGCTGGTGGTTTCAATGGAACAAACCTGAAACGTTTTGTGTGTTTCAGCCTTAAGGAACATTGGGGAACTCAAAACACCCCATTGCTCCCCACGTTTTGCTCCTATGAACACCAAAGTGGGTTGGGCGGTAGGGCATGATGGGTGCTACCTACCATCCAAGCCACAAAAGAAATGGGCAATGGGGCGATTTTAACCTTTCCTGAAAACCTCCATAGGATCTTATGGGTTTTTTGGGGAAAGTTAAAAATCGCCCCCTTGCCCATTTCTTTTGTGGCTTGGGTGGTAGGTAGCACCCATCATGCCCTACCGCCCAACCCACTTTGGTGTTCATAGGAGCTAAACGTGGGGAACAATGGGGTGTTTTGAGTTTTCCCATTGTTCCCTATGGCCTGAACAAGTTGAACTCACAGAGTGCACATAATTTGCAATGAATTTTGCAAACCTGCCTCAAAAAGACTGCAGAAGAACACAGTTCAGAAGGGAATATGTCCTTCCCCAACACAGAACACACATTTCAAACAGTCCAAAAATGACTAAAAAAGAATCACTGTCCAGCCACAGTGCCTGCACTTCAGTAACATCATTGGAAGAAGTTGCGCTCTCACACACAATTATGACCCCTTACATTACTTCCTAACCTTGCAACAGCTGCCTTAGCAGCAAGCATAGCAGCAACTAGAGCAACTTCAGCCACATTTTGACTGAGTATTCCTTGCAATGCAGATTGCAGAGCAGATGCACAAGTTAGTGTCTAGGCCAGACATGGAGCTCATCACAGCAATCACCAAGAAATGTATACATACACACATGCACACGCAGAGCTGCCATTGTCCATTTCTCACCACAACACTATCTCAAACAAAACAAACCACAACTCAAAGAAGGCTCAAGGCAGGCACTCAAGTTATGCCTTTGTCAGTCTGAGATCCAGCAAAACCAGATAGTTATAGTAGTAGTAGCACAGCATAATATACTCAGTGCTGAGAAAAGAAAACCACAGAATCAAACCTTCCTTCCTCCTGTCCTGATGTATCCTGTTCTTCAAGAGAGACATAGTATAAAGTATCTTTTTCTGCTCCCCAGTCCCTTTAAATACTTCTTGAATTTGAAATTTCCTCCTTTTGTGTTCCCCTCCTCTCTCTCCCCAGCTAATGGGGCACAGTTGTCCATGATAACACTTGATTTGTATGCTAAAAAGCCAATCGTGAAGCAAGGAGATTGGAAGCCAGTGCCATAAAACAAATCAGCAAGGGGGGAAAAGGCATCCAAAATGGCGCTCGATATGTCAAAATGTTCCAAGCGAAATGGGAGTTGTTCTGTTCCATGCTTGAAACAGGCCCTTTATTTAAAGGGTGTTCTGATTCAGGCTCGAAACACGTGAAATGGCCCATTTCGAAAAGGTTCGTTGGCAAAACATTCTGCACAATCTATAAGCCACAACATCCCAATTGTTAAGGGAAACAACCTGAAAATGGGATATTGTACACCTTTCCCTCTGAAAACAGGACACCCCAGATTGGTTAAGGAACTTCTAGACTGCCCAAAAAGCTGAAGGGTGCTACAAGGTTGCCCAACATATTTTGGTTACCAGTAAAACCTGAAAATCCCACATTTTTCCACAGGCAAGATTTGGTTCTGTTCCTTCTGTTTTTGTTATTTTCCCTCTGTTCATTATTAATGCAGTTTGGACAAGACAAGTGTGCTGCATTAATAATGAACAAAGGGAAAATAACAAAAACAGAAGGAATAGAACTGCCCAATGGAAGCAACATCAAGAACCTAGAAGAGAAGGAACATTACAAATACTTGGGCATTCTCGAGGCTGATAACCTTGCACACACTGAAGTTAAAAGAAAAATTGGAAGTGAATACATCAGGAGAGTTAGAAAAATCCTCAAGTCCAAACTCAATGGCGGGAACACCATACAAGCCATAAACACCTGGGCTACCTGTTATCAGATACACTGCAGGAATAATAAGACTGGATACAGGCAGAGCTAGAGATGCTAGATTGTAATACCAGGAAAATCATGACCATCAATCATGCTCTGCACCCCCGCAGTGATGTAGATAGGCTATACCTCCCTCGCAGCTCAGGTGGAAGAGGAATGCTGCAAGTCCATCAAACAGTAGAGGAGGAGAAAAGAGGCCTTGAAGAATATATCAAGGACAGTGAAGCAGATGCACTTCAAATGGTCAAGAACGAGAAACTATTCAACACCAATGAAAC
Source organism: Hemicordylus capensis (assembly GCF_027244095.1). Lineage (NCBI taxonomy): Eukaryota > Metazoa > Chordata > Lepidosauria > Squamata > Cordylidae > Hemicordylus > Hemicordylus capensis. Next base: position 436,810,283 of record NC_069657.1, on the reverse strand, counting down.
AAAACAGGCCTACAAGAAAGAACAAGTCAAGAACCGAGCAGAAAGATGGAGAAATAAGCCCCTGCATGGTCAATATTTGCACAATATAAGTGGAAAATCAGACATCACCAAGACCTGGCAATGGCTTAAGAATGGCAACTTGAAGAAAGAAACAGAGGGTTTAATACTGGCTGCACAAGAACAGGCACTAAGAACAAATGCAATAAGAGCAAAAGTCGAAAAGTCAACAACAAACAGCAAGTGCTGCCTTCGTAAAGAAGCAGATGAAACTGTGGACCACCTAATCAGCTATTGTAAAAAGATCGCACAGACTGAATACAAACAAAGGCATGACAAGGTAGCAGGGATGATACACTGGAACATCTGCAAAAAATACAAGCTACCTGTAGCCAAAAATTGGTGGGACCATAAAATTGAAAATGTTGAAGAAAACGAAGATGTGAAAATATTATGGGACTTCCGACTACAAACAGACAAACATCTGCCACACAATACACCAGATAGAACTGTAGTTGAGAAGAAAGAAAAACAAGTTAAAATAATTGACATAGCAATACCAGGGGATAGCAGAACAGAAGAAAAAGAAATGGAAAAAATAACCAAATACAAAGATCTACAAATTGAAATTGAAAGGCTGTGGCAGAAAAAGGCCAAAATAATCCCAGTGGTAATTGGCACCCTAGGTGCAATTCTAGAACAACTTGAAGAGCACCTCAACACCATAGGGGCCACAGAAATCACCATCAGCCAATTACAAAAAGCAACTTTCCTGGGAACAGCCTATATTTTGCAACGATATCTATAATAACCAACAGTATTGATGATAAAATTCTGGCATCCCAGGTCCTTGGGAAGGACTCGATGTCTGTATAAAACAAACCAGTCAATAACACCTGTCTGTGTAAACAAGAAATAATAATTAATAATACCATCAGCCAATTACAAAAAGCAACTTTACTGGGAACAGCCTATATTCTGTGACGATATCTCTAACAACAGCAACAACATTGACAATAAAATTCAGCCATCCCAGGTACTTGGGAAGGACTCGATGTCTGGATAAAACAAACCAGTCAATAACACCTGTCTGACTGTGTAAATAAATAAATAAATAAATAAAAATACTTTATTTGTTAGCTGTCCCTTAAATTGTTCTCTGGGCAGCTCACAACACATTAAAACATCCCACATAACTTATTAAATCATAAGACCAAGAGGGGGAAAAGAAAATGTAAAATACAAAACAAAGCAATTTAAAAACTCTTTAATAATCAAATTTAAAAATCAAAACTTAAAGGCCTGAGTGAACAAGAAGTTCTTTACCTGGCATCTAAAAGAACAAAGTGATGAAGCCAGGCGAACCTCACTGGGGAGGCTATTCCATAAATGGGGTGCATCCACCGAAAGGGCCCTCTCCCTAGTAGCCACCCGCCTCACTCGTTTGGCAGGAGCACTAGGAGGAGGGCCACCTTAGAAGATCTTAAGGTCCAGGTTGGGACATATGGGGCAAGGCACTCTCTCAGGTAACCCGGCCACAAGCCCTTTTGGGCTTTCAGTGTTAAAACCAGCACTTTGAATTGGGCCCGGAAATGGACTGGGAGCCAGTGCAGCTGATGAAGCACTGGCGTAATAGGCTCAAAACTTCCAGTCCCAGTTAATAACCTTGCAGCTCTGTTTCGTACCAGCTGCAGTTTCTGGACTTTTCTCAAAGGCAGCCCCATGTACAATGCATTGCAGTAATCTAAGCAAGAGGTTTCCAGAGCATGAATAACTGTGGCCAAGCCATTCCTGTCCAGGTAAGGTCCCAGTTGGCATATTAGCTGAAGCTGATAAAAGACGCTCTGAGCCACAGAGGTCACTTGAGCAACTAGCAGCAGTGCTGGATCAACGAGCACCCCCCAAACTGCAAACCTGGTCCTTCAGGGTGAGTGCAGACCCATCTATAACAGGCCAAACATCATCACCTGGGCAGAGGAACATAGGAAGCTGCCGTATACTGAGTCAGACCATAGGTCCCTCTAGCTCAGTATTGTCTACACAGTCTGGCAGCACCTTCACCAAGGTTGCAGGCAGGAATCTCTCTCAGCCCCCCTATCTTGGAGAGGCTGCCAGGAAGGGAGCTTGGAACCTTCTGCTCTTCCCAGAGCAGCCCCATCCCCTGAGGGGAAGATCTTGCAGTGCTCACACATCAAGTCTCCCATTCATATACAACCAGGGCAGACCCTGCTTAGCTATGGGGACAAGTCATGCTTGCGACCACAAGACCAGCTCTCTTCTCCTCTCTGACCACCGACCAGTAGTGCTTTTGTCTTGTTTGAATTGAGTCTTAGCTTATTCAGCCTCATCCAGTCCATTACTGCATCCAGGCACTGATTCAGGATAGTCATCGCCTCACCTGCATCTGATGAAAAAGAGAGATACAACTGAGTGTCATCCGCATACTGATGACATCTCAGGCCAAATCTCCGGAACACCTTTCCCAGCAGTTTCATGCAGATGTTAAACAACACAGGGGAAAGAATGGAACCTTATAGGGCCAGAATTCCAATATTGAAAAAGCCAAGCTGCATGTGGGGCAGAATTTGGAACAGTATAAGTTCTGCCCCTTTCAGTAGCAGCCAACATGCAGCTGTGTTTGCAGAATGCAAGCTTTATTTACTAGTTAGTATAGCCACCTTAAGTGGTGCAGCGGGGAAATGTTTGACTAACAAGCAGAAGGTTGCCGGTTTGAATCCCTGCTGGTATGTTTCCCAGACTATGTATGGGGCAGCAGTGATATAGGAAGATGCTGAAAGGCATCATCTCATACTGTGCAGGGGGAGGAAATGGTCAACCCCTCCTGTATTCTACCAAAAGAAAACCACAGGGCTCTGTGGGCACCAGGAGTCGAAATTGACTTGATGGCACACTTTACCTTGACCTTAGTATATAAATATGCTTGGGATTTATTCACTGATCAGGATACTGCCCTATGATCTAGAGTCCTGAAGCTTGCTGCACACATGGTCACAAGACACTGTAATTGCTAGTAACATCTGAAAATGCAGCATTTGTTTTTCTATCTCAGAAAAAGGAAGATTCTGAGTGAGTGTACCCAGCATCTTAAAATTGGTTCAAGCATAACTCAAGACTGATGAATAGAAAAGCCTGAAAATATATGTACATTTTTGTTCAAAATACAGCACTCTAAAGTCTAAAGCCCCATTCAGACATGATATTGCACATGCTTACAGGTGTCTGAATGCATGTACGTCTTTGTGTGAATGACTGTACATGCATTCATTTAAAAGTGAACCTGAGTACAAGCCCCTCGTGGGGTACAGATAGGATGTGTACTACTGTATGTGCATTGAACATAATGTATGAATAACAGTACATACTTATATTTATACGGTTTGTATTTTTGTTGAATGTAACATGTGAATTGGACTGTAGTGTATCCTCAAATGGTTATGCTACCCCTCAACTAGCTAGGAAGCCTGATTTCAGTGCACAGGACACTCTGGTTACAGCATAAGTCTGCAAAGATGTTTGCAAGATTCTTCCTTAGAAGTGAAGACTCAAAATGTACTCCAGAATTGGTTAATATACTTCTGAGACATCCCTGAAGCTGAAATCTTGCACATTCAGAGTCCAAGATACACTGATTGTTGGTAAAGCTTAAAAATGAGATGTGTTGACTCTAAACATTGGGACTCCCATTTTACCTGAAGAGGCCAGCATTCCAGTCCGAGCAAGCCAAGCTGGGGTAGGGTGGGGGAATGGAATTTTGCGTCTGTGGGAGTTCTAACTCTTTGGATGAAAGGGCACCTCCACCAGGGTGATGCAACTTTCATTTACTAGTGTGAATATTTATGGTATTCAGTGTATGGCTTGGTCAAGTGTAACTGAATTTAATAAAGCCAGATAGTGCTCATCATTTGCTTTTTAAAAAGGATTTTGGTTGGTAGGATGTAAATATTATTGTGAGAAAAAGGAAATACCTAAGAGCGAAACTCAGTCTTGATCAGCAAAATGTTCCAAAGACATGCTTAATCCTTTACTTACATTTGGGCTCTTACCCAAATAACAAATGCGCATCTGGAAATACTGTTAGTCTTAATGACTTTGGTTTTAGCTTAAGTGATAATCTTTAAGCCTTCTGTTTAAAGTGTGCAGTTCTCTTTGTTGCTCTATTGCATTCAGTGAGAAACAGGAACAGTTCCAGGAATGCCCAAGATCGATCACTTCTAACTTTGTACATTGTTTCATGTAATTTTGATGCAGTTGGCTTATAATGTTCTGTCAAGCCACATTCACAATTTTGTATTCTGGGTGTCTTTGTTCAGGAAGCGACTCTATATGGAAGTATTTGAGTATACACGCCCAATGATGCACCCTGAACCTGGAAAATTTTATCAGATTAATCCAGAAGAGTATGAACACCCAAATCCTTGGAAGGAAAGTTTTCAGCAATTGGTATGTCTCTTTTAACAAATTTGCTCATATTTTAAAAAATACTTTAATGTTTGATGTCCTTCTCTTTTCTCCTGGTCTCCTAAGCACCTGTGCTTTTCCTCTTGTTGCACGTCAGCCAATCTAATGTGTCTTCACTGAAATACCGGTTCTTTCATGCTAGTGTGATAATTTCACCCCTCAGGCCTCCAATTCAGCATCAAGTTAAAGCTCCCAAGTTAGTACATTTGACTCCCCACATTTCCATTCCAACTATGGACTGGTTCGGATAATACTTACCCTGTACAAATAAAAGGGAATGTGCTGAGAGAGCCCCTGTCCTAATGTTTTTCACAGACATCCAGACACTGCAGAGTGTGTGTGTGTGTGTGTGTGTGTGTGTGTGTGTGTGCGCAGGTCGGAGTGGGGATCCATTTTGAGCTACCATGCTACATATGACCTATATAAACCTCAGGCCCCCCACCCCTCATATGATAAAGGAATGCAGCAGCAGGATGGCAAGATGCCTGTGGATGAGAATGGGACAAGTTCAGCATATCCTCCTTTTAATCATGTGGTTTGGGAAAGTATCATCTGAACAGACCCTAAATGGTTCTCCGCATTATCTCTTCTTATTCACATGATAAAGCTCATCTGGGATCTACCCCTTTCCTCCTCTCTTGTGCTTTCAGTCATGAGATTAGAACAATGCACAATTCTTAATCAGACTCTCTCCTCTTCATGGTTCTTCATGGCAGGCACAGTTTAAGCCAAAATGGAGAATTTAGATTGAGTGCATCATTCAGTCTCCTATGAATTTTGGGATTTATTTCCAGCCATTATGGCTATGCAGTGAGGGGCCTGAAGGTATTAGTGATGCCTGTTGAAAACTCATAATAGAAGCCAGCACTAGTGCAGAGTAAGATTCCCAGGAAATTGAGATAAAGATGGGAGCTTGCATAGATCCCTGTCCGCCCAGATATGATTAGTAGAACCAGAGAAAATGATACAAACGAAGCAATTATGTAGTAGTGTTTGTAAGTTCAGCTGTTATACATACTGCAGAAGTCATCTTTCCTTAGAATTTCTTTTTGTTTGCCTTCAGAGTACGTACAGCTAGAGATGTGCAAATCGATTCAGCAGCAAATCGATTCAGTTCAAATCTGGCTGATTTGAGTGTTGCTCCCTCTAAACGAATCACCCCAAAAAGGAATGGTTAGTTTTGAGGTTGAATCAAAATCAGCCGGATTTGACTCTAGCCAAATTGATTCGGCCTTCAATGTATGAGGGGAGGAGGAGAGCCTCACGACCTACTTTAAAAACAAAACTGTGCCCCCGAGGTGCCCCAAAACTAATTACCTTTACTCACAGCAGAGCCTGCAACAGTGACCCAACCCACCATCATCCTCCTGTGGCTACTGGCTGCTCCTTTGAAGAGGCACCTTTAGTACTTTTGACAGCTCTTCTGGCGGGATTCGATTAGAAAAATCAAGTCTGAATCCAGTTGAACTGGTTTTGAAAAGAACAGATTCGTGATAGAAGCAAAACAGCTGGTTTTGATTTGACCATGAAACAAATCGCAATTTTCAATTCAGCCCAATGTGTAGTTCTCTTTGAAACCATTGGTTTTGCAAACCTTTTCTGAGCCACCACCAGTGGTGTAGTCGCAAATTCAGAAGTGCAGGTGCTCTCCACGACAGCCCCTGTAGCCACGCCCACCCCAATAGCCACACCCCAATACACAATACCACTACATTTGCATTTTTAATGCAGTTTTATTGTTCTGTATGCAAACATACAGGCTGTTTTTTTTTAAAGTTCTAAAAATGAACCTGTCCAGAATTGCCCCTTTTCTTCAAACATTAAGGGAAGACCTGATAGAGGCCTATACAATTATGCATAGTATAGAGAGAATGGATAGAGATAATTTTTTCTCATTTTCTCACAAGATTAGAACCAGGGGTCACTCCACAAAATGGACTGCCAGGAAATTGAGGACTGACAAAAGGAAGTACTTTTTCACACAGAGCATAATTAATCTATGGAACTCTCTCTGCCATGGGTACTGCAAAGCAACTTTTCACTGCATTTACATTTGCTGAGGAACAAGTACTTCCCAGTGCATATACCACATGTTTGTGCAGCAAAAATAATGTAGATATAACTTATGTAGCCATATGTAAATATAACAATCTATGTATGCAGCCTACATGTCATTTCTTATCCAGAGGTACCTTGCTTCCAGGTTAGAAGCATGTAACACATGCAGCAAAAAATCAAAAACCTGAAGGTTCTGCCCGTGCTCTAATTTTTGGCCCTGTTCATAGGACCTGAACACCCAGAGTAACCTAGAACACCCAGACACCTTTCTTACATCTTCTGACAATTTCATTGGGGCTTGCTTGCTAGCTTTACAGTTCAATCCTATGCCGGTTTATTGGTAAATCCATTGCACTGAGTTCAGGTGGGGCTTGTTTGTTCCCACATCAAGCGTAGCAGGATTGCAGCCTTCTAAAGTTTCAGAAGGGTTGGGCTTAAAAACATCCAGAAGGGAATGCTTGGGATTTCCATGGTGCATTAAAACACAAGCAGAGAGTGGGGCTATGATTTTTTGCATTGAGATATGAACTCCAGAGGATGCAGTGGAATTGAATGCTGTAGCTGCTCTGTCAGGGCTGCATCATTATTCTTGGGGATTGCTGCTGGCATGCCTGCAGGAGCAAGAGTTGTCCTGCCTCCTCAGGCAGTGTGCCCATGCACTGGGGGAAGGGGGGAGGGATTGTTGGCAAAGTCAAGTTGATTGACAAAAAAAGCAGAGGCTTCGTAATTCCACTTTTAACCCGCCGAGAAACTGCTGAAGCTCCCCTCCCTCGTTCTTTCCCCCTCTCACTCGCATGCGGACACACTGGGACTGCGGTGGTGTGCACTGAGTCTGCGCCAACTTGTGTTTTCTCACTGATGCTGCAGATAGGAAAACCCAGGATCTCCAGTGACTTCCTGGGGAGGCAGGGCTTCATTAGCTTGCTGGCCAGCCGGGGAGGATGTGGTTTCCCCGCCACTGCTGAAGCCCATCTCACCAGGTCTGACATGCACCTTGGCCTGGCACTTCTCTCACTGCTGGGTTGCACCCCCTACCGGCGCTGCCCGCACTCTATTTTTGGATGTGTGGACAGCTTCCCTGCCATCCGCTGCCCAGCGGGGAAGCCAGCACAGTGTGGCCCCGGCTGCCCCACCCCCTGGGCTCAGACGGCCTCGGCACATGTGCAGAATTCACACGTGTGTGGAGGCCATCTGAGCCTAGGGGGCTGGGGCCAGGTGAAGCACCCCACGCAGAGCAGTGACAACAGCGTATGGCGGGGAAGCCGGGCACAGGGGCAGGGTGCAACCCAGCAGTGCCCCAGCCCCGGAAGAAGTGCCAGGCCGCTGACCTGGCCCGTCCTGGCTCAGCTATACCCGACTATAGGCCACCTCCAGCCTCAGAGGCAAGATGCTTCTAAATATCAGTTGCAGGGGAGTAGCCGTAGGAGAGAGGGCATGCCCTCACCTCTTGCCTGTGGGCTTCGCAGAGGCATCTGGTGGGCCACTGTGTGAAATGGGATGCTAGACTAGATGGGCCTTGGGCCTGATCCGCCAAGGCTGTTCTTATGTTCATAAAATATGATGGCTCTGCAGTGTTTGGGTGTTCCTTGCTCTACCTCTTTGCAAATGCCAGAGAGGTGCACTTCTTTGTGAATGAGGTCTGTTCCAGTGAACGGAATGATCTTTGTAGGAAGCTGGGTTAATGGCCGGTGTTGCGGATTATAGAGAGAGAGGCAGCATTTTATAGACAACTTCTTTCTCCCTGCAAACCTAAAATTTTCCAGTAGTACTTGAGGCAAGGAAAATATCTTTGAATTCAGATCCACTGAACACTGTGAATGTCAGAGTGCTGTGAACTAGTTTCAGAAGTTTTGTAATGTCCTCTTTTAATAATGATAATGATAATTATGATAATAATATAAATAAGCTTTATTGTAGATTTATTTAAAAATGTGGTGGTGTTTTCTCATTTTCAGTACAAAGGAGCACATGTTAAGCCAGGATTTGCTGAACATTTCTACAGTAACCCAGCAAGATACAAAGGAAGAGAAAATATGTTGGTATGTTTCTGAATAGCTCTAATTCAAATTGATGTGTCTTGCCCGTGGCTATTTGTCTTTCAATTACTCTTTGTTTTCTTTTAGTATTATGACACCATTGAAGACGCTTTAGGTGGTGTACAAGAAGCTCACTTTGATGGACTTATCTTTGTTCATTCTGGCATATACACTGATGAATGGATATACATTGAATCTCCAATCACCATGATTGGTGCAGGTATTAATCAGAGTGGCATCCTTTTTACAGTGTCTTCTATGTTGTTGTCTTTTACCATTTTTGGTTGGCAGAGCAAACTGTTGAGTGGCTGTTGGAACTATCAGGAAAGGAGGCATAAAGCCTATGAGGTGACTTTGTTGTAGCAGGTTACACAGAGCATACAGGATTCGTCGGGGTTCCATTCCCACCTAGTGCTATGGCTGCTGTTACCACAAATAGCAAGTAAATTGGGCAGTGGAATTGAGTGGGTTAGGTTCCGGGGTGTGTGGACTTGGCCAAAAATCAGCCAAAAATGGCATTTTGTCCTCATTTTTAAAAAGAAAGCAGCCAAAAACCAGCCTCAAAATTAAAAAAAAGATCTGCAAAGTGCCCTGGCATGCTCAACGGGTCCCCAGCAGTCCCTCACTGCCCCCCAAGGGGGACACACACAGAGACATCTACTTTAAAACAGATCTTCAGTTTCATTTGTGAGAACCTTGCCTATCTAGTGACATCCTCAGAAGCCCTCTTCTCTCCGATCAGAGTATGTGTGTATATATGTGATAAAATCATTCTCTGTCCGTATTTGGGAAAGCTATTCCACTCTCCAGGTCAGAAAAGGACAATTTTCTCTTCACACTTTTAGGAAAGAGTTTCATTTACATCTTCCTGCTCTTCCTTGAGTATTTTAGCAGAGGCTTCTATTCATGGTGGGTTTTATGTGCTAATAGAAATGTTGCAGTGCACTGCAGCAGGCCGTTCCTACAGGGCCCCATTGTCACCATTAGGGTCTGAGATTAGAAGGTAGTGATATTGCCAGGGTAATTGCTCTCCACTTTGGGAAGATGGCCACAGCTGCATTCGTTTGTGTTGATTTGGAAGAAGTGACTTCATAGATCCAGAGGAGGAGGAGACTCTTAAATGAATCTCTCTCTTACACCTTGGTTTGTAGCCAGAGAAAGTTAGTTGTGACTATGTCCTGTTGAAATTAAATGGGTCTAGTTAGTCATTGCTTACCTAGATCACTGATTTCAGTGGTGCTTAGTCATTATTAACCTTCTATAAATACAGCCCATTGTTCCCAGTCATGATGAGTCCGGTCAGAGTTGAGCACTTTGCTGCTGAACATAAGAATTTTGGTTTTCAGCCACACCCCTAAATACCTTCTGCTGCTGTTGGCCTCTTTGAGGCCTCCTTCACATGAAAGGAGCTGTAGAGTGACTCATGTGAGAGCCCACAGTAGACTTCTCTTCCTGTTCTAGCGTAGAGGGCACCAGCCATATGTTGAATGAATGCAATTGTGCTGTAATTACAGATGAACAATATTTTGTCATTCTGGATTGTGCACTACACCCCTTTTTAGAATAATTACCTCTTTTATTTGGTTCTGCAGCAGTGTTGACATTTTTTTAAGAAGTAAGGAGTTCCAGACAAGGATTTTTCTCCTGGTTTTCTATTGTTTGCCCAGTGGCTTGAATGAGATACGTTTAGTATCTTAACTATGTAGGAATGGCTAGCTGAATCCTGGTAATCTTAACCTTCTGTCTTGGTTGCCTGTAATACTGCACATCTAGCTGAAAGTCTTATCTGAAAGACAGTACTCATCCATCTTACAAATATTCATCCATACATACAGAGCTCATACATACAGAACATTTTGGTAATACTTGTCTCCATGTTTTGTTTCCTGCCCTGTGTGTGTGTGTGTGTGTGTGTGTGTGTGTGTGTCTTTGTGCACTCTTGGAATGTTACTGAACACTTCTGCTCAGGCGTAGTTCAAGGGAGTTAATGGCAAGCTACTATAATATAACTTATTTTGTTTACAGAAGTCCACTTTATGTAGCATCAAGAGGGAACATTTTGCTTCCACTTTATAGTGTTGTTTCTAAATCTGTACACATCCAGATTAGTGTTTTGCCAGAGTAATGCTGTTGCACTTGTATAAGGACATAATGCAGTGACATTGTGCATGAAAGGATTGGTTGTTATGACTAGTACTCATGTTAGCAGATCTCAACACAAAGCACAATACTTTGCACAGCGTGTCATACCTTGCACAATGCATTGCACAACCTTCCTTCATCTGCACATTTCTCCCCTTCATCTGTCTGCCTTGGTTTGCATATTTATTTCTTTATTTGAAACATTTGATATACTGCCCACTCCGAAGACTCTGGGCGGTGTACAAAAACATGCAAAACAAGACAGCATTAAAATTACATTCTAAATAAAATTAAAGTAACTAACAGCAGGGGAGGGGGGGATAGATAAACTACAGGGTAAAAGCCTGGCAGAAAAGAACAATAAAGATTTAAAAATCAACAAAGAAGGAGCTAAACGAATCTGCAGGGCAAGGGAATTCCAGAGAAGCGGGGCGGCAACCGAGAAAGCCCTTTCACGGGTTCTAGCTCCCCGAACCTCTCGGAAATCGGGGACTGACAAAAGGGCCGTCTGGCCAGATCTGTGCTGCTGAAATCAAAATGAGAATAATGGGCAACATCCAGACTAAGTTAATTATTATCAAGTCCCATTGCAATTATACTTTAGTCATCATTAACTTGTTCCATTGATTTCAGTGCTATTTAGTCATGATTAACTAGTCTGGATGCTGTCCAGTGTTGACAGGGGCTTTTGTTGTTGTTTGGGCTCCCCCTGCTGGCTTCCCAGGAATAGCACACAAGGACTGATTCTCCTGATCTGTGTTTAGTTAGAAAAAAGTGACTGCTTAGACTAGATGTATCACTGCAATTGATTTGCATAGTAATACTTGTAAGATAATGTGTCTTGAATATTTTTTTCAATATTCCCTCCTCCCCCATCACACACACACTTGTTTACTGTGCTGGAGAAATTAATCTTTATGATACTTTTTGGTGGAGACAGTTTTAGTGCTGCATATTATATATGTAACTTGATAAAATCAAAACTGTCATGGTGCCCAATTGTACAATGCTGCAATACCACTTATTCAGCACCTCCCAGTGCTGCAATACCACTTATTCAGCAACATATTCTGTAGCAGAATTTTTAGCAAATATATTGACAATTCTTTATGAATCATAGGCGATGCTTTGCAATCCATTGTGTGTTCTGTTGGGTTTAATTGAAAGAAAGAATACAGTATTACTTTCTGCTCAGATTTGGGATCCTGAACCTGGGATCTGGGCACATGGATTTAGATAAAACTTAACACCATTACCATAGGGACAATATCTGATTTCTTGTAAAAGTAAGCTACAGGATCTGTAATTGAATATTTTACTGTAGGGGTTAAATGTAAGATAAATCTCTGGGTAATCTGCACTAGATCAGCAAAAGGTTTTGGGCTTCTAGTAAGTTATATAAAAATTTATATTCTAGATATAAAAATTTATTATAGATATATTTACCAAAAAATACATAAATATCATGACTGCTGTTGTGATATTTGCTTATTCCTTACTCTCATAGCTCTTCCCCTATGATTGTGAACTGCCCTGAACCATTTTGGATTGGACAGCATACAAATGAAATAAATAAAAAATTAAATATGAGTATTGGTTGCCTAGCCAGTTTTAGACTTTTGTGTTGGAATCACTGATCTGAAGTAACTCGGGGGTAGATATACTGTATGCACATTACTATATGCACATTATTCCAGTTTATGACTCATAGGAAGCAGCAGGTAATTGACTCTGTCCCCTGAACCATCATTTTGCACTTGACTGTGCGTGCACAGACACACAAATTCTCTCTCTCTCTTTTGCACCTGGTTCTTATTGATGTGTCTCAGGGTTCTAGTGAAGAAAACAGAGTAGATCCCACAAGCCTGAAGTCCGTTGACACTCTTAATAACTTAATGCCTGAGCATACCTTTGAGTCATCATGGAGGTGTAAAGCTTATTGTTGGAACAAACTGATAATAGACTGCTTTTGTTTTGTTACTGCATGCTTTTAGCTTCTGAGAAGTAATTAAGTTTTACATTAAAACTGTTTTTTGTTTACAGCTCCTGGGAAAGTAGCAGATAAAGTCATTATAGAAAACACAAGAGATTCAACCTTTGTCTTCATGGAGGGGTCCGAGGATGCTTATGTTGGTTATATGACAATCAGGGTGAGAAACTTGAGGACAAACATTTAGTAATTTCAACATAAGGTGAAAGAAATGAATGGCTCATGAAGAGTTTTTAATGGTGTATGTATTTTCAGTTTAACCCTGATGACAAATCCGCACAGCATCACAATGCCCACCATTGCTTAGAGATTACGGTCAACTGCAGCCCAATAATAGACCATTGTATTATTCGAAGTACTTGTACAGGTTAGTAAACTCTCTCCTGAAACTGTCTAAAAGTAGCAGACTTGCAATAGCTTGACATTATTTTTGGATACATGAAGTTTGGCTGAGACAATGCACAACATGTGTCCTGTTAGAAAATTGGCTTACTTGCCCGCTTCTCCAACGTGATAAAAAGCTGAAATCTCTCATGTGAAAATGCCACTTAATAGAAATTCTTGGGTTACTTGAGGAGTGATGGTTTGTGCTACCACCTCCTTGCCAGTTCCAAGTAAGCCTTAACAAGCCATTTGTGGCTATAGACTGTTGCTCTGTGGCTTACCTTCCATGCAGTTTCCCCTCAAAATGTTCTTGGATAAAGTACTCCAGTTTTACCTTTTTAGTTCAGGGGTCATCACCCGTGGGGGTCCCCAGATGCTGTGGCTTGGTGTGATGGGGGTTGTAGTACAGCAACATCTGCGGACCCAAGGTTGAGGGCCCCTGTTCTAGTTGCCTTGGTTTATGACACAGGTATTGAATTACCTGGCTATGTTGTGTATTTTGAAAAACGCAGGTAAGATAAGTGGCACAGTCTAGCCAATACTAGTTGTAAGCATTGTTTTATGGAAGCCAATCTATTCTAATCCACTCTTTTCATACTTGGACGCTTCTGTTTCAGTTGGCTCTGCGGTGTGCGTTAGTGGCCAGGGTGCTTGTCCCACTATCAAACATTGTAATATCAGTGATTGTGAAAATGTAGGACTCTACATTACAGATCATGCACAGGTAACATCCTGTCACGTTTTTCATTTTCTTCCTCCCCCTGCCAATGTCTCCAGACCTATTTTAATCCATGACTTTTACTGATCTTTTAGGGAATATATGAGGACAATGAGATCTCTAATAATGCATTGGCTGGGATCTGGGTTAAAAACCATGGAAACCCTATTATCAGACGGAATCACATTCATCATGGGCGTGATGTTGGTGTTTTTACGTTTGACCACGGCATGGTAATGTACTCTTCTTCTTCTTCTTCTTCTTCTTCTTCTTCTTCTTCTTCTTCTTCTTCTTCTTCTTCTTCTTTTGAGAAGAGATTATTGATTGTAAGTGGGTGGTGTGTGTCTGTGGGAAAGGATTTAAAAAAAAATAAAAAATTAAAGCTGTTCTTCTGAGTGGTCACTGTACCTCATACAAATGGGGCTTCATGCACATGCAGAAGCCCAGTTTAGGAACCTTCCAAGAATGATTTTGGTCTTATTCTGAACCAACCTGGCATTGCAGAGGAGAAAGGCCAGGTTCTTTGGGTAGTTGGAACTGCTTCCCAAGACCAGAGAGCTGACAGGAAATGGAAATAGTAAATTACTGGTTTCCCTTCCCCTATAACGGCCAGGTGCTCTGCCAACACCAATTCTTCTGTACCCCACAACAACAGTAATAGCTGTCCCCTGAGCTGCCGGATACACCCCCTGCATCACCCTGCCTAAGAGAACCCAAACACATTATACCAAGAGGCCTGGCATAACCCAGTGAAAGGAGGACTAATAAATTTTAACCCAGACCCCACTTTAATATAACTTCCTCCCTCGCAGACTCCAGTCCCACACCGAAGGCCCCGGCACCAAAGGTGGTCCGCCGGCTACACCATCAGCTATGCCTCTGGCGTGCCTTCTTCCAATTTATGCTCCCAAGTGCTCCAGAAATCTCCCCTCTCACAAGAAATCCCTGGTCCTCAGGGACAGGCATCAGTCAAGCACTCGAGAAGAAGGCACAGGTGGAATAGGAGAACAATCAAACTGCAGGGAGGCTTGTCTTCAGAGGTCCAGGCTGCAAGCACAAACCTCCGCCAGATCAAGAATGTGCAGGCAGGCCGAGATGGCTGTTACTTGTTAGGAGAGGTCAGGGAAGCTGACAGAATCTACCCCACTTTCCTCTCTTTGCCCTCTCCGACCTCCCAAATGCTCTCAGCGTGCCCTTCCAATTTATGCTCCCAAGTATTTTAAATCAAGACTGCAGCTGGTTTCTTTGCAGCTGCTGGTGGCCTCAGTAGGTACTGGGTTCCTACATGGGAGTGGGGTGATGGTGCATGATGGTACCTCACCTTTAGACTACTGAAATTCTGACTTGCAAATCTCAGGTCTCCAAGGACTTCAAGCAGGCACTTTCTTCATACTTTTATCTTGTGTAAGTTTTTCTTCACATCCCTAAGTGATAGAAATAGTCTTAGGTTTAAGCTCCAGTTCTCTGATTATTCATGGTGTCATTTCAGCCATATGGAAAAAGTAGTACCCTTGCATATGTGTCCAGTATTTCCGTTGCATGGCCAATGAATGATAGAGGGACCTGATTCCACAGTGAATGTGACAACAGTGTGCCAAATCTGTAATGAGAAGGGATGTATATTGGGGATTGTGAGCAGTTCCCACTCTTAGCCTAGAGTCCCTTACTGACATGTATTGGTCTGCCTTTCCACAGATGCCACTAGCTAATGTTTTCACAGCATACTTTATCTATCAAATTTCCCTACAAATTAAATTGGAAATCTCTCCTTCTCTTTTAATATTTAGTTTTTAACTAAACAATGCATTTATCTGAAACCAGAAGCAGGAATTGTGGAGATACATCTCCAGGAAAAGTGCTTTCAAATATCACAGGTGGCAGAGATGGTCAAAAATGAACCATATTGTCAAGAATGGGAACTTCTCATACTTTCTAGGAAGGGTTGTTTTCTGCTTTGCTTGCTGGACTTCATGCATGGTTCATATTTTTAAAAACTATTTTGCAAACAGAAGTACCTAGGGAGATATTTTAGCCTTGTGCTACTGCCAGAAGGCTCATTAGCTGATACCTTGGAGGATGTGGTCATCTGCTAAAAACAGTTGCAGATAACTTTGAGTCTTGGCACCCTTTGAACTTCTATTGCCATCACAGAAACATTTGCGTTTCTGCTGACCAAACTGAAACAGTCAGTTTGGGGTATGCAGATGTTATGGAGAATTTGAAACAAAGGGGGAAACTTCTATTTTGTGTATCCATATTTTCCCCTTTCTCAAGTCTCTGTCACTGCAAGCAGACATGATTGGTTGTCTTAAAGAAATATTACTATTCAGATAGCTGAATAACTACTTTTAAAAGCATACAGTTCTAAGCAACTCTTCCTCTACCTTCTATGTGCTATCAGTATTGCTACATGTTTTCACAAGTCCACCCGCCAAGTGTGTTTACAAACTCCCTGCTACTTTATATTTAAGCAGAAGGAAGAGAGCAGATCGAGCAAACCTTGGGATCCAGCAGTGTCAACCTGGTCTTGATGTGGACAAAGTTTTTCTCTCTAGCTTATATAAGTAGATTTGGGGTTAGGCATAGGATTTATGTTGAATACTTTCCCACATATGTATGTATTTATTTAACATATTTATATACCATCCACAGTGTTTGTCTCTGGGTGGTTTACAATAAAACAGTACAAATTGAAACAAAATTTAAAATAATTTAAAATTTAACATAACATTAAAAACTGTAAGTCTAATTAAAAGCCTGAGTGAACAAATGTGTCTTAACTGCCTTCTTAAAAGTTATCAGAGATGGGGAGGCAACAGGGAGCACATTCCAAAAGCCTCAGAGCAGCAACGGAGAAGGCCAGTTTCTGAGTGGTCACCAGATGAGCCAGTGGCAACTGCAAACGAACTCTCCAGTTGATTTCACTGGGCGATGGGGCTCATGGCAAAGGAGACTTTGTTTGAAATACCCTGGGCTTAAGCTGTTTAGGACTTTATAAGTTATAACCAGAACCTTGTATTTTGCCCAGAAACTTAATGGTAGCCAGTGTAACTCTTTCAGTATAGGAATAATATGGTCTCTCTGAGATTACTCAGAGACCAACCTGGCTGCCTCATTCTGTACCAACTGTAGTTTCCAAACTACATACAAAGGCAACCCCACGTAGAGCGCATGGCAGTAGTCAGGTCTGGAGGTTATCAACATATGTACCACAGTACTGAGGTCATTTATCTAAAATGGAAACAGCTGGCGTATCAGATGAATTTGATAGAAAGCACCTCTGGCCACCTTCTCAACCTGGAACACCAGGGAGAGGTTCAAATCTAGAAGTACCCCTAGACTGTGTACCTGTTCTTTCTGGGGAAGTGTGACCCCATTCATAACCGGCAGATCAAAATAGTCTCCCGAGTTCCAACCGCACACAATAAGTACCTCTGTCTTATCTGGATTCAGTCTGTTTGTTATCCCTCATCCAGCCCATCACTATGTCAGGCAGGCATTTATGGAGGTTATGCCTTCTGATGATGATGACATGGAGAAATAGATTTGGGTGTCATCAGCATACTGATAATACCCTGTACCAAATCTAATGATCTCTCTCAGCAGTTTCATGTAGATGTTTTTAAAAAAATTGGAGACTATATGGAGCCCCTGAGAGACACCATATAAAAGTTCAGGTTTTGAAGAGCAACAGTTTCTAAGGGACACCATCTGGAATCTGCCTGAGAGGTAGGAGCGGAACCGCTGCAAAGTAGTGCCTTCCACCCCCAACCCCCGCAGACGGTCCAGAAGGATACTATGGTTGATAGTTTTGAAAGCAGCCGAGAGATCCCAAAGGAGCAATGGAGTTACACTCCCTCTGTCAATTCCCCATTGGAGATCATCCATCAAGCCGGCCAAAGCAGCCTCCACCCCATAGCCCGCCTGTAAGCCACTTTGAAATGGGCCTAGATAATCAGATATCCTTAACTGAGTTGAGGTCAACCTGTCTCCATAGAACTACAATAATTACAAACATAGAATTCAATTTTTCTGGGAAGGTTTCTTGCACATTCTTGGGTCTAGGTGTTACATGCAGACCTTTTAATGGCATGTTTTAAAAACTCGGAACACCATATTCCTTCCCTGCATTTACTTTGTTTCTAAGGATCGCGTGCACAGAGACGCAGTTCCCTTGCACAGAGTCCCAGTGCCAGGAAGATACTCGATATTTTATTTTCAGCTTGGTGCTCTCTGGTGGCTTCTTCATGCTTCAACAGTTGTCAAACCCTCTCGTTACAGAATGGCATTCTTCCAGTGTTTGCAATAGTAGTGCTTGTTGGGACTGTTTCATGGTTGCCAGGATCAAGCAGTTTGTCAGTTAAAAATGCATTGCCATGTCGGCGCTTGCATTTCAAGCACTGGACGCTGAAACTGTTGCCAGGTGCTTGATATGAGATGCCACGCATCTGCCATAAATCATATCTATTACACTGAATGAAAGCCACAGAAACTGTTCATTTACTAAGCTAATGCAGTTGTAAAACCTTAGACAGTAGCTGATGTTTCTTCTTGCAGTGCAGTAGTCCTATACTGAATGTTCACTTTGCTTCAGAAAAAAGGTACCAGTGCACAAATTATCTGAGGTCGCGTGTTACAACCTCATTGCACATCAAGGTCCACATAAAATCTTTTGTTCTGAAGTGGTAATCTAGGGGTTATGCAAATTTACTGCTCCTCTACAAAGTAAAATCTTGATGCAGGTTGAGAGAGCTTCAGCTTTGTTAAGCATATTCTGATATCAATCCAATACTCTCAGAAGAACCAGTTGGGGGGGTGGGGATGACAGTCCAGGTTCCTAGTAGTCTGGGTGTTAGCATTCAATTTGAAACATGATCTGTTCCAGAATACTTTTGTTTCTATTTGAATGCAATTTTTGATACTAAATTTAAAGCTTCATGGTTAACAGGGCTGGTAGCTCAAAAAGATCTTTTGAAACAAGATCAGCTTCCCAAACGCAAGACTAGGGGAAAATAAAATTGGTGGCAGCATCAGTGAGACTTCCTCCTCCATCCCATAAGAGGTCTTCATCCCAAGACAAGGGGAGTCACCGAGTGACTTGACAACACTGGCTTGTAATGTGAGATCACTGCTTTCATGTTGATTGCTCTGGGCAGAACTCTGTGACTGAAGGAAAATTGTGCCTAACTACTGCCCTCTGAGCTGGTTCAGTTTTTGAAGGCCTTAGCAGTTGCTGTGATGATAGAGTACCATGTAATACTTGTGGACCTTTGGTGCTCTTTAAATACTGGGCAGCATCCTGACTAGTTCTGCTTAGCAGATTTTTTTGAGGATACAGGGAGCAGCAGAGAGCAGGGGATTAGATAAAAATCACCCCCCACCCTTCTGAGAGCAGAACCTTTCCCCTTTGCAGAAGTATTAGTTGGGACGTGCTAACCATGTATGTGTGTGTTTGGGTACTGATATCTTTATTATAATATAAAGTAGGTGGGGGAAGAAAATAGTTCAAAGCTAGTTTTTCAGTTTTCCCCCTTTAATAAAATCCTCTTCTTCTTTACTTGTAGGGTTATTTTGAAAGCTGCAACATACATAGAAATAGGATAGCAGGCTTTGAAGTGAAAGCTTATGCCAATCCTACTGTTGTACGTTGTGAAATCCACCATGGTCAAACCGGAGGAATCTATGTTCATGAAAAAGGAAGAGGACAATTTATAGAAAATAAGATCTATGCAAACAATTTTGCAGGTGTATGGATTACTTCAAATAGTGACCCAACTATAAGGTACCCCTCTCTATTTTGGCTTAGAGGGAAGGTTTTACTAAACGAAATTGGTAGTATCTTAACATGTATTAAACATAGCAAAATAGCATTTGTTGATTGAGAATTATCTAGTGTTTAAACTGACATGTGGATCTGGCCCTGTCAACTGTATGGGAGGACACCTGAGAACCATATGTAGGCTGCCGCTCCAAACTCTTTGGATGATGAGCAAAGCAGAGGTGTAGTAGTCGGGCTTTGTTACATTGAGTGTTTCTTTTTAAAAACCCAAACTCATTCTATGGCTTCCGAACATTCTGTTTACATAATCTTGTATGTTTAGATAATTTCACGTGTAGCAACTTGATTTTCTGTGGTTTTTGTACCTCAGGGGCAATGCAATTTTTAATGGAAATCAAGGTGGAGTCTACATCTTTGGTGATGGAAGAGGCCTTATTGAAGGAAATGACATCTATGGTAAACAACTGAACTTTTGCTCTGTCACACTTGATATTCCTTATATCTTTGTGCCACATTTCCTTAAACATCCCTCTTCCAACAGGGAATGCATTAGCAGGGATACAAATTAGGACTAACAGCTGTCCTATTGTTCGGCACAACAAGATTCACGATGGCCAACATGGCGGTATTTATGTGGTGAGTATTTTAGTATGATTTTGATGTGAATGTGGACATCTTGGAGCCCTCATCAAATGCTGTTAAACTAGGTATGTTGTACTCGGGTGTGGGAGCAATGAGTGCATACCAACTAGCTACACACCCTGGCACCAGTGTGCTTCATTGCTGCACCCCCTGCTGAGCAGAAAGTCCAGTGAAAGACGCACTTTCTGAAATGAGAATTCTGCATTGATTGGTATAAATCTGAGGTGCTTTTTGAAACCAAAATAAATACAAACTGATAGCAGACTTTTCCTTTTCCATTCCTGGAAGAAGGACACTGCCAGTACTAATATGTCTGTGTCAACTGTGCAGATGCCACCTTCTTTGAGACTGTCTTCCAAGGCATCAGTAAGATGAAGACATATCCTGGTGTCACCTTCCTTGTGCTTACATTTGTCAAGGATGTTTCTTTTGCTCTTATCACCTTTTCTGACCTCACAACCATAACCATAAACATAAGTAGAAAATGTGTGTTGTGCATTACACAAACACAAGTTTGACTTCAAGTTCATGGAACCATAACTTCAGAACAGATTGACAAATGTGGATGTTGTGGGACTCATTTGAAAGGAAATTGTATTAAAAACCTTTATGAAGAACTCAGTCAACATATCCTTACTGCAGCTGGCTGTGTGGCTGAAAAAAAACACCACCTGAATGTTAGTTGTGCAGGCAGCTGAATTGAAATTGGTGGCCATTTTGGATTTCTGGGCAAGCATGGTGTTAGCTCCATATCTACATTTCCTCAGTACCACGTTACCTATGTATGTGCAAATGCACACATTCCAGAGAATGCATCTTCGGGGCCCATTTTGTAGGAGTTGTTGCTCAGCTAAGAGTGTTGAGCAAGTGTTGAATCCAGGGATTTAGAAGCTGAACATCTCACATTGGTGCTGGGCTGTCTGGCTAGGGGGCACACTCCGATGTGCCATACCTGAGGACAATGTATCCAGTTTAATGACACATGAATAGTCCTTCAGTTGCAGCTACATCTGGAATTAGATGTAGGATATATATTGAATAGTTTCCTATATCTTGCAGAACACCCTTAAGTGTAATGAGATCAGCCTTTCTGATGTTCAGCGGGTGCAAAAACCTGGCAAATGTAATGCTTTGCTTTATGCTGTAAGCAGGTGGAAGGGATAGTTAGTAAAAATGTCATTAATCTGGAAGGTTTTCATTTTTCACCTGCAAGTGTTGGCAATTTGGCATCTTTTGACACTTGAACTTAGAGGCCTCTGTTAATAGAACATTTTTCATTTATATTGTACCCAGCTGCCCTGCCAAAATGAAAAACCTAGGTTCAGATTAGGTCACAGACTGAAAATGGGGCCAGATCCCCAGCTGGCATAAATTAGTTTGTTGGCATTACACTTTCCTCTTTGCTATATATGAAACCTGTCATATATCTGCATAAAATACTGGGGTTTTTTAATTGAGAATTATAGCCGATGTTTTTCAGATATGAGTATCGGCACAATTTATTGAATTTAGAAATGCTTCCTGGTATGTGTTCACTGACAACATAAATATCAAATATAGTGCAACAAATGAAGTAAATGGTGGTTTGAGGAGCTAAAATGTTGAAGCAGAATGTTACCTGTTTTTGTTTTCAGCATGAAAAAGGCCAAGGTGTGATTGAAGAAAATGAAGTTTACAGTAATACTTTGGCCGGAGTCTGGGTAACAACAGGAAGTACTCCAGTGCTGAGAAGAAACAGAATACATAGTGGTAAACAGGTATGTTGCTGACTGTTGTGCATGTGACAGTAACACTGTTCTTGAACTCTTTACTGAGTGTCTTTTTAATGCTTCAGGTTGGTGTTTATTTCTATGACAATGGACATGGAGTGTTGGAAGACAATGATATCTACAACCACATGTACTCAGGGGTTCAAATCAGGTAAAAATATATCTTCATTTTATTTACTGAAAGAATTTGAATTTATATATTGTCCCAGTCAGCAAATAGTTCTCTTTATCCACCTTCTTGTTCTATGGCTGCCCTTTGGGTCTGTCTCCTTCCTTTCCTGTATAATTGGAAGACAATGTTTGTTTATTATATTTGGACACTGCCCAGACTTAGGTCTCTGGGTGATTCATAACAATATGAAACAAATTAAAACAATTTAAACACATTTTTAGTTAAAAGCTTGGGTGAATAAATGTGTCTTTAAAGACTTTTTAAAAGCTGTCAGAGATGTGGGGGCTCTTATTTCATCAGAGAGTGTGTTCCAAAATCTTAGGGCAGCAACGGAGAAGGCCTGTCCATGTGTGGCCAGCAGACAAGCTGGTGGCAACCACAGATAGACATCTCCAGATGATCTCAATGAGCTCATAATGAAGAAGGCATTCTCTTAAATAGCCCAGGCCTAAGCTGTTTAGGGCTTTATAGATTATAACCAACATCTTGTATTTTGCCCAGAAACATATTGGTTGCCTGTGTAGTAAAGAACATAAGAACAGTCCTGCTGGATCAGGCCCAGGGCCCATCTAGTCCAGCATCCTGTTTCACACAGTGGCCCACCAGATGCCGCTGGAAGCCACAAGCAGGAGTTGAGGGCATGCCCTCTCTCCTGCTGTTACTCCCCTGCAACTGGTACTCAGAGGCATCCTGCCTTTGAGGCTGGAGGTGGCCTGTAGCCCTCCGATTAGCAGCCGATGATAGACCTCTCCTCCATGAAGTTATTCAAAGCCCTCTTAAAACTATCCAGGTTATTGCCTTTCACCACATCTTGTGGCATAGAATTCCACACGTTGATGTTGCGTTGTGTGAAAAAGTACCTCCGTTTGTTGGTCCTAAATTTCCCGCCAATCAATTTCATGGGATGACCCCTGGTTCTAGTGTTATGGGAGAGGGAGAAGAATTTCTCTCTATCCACTTTCTCCACACCATGCATTATTTTATAGACCTCTATCATATTTCCCCACAGTCATCTTTTTTCTAAACTAAATAGCCCCAGGTGTTGTATCCTTGCCTCATAAGAAAGTTGCTCTAGGCCCCTGATCATATCGGTTGCCTTCTTCTGCACCTTTTCCAGTTCTACAATGTCCTTTTTTAAATGTGGTGACCAGAATTGTATGCAGTACTCCAGGTGTAGCTGCACCATAGTTTTGTATAAGGGCATTATAATATTAGCCGTTTTATTTTCAATCCCCTTCCTAATAATCTCTAGCATGGAATTAGCCTTTTTCACAGCTGCCGCACATTGAGTTGACACTTTCAACGAGCAATCCACCACAACCCCAAGATCCCTCTTCTGTTCAGACACCAATAGCTCAGATCCCATCAGCGTATACTTGAAGTTGTGTTTTTTTGTCCCAATGTGCATCACTTTGCACTTGCCAACATTGAACCGCATTTGCCATTTTGTCGCCCACTCCCCCAGTTTGGAGAGATCCTTTTGGAGCCCCTCACAATCTGTTTTGGATTTCATTGCCCGAAAGAGTTGGTATCATCTGCGAATTTGGACACCTTGCTCCTTACCCCTACTTCTAGATCATTTATGAATAAATTAAAAATCACTGGTCTCAGTACGGATCCCTGGGGGACCCCACTTCTTACTTCCCTCCATTGTGAAAACTCTCCATTTATACCCATCCTCTGTTTCCTGTCTTTCAACCAGTTAGCAATCCACACATGTACTTGTCCCCTTATCCCATGACTGCTAAGTTTTCTCAGGAGTCTTTGATGAGGAACTTTGTCAGAAACCTTTCGGAAGTCCAGATATACTATGTCATCTGGATCACCTTGATCCACACACCTGTTGTCACTCTCAAATAACTCCAAAAGGTTTGTGAGGCAAGATCTACCTTTGCAGAAGCCATGCTGGTTCTCTCCCAGCAGGTCCTGTTCTTTTAAACATTGCAGTAGTCAAGTCTGGAGGTTGTCAGCTTATGTACTATGTACTACTATTCTGAGGTCGTTTATCTCAAGAGATGGACCTATTCGCATATCAGCCAAAGCCAGATAGAAAGCATCTCTGGCCACTGCCTCAACCTGACACACCAGGGAGAGGTTTGGATCCAGAAGCACTCCCAAGACTGCATACCTGTTTCTTCTGAGGGCGTATAACCCCGTCCAGAACCAGCAGATAAAAATTGTCTCCTGACCCTGCACAATAAGCACCTTCATCTTAACTGTATTCAGTCTGTTGGTTATCCTTCAAGCAGCCCATCACTGATTTCAGGCAGGTGTTTAGGGAGGTTTTGCCCTTTCCTGATGGCTCTGACATGGAGAAATAAATTTGGATATCATCAGCATATTGATAATACCCTGCACCAAATCTCTGGATGATTTAATATCATGTAGATATTAAAGAGCATTGGAGACAGTATGGAGCCTTGGGGGATGCATATAAAAGTTGAGATTTTGAAGAACAACCATCTCCAAGGGATACCATCTGGAATCTGCCCGAGAGGTAGGAGCAGAACCACTGCAAAGCAGTGCCTCCCACCTCCAACCCCCTCAGACGGACCAGAGGGATACTATGGTTGATAGTATCAAAAGCGGCCAAGAGATCCAAATGGACCAACAGAGCCTCTGTCAATTTCCAGTTGGAGATCATCTATAACCCAGCCAAGGCAGTCTCCACCCCATAACCTTCCCAAAAGCCAGTTTGAAATGGTTCTAGGTAATCAATTTCCTCCAAGACTGCCTGGAGCTGGGAAGCCACCACCCTCTCTCAATTACCTTGCATAGCCATGGAAGGTTGGAAACAGGCCTACAGTTGCTTAACTCTGAGGAGTCCAATCATTGTCTCTTTAAGACAGGAAGGCATCCTGCCCTCCATCAGAGAAGCATTTATAACATCTACAAGGCATTTTTCAACAGTCCCTCTAACAAGGGTCAAGTGATAGGCCACACCATTCCAAGCGACTTGTCCATATCCTCAGGAGTCACAAACTGAAATTGATCCAGCCTAATAACATAAGAGGAATTGCTGGACACCTCTTCATTTAATGTTGTAAGCCACCTAGTGATTTCGGTAGTGGGTGGTATACAAATATGTTAAATAAATAAATAAAATCACACTCTGCAGTAATTGTGGAGTCCATTTTGACCTGAATTTGAGAAATTTTATCCATAAAAAATTCATTTAGAATGTCACAGCGGGTGACTCATGGTCCAAATTCTGATTCAAGGGAGGAGGTGCATGTAGCCCTCTTACAACACTAGACAACTCCGCTGTATGTGAGCTTGAGGATGCAATGTGGGCAGAAAATAATAACTTCTTTGCCGCACCTATTGCCTGAGCATAGGTCTTCAAATGCGCTCTATGTTGTAACCTGTCAGATTGGAGTTGAGTCTCCACTTGCGCACCAGTCATTATATGTTGGTGGCTTTTCTCCTGGGCATAGAATTGCTGGAAGGAAGGGCCGTTGGATAGTCTTGCACTTGGCCTGTGCTGGTTCACTTGGGCTACATTTAACCTGGGTCTTGGCCTCAGTGGTGTTTTTCAGCAACCTCGGTCTTTGTCTCAGTTTCCCATCTGGAAAACAGGCATAATCCACCTTCCAGGATACTTTAACATCTCAAAAGTGTAAAGCACTTTGCAAACTAAATATTTTGTGTAAATGACATCTATTTGCTGTTGGTAAATATGTAGATATCAGCGTAGGTATGTAACCATACCAAATGTTGATGACATGCCTCTGTGTTTAGGCTTAGTTCTGCACAAAAATATCCAAAATATGTCCAGTGAATGAGTTATACAAAATATACATATTTTTACTAGGTGCATGGTTGGAGTCTAAAGATCCTCATTTGGCTGCTGGCTTGTGCACTGTGACCTCCTGTTCCCTTCACACAGCAGGCCCTCATTCCCCCTGACAAATTGCTTCTGAAGTTCAGGGAATCCTCCAAGGTGGCATTCTACACAGAGTGAGGAACTGCAGCTGAAATTAACAATACAGGAGGACCTCGGTATTCATGGGGGTTCTGTTCTAAGCCAGTGTCATGGATACTGAAACCGCGGATACCGAGACATTAAGTCAATGGGATTAGGGTTAGGTTCCGAAGGGCACAGAAAATGGCAACAAACATGAAAAAAACCCGAATAAAGTGCCCTACCTTGCTCCGTGGACCCCAGCATTCCAGCAATACCCCCTAAAATGATTTTAAAGCAGTTTTTTTCTTCGAATGAGCCATAAATGGCTCTGGCACTCAAAATGGCAGCCAGAAATGACCTCGGAGGGCATTTCCGGCCACCCACCCAATCCGCAGATACTTGGATGTAACCCTTTCACTGCTGTTTTTTCCTCGCGTATACCGAGGTTGGGTGCCAGTCAGTGTTGCCTCTAACAGGAATTTCCAGAGGTTATTGACTGCAACTCACAGAATCCCCAGTCAAAGGCCATTACAGCTGGGGATGCTGGGAGTTGTAGTGAACAACATTTGGGAATCCCTGTTAGATGGAATACTGGTGCCAATTACCTGACCACGGATATTGGCTCTGCATTTGAAGTCATGCAAAAGTGTGGTATATGCAAAAGCAGTTTCAGCATCTCTATTGAATTGCTCCCATCTGCAAGATTTTCACACCTGTGATAGCTAAAAATATTTTTTTGAAAAAATTATAACTTTCAGGCTTTCTGGAATCCCATTAAGCGTGATGATACTTCACACTATTCAATAAGACTTATGACCTGTTTTCTTGGGCTGAGCTGAAAGGAGGTGGATGTGATTTTTCCGCAAACAGTTTTGTAAATACTGGGCAGGAGCCAGACTAAGTTAGTAATGACTGGGCATGATTGAAATCAGTGAGACAAGTGTTGTGCATGTGGAACGGGGCCTTCTCGGTTGTTGCCCCCAGGCTCTGCAGTGTTCTCCCAGTGAGTGTCCGCTCCTTGACATCTGTGGCATTCTTTCAAAACCATCTAAAGATCTTTTTATTTGTTTAGGGGCTGCCACGTTTCTTAGCTCCTCTATTCTGTCATCTTTTTTATGGTTGCTGTTTTTGGTGGATTATATTTTTATTGTTTAATATGATTTTTATGGAGTTTTATTGTATTTTGATTTTTTAAACTGCCTTGCGATGTCTTATGAAAGGCGGTATAAAAATTGAACAATAAAGTTAGTCATGAATTATAATTCATGATGATTATAAAGACCTTAATGGCTTGGGCTCAGGGTATTTGAGAGAGTGCCTTCTTTGTCATGAACCCTGCTGCCTATTAAGATCTTCTGGAAAGGTCCATTTATGGTTGCCACCAGCTTGTTTGGTGGAAACTCGGGACCGACCTTTCTCTGTGGCTGCCCGGGGCTTTGGAATGTGCGCTCTGTTGAAATAAGAGCATCTCCACTGTTTGCTTTTAGGAATACCCTCAAGATGCATCTATTTTTGCAGGCTTTTAATTGAAATTAATTTTAATAACTTGTTTTATGAGATTGTTTTTATTGTGCATTGTGGAATTGTAAATGTTTTTACTCTTTTATATTGTGTATTAAACTTTGTACACCACCTAGAGATGCGCATATCAGGCAGTATAAAAATATGATAGATAAATAAGTATGTGCACAAAACCGGAAAACCCGGTTCGAGTCTAACTAAGCTTGGTCCAGTCCGTTTTTTTGTACACCTGAACTGGGCCTGATCCTGGTCAAATTCAAACCTAGTTCAGGGCGTTCAAGGCCATACTTGTAAAGGGAAAATCCATTAAAGATTCCTCTTTACCAGTACAGAGGAATGGGGGACCAGGGGACCTAAAGAAAAAGAGTTGGGGTGGGAGGGAAGTAAAAATTGACCATCAATTTGTGGCAGTCTCGGGGGGTGGTAGTGGGTGGTGCAGGGATGCCCTCTCACCCGTGTCAGAGTGGGCAGGCCTGGTTCGGGTTGCTGCCTATGCTTGGCAGCAAAAAAATGACCACCACAGAGCCCCAACATTGACCTGAACCAGACCTCCCCACTCCAGCAGGGTTGTGGGGAGGGGGGAATCCCTGCTTCCACCCCAGAGACCTCTGCAGCTACCACTACTGGCATATTGAAGGCAAATTTTTATTTTCCTCCTGTCCCAACTCTTTTTCTTTAGGTCCCCTGGTTCCCTCCTATACTGGTGAAGGGGAATCCTCCCAGATTCCCCTTTACCAGTGATTTTTGAGCCAGTTCAAGCTGAACCAGGTCCAGTTTGGCTTGACCCAAACGGCTCAGTTGGGCCGGCTGTAAATAAATAATGGGACTTACCTTGGCTAGTGTAGTCTAGATCATTCTCACTGAAAAGTGCTGCCAGCCTGCCCACCCTGTCAGCTCTTTTTTAGAGCTTACCTTGAAGGGAGATACAATGTTTTGCCTATTCAGAATACATCACTTTCTTTCCCTTAGTGATGTCATCATGCACCCCAATTTCATCAGCTTTGTAGTATCACCACACCATCACATTCACTACCTTGATTGACTGGGATCACTCCAAGAAATGGGAGAAGTTGTAAACAGGAAAAAGAATTGTGGCAAAGCAGCTGCAGATAAATACATGGCAGAGATCTGAATGTTACCATGTACTTGTGACCTGAAAAACAAAATGAGAGGAGGATTAGGAAGACCCTCAAGACACATTTTGTGAAATTGTTTTAATTGTTTTTTACTCTATTTTTTAACTCTATTTTTTTACTTTGTTGTAAACTGTGTACACAGCCTAGAGATACACCTACAGGTGGTATATAAATAAAAAATATTCAGTGCAGCCCTATACTTGTCCTCTCCAACCAATATGTGTCAGAACATTTTTCCCCTGTGTAGGAGCTCATCAGATAGGGTTTTATACTGAGCATGCTCGAGACAGAACTGGATCATGTGATGCAATTTCCTGCCTTAGGCACCTCCCAACCCCAGTTCCAGTTCTTGCTTGAGATAGGACATTATTGGAGAGAGCTCTTTCTATAATTGGCGTTTTTTGCCTGCTTTTTGCTTCTTTCTTTATTTTGCTGCACTTTGGTGCTCTATATCTCCTCCTTTCCCTGTTTAGATTGTGCAAGGGTGGGAGGAGAGCTGTTCTCATTATTGGCTGCTCTAAAACTTTGGTTCTATTACTACTTTTTCTGTTCTAATTCAGTTAATTGGACCAAACAAAAGAATTATTTTCCTTTCTGAGTTTTTGGGTGAAATCTGATGGAGCTCCTGCAGGGCTTCCTTTTGGAGGATTCCCAGCTGCCACAGGACCTGGACAGCTCAGCGGCCACAGCTAGCATGCTGCAAGTAGCCTTGGCTTCCTCTTTGCCAACTGCGCCCATGGTTGCAATTCAGGAGGCAAAGACTTCAGAGCTGGTTTTTTCCAAGGCTCCCAAGAAGTCTAAGCATTGCAGGGACCAGCCCCCATCAAAGAAAAAGAAGCGGCACAAGGTGCCAATCTCAATAGCTGGAAGCTCTGTACGACTGAGTGAGAGGCTCCTGATTAAGGCGGTTTGTAAGAGATCGAAAATGAAAGCATGCCACACAAACCGCTGCCTCCTGAGGGGGACGACCAGCATCCTTGGGGCGATCTCCTGGTGTCCTTGACCTCACCGGTACAGGCCCAGTGGCTGAGGGGGCAAACGGCTGGCCCACGCATTCACCAAGCTCCTCCAGGGCATTAATAAAATGGCCAAAGCAGCAGCCTTTATGGCAGATTCCAGCTTGGACTGTATTCAACAGTCCTCTAGAGCTATGGTTGCAGGAGTGGCGGTACGCAGATCCTTGTGTCTCAAAGGTTGGAACGTGGACTTCAAGTCCAAGCTTGCCTTGACATCAGCCCCCTTCTTGGGTTCTAACCTGTTCAGTCCTGCACTAGACCCTATCCTAGTGGGAAATAAGGACAAAAAGAAGGCCATGCCCTCCAACTGCAGGGACTCGTGCAGTTTCTTTCGAGCCCCAACTCACTTCTTTCGTCCCAACAGGCAATTCTACAATCCACGCAGGGATTTCCATCCCCAAAATTCCAAAAGTGTCGGCAGGCCACAGTGGTGTCAGCGCTTCAGTGGCAACTCCAGGCGGGGCAGTAACAGTCCCTTCTCTTCCACATTGGCCCCACGTAGGCAATGACTCAATCCCTGTGGGAGGCAGGTTGTCAGAATTCGCAACGACCTGGATGTCCATGTCCACCGACAATTGGGTTATCCACACTGTATCCAATGGCTACGCCCTCGACCTCCTCTCTTACCCTCCCCAGCGTTTCCTACCATTACCACACTCCAACAATCCGACCAAACATCTTTGGATGCTCCAAGCAGTTCACCATCTCTTCCAGATTCGAGTGATAGAACGCATTCCATCCACGCAAAGATTTCAAGGCATGTACTCTATCCTCTTCCTCGTCCCCAAAAAATACAGGTTTTGGAGGGCAGTTTTCAATTTGAAGTTCCTCAACCACTTCATCCAAAAGAAAAAGTTCAGGATGGAATCCCTTCACCCAATCAAGGAGACCATACATCCAAGGGACTACCTCGCCTCAGTAGATCATTCAGAAGCATACCTTCACGTTCCCATCAGACCAGAGCACAGAGTACTCTTCCGTTTTTCCTGCAATGGTTGACATTTCCAATACTGTGCCCTTCCCTTTGGGCTCTCTTCTGCACCCCGAGTATTCACGAAGGTTATGATATCGCTTATTGCCCACCTCCGCCTCTGAGGGATACACATCCACCCGTATCTGGATGATCTATTTATCAGATCTCTGTCACTGCATCAAGCCCAGGAGGACATCCACGCGACACTTCACTGTCTACAGGACCATGGCTTTGTGGTGAACACAGAAAAGGGTCACCTTGTTCCCTCTTAGTCCCTTGTTCACCTGGGGGCCCACTTCAACACTTCTCAGGACTAAATCCTTCTCCCACCAGAAAGGAGAGAAAAGATCACCAACCAATTGTGCCCTCTTCTCCACAGGAGTTCGGTGGATGTCATGGAACTCTCCCAGGCCCTGGGCTCCATGATCACGTGTCTGGAATGCACTCCATGGGCTAGGTGGCACTCCCTCCCGCTTCAATGGCTGCTCCTGCTCTTTCAAGACATGATCATGTCTTCTACCCATCACTGCATTCCCCTGTCTCTGGCACTCAGATGGTCTCTGCAGTGGTGGCTATCTCCAGTTCTTCTCAGAGGTTTCCCGCTGTCGGAACTTCTCCGCCTCATGGTGACCACAGATGCCAGTCTCCTGGGCTTGGGGAGCCCACTGCTTAGGCCACCTGGCGCAGGCCTCCGGTCACTCATGGAAACAAAAAGATCCATGAATTGGCTGGAACTCCATGCAGCCTGCCTCACACTCATCCCGTTTCAACATCTCCTTCAAGGACAGCACGTCCTGGTCAGTATGAACAACGTCACCGCCAAGGCGCACATCAACCAACAGGGCAGCACATGGTCCAAGTCACTGATGCAGGAGTCTGACCTATTCCAATGGGCAGGGACCAATCTCAGATCCATAACTGCAGAACACCTCAAGGGAGAGGAAAGCACACAAGCAGATTGGCTCAGTTGAAGATCCCTTGACCCAGCAGAATGGTCTCTCCATCCCGACGTGTTCCGGAAAATCTCTCTTCTTCGGCCATCTATAGGTGGATCTGTTCACTTCCCCCTCCAACCATCTCCTTCCTCACTTCTTCACGAGGTTTCACTCCCAGCAAGTGGAGGCCAACAGATGCCCTTACCTCCCCATGGCCGAACACTCTCCTCTACGCTCCCCCCGCCCCCCACCCATAGCCATAATCACCAAGGTGCTCAGGAACCTAGTCCAGGAAAGACCAGAAATGATTCTCATCGCACCTCATTGGCCTTGCAGACTGCGATTCCCTGACCTACTCAATCTGTCGGTAAGCCCCCTGTGGCACCTATCCAATCATCCATACCTGCTTCACCAAGGCCCTCTGTTCTACCCCGACCCTGAATGGCTACAGCTCTCTACCTGGAAATTAAGCGCTCAAGGCTATCAGCCCTGCGTTACTCCAAACTGGTCCAAAATACCATTCTAGCCTCTCGAAGACAGTCCACCAACAGGGTCTACCAAGCTATTGGGGCAGTTTTCCTACGCTGGTCATGCACCAACCACAAAGACCCGTTGTCTGCTGGCATTCCAGAAGTTCTTGCATTCTTACAGGCCGGCTTGGACCTACATCTCCAACCTAATATCTTGAGGCGACAAGCTTCGGTACTCGCATTGGTTCTACAGATCTCCTCTTCCGACACGGGTTCATCCTCCCTTCACCCGCGTATATCTAGGTTCCTCAGAGGGGCTACCAACACAGCCCCCCGCAAGCGTTTTCCGTCATGGAACCTTAACAAGGTTCTCAATACCCTAACGAAAGTGCCCTTTGAACCCCTTTCTTCCATTCACCTAAATACCTTAACTTTCAAGGTTCTTTTCCTCATGGCCATCACCTCAGCCCACCGGGTGTCTGAGCTAGGTGCCCTGTCCATGCGCAAAGAACTTTGTACCTTCCAATCTCACTTGGTTGACCTTCAGCTTCGGCTTGTCCCTACCTTCCTCACTAAGGTTAACACCTCCTCCCATAGGTCCCAAGTCATCGTCTTGCCTTCCTTTTGCCCTTCCTTGGTCCATCCCAAGGAAAAACTGGCGTAAATTGGATGTTCGTAGAGCATTACACATTTACATTTGGTGCACCGCGGACATTCGCAAATCAGACTCCCTCTTTGTTTCCTTTCATCTGGCCACCTTGGGCAACAAGGTATCCAGGGCCACTCTTACCATTTGGATTAAGTCTTGCATTCTCCTAGCCTATGCTTCCCTTAACCTCCCTCCTCCTTGAGAGGTAACTGCTCATTCCACCAGGAGCGCGGCCATGTCCGCGGCCTTTTCTGCACACACACCGCTCACAGAAATTTTCTGGGCAGCTACCTGGTCTTCGATTACTCAATTAATTTGCCACTACAAGATGTCATCCTTCTCTACTCCACAGGCTGCCTTTCCTTCAACAAGTGGTCTGACACATCCTTCCCTTCCATTTTCTTTCACTTGCTAGCTTGGGCATGTCTCTATCTGATGATCTCCTACACAGGGGAAAAAGGAATATTGGCTTACCGTGAAGGTTTCTTTTTCCCTGTGTTAGAAGCTCATCAGCCCCATCCGGATGTACGACTTCTTTTTCAGAAAGGGAATTTTCCTACAGTCACTCAGATGATTGCCTTCTTTGACAGGGGAGACCGCTCTCTTTCTCTCTCTCCATACTTCATTAACTTATATTTCTTAATTCTATGCTACCTGCTCCTTACCATGTTTTCTAGCTCTCTCCTTCATACAGATGCCTCCAAATCGGATCAGCTCTCTCCACTTGACGTTTCTCACTCTTCGCAACAGCCCTGGAACTGGGGTTGGGAGGTGCCTACGGCAGGAAATTGCGTCACATGATCCAGTTCTGTCTCAAGCATGCTCAGTATACAACCCTCTCTGATGAGCTCCTAATACAGGGAAAAAGAACCCTTCACAGTAAGCCAATGTTCTTTTCCCTGACTCTTGGTTTGGATCACAGCATCAACAAGATGCTAAATTAAGATAAACGTAAGATCCTGCAGGTTGTGATTTCTGCACTCTATACTTCTTCTATAGGAAGAAGCACACGAGTCCAAGAATGTTCTTGAGTTCACTTGTGCAAGCACCTAAACTTCTCTGGTTTGCATCCAACATTGTCCTGTTCTAGTAATGCTTTTATGTCTTCGGGTGTATTTTAATTAGTCTATATAAAATATCAAGACCCTTTTGAGTGTCTTCTTTATGTTTGCTTAGGACTGGAAGTAACCCCAAAATTCGGCGCAACAAAATTTGGGGAGGTCAGAATGGTGGAATCCTTGTTTATAACTCTGGTAAGCTTGCCTTCTACTTAATTTTTAGGATTTAAAATAAGAGGCTATGCTATACCTCCCTAAGAACCATCTTGAATTTTCCTTTTATCTTTTAAAGGGCTTGGCTTCATAGAAGACAATGAAATTTTTGATAATGCAATGGCCGGAGTTTGGATTAAGACAGACAGTAATCCCACATTAAGGAGAAACAAAATCCATGATGGACGAGATGGAGGCATCTGTATATTTAATGGGGGCAGAGGTAGCATCTTTTGTGTTAACTATATTTACTACTGGCTAGACTTGTGTTTTTGTGGTTTTTTAAATTCCTTTATTGCAATAAGGTTACAATGCTTTTCAAAAATAAGAGCTCAAGTGTTAGTCATCCTCTTCAGTTAGTCAGCCTGACCCCTGCTACTCAAATCCCCCAAAGGGACCCAGCCCATAATTTGCTTCTAGGAGAAACTGCTGAGGCCAAGGAGCTGTAATTCTCTACTTGACCACTCAGAATAGGTCTGCATTGCAGTAACAGAATTCTGCTGGCCTGACTCAAGGTCTTTTGTGAGAGATTGCCAAATTGCGGTGAAAGGAAGGGAGCCTTTGCTTATCAGAACTACTGATCTGAGTTTTCCAAATGTAACATGGCCTGTAGAGTTTAGCTATCCCCAAAGCTGTCTGTCCACCCACTCCATTCACCATTATCATGGATGTTCCCAGCACTCAGAAAAATATTTGTGTTCTGTGCTTGGAAACTGTGCTTGGAAACTGGAATTTCAGCTTGAAATTCATGTTCTTGGTTCTATATTAGGTCTCCTTGAAGAGAATGATATCTTCAGGAATGCACAAGCCGGAGTCCTTATCAGCACAAATAGTCATCCGGTGTTGCGAAAAAACAGAATATTTGATGGATTTGCTGCAGGTTTGTATTTGATACATAGTGAATTTAACTCAAGAATAGTGTTAGGTCAAATAATGGGAGGAATTGTTAGCTATTTGAAAGATTCAGGTGTTTCACAGTATGTTTAAATCACCAGTACCTTTGGTTGTCTAAAAGATCTGTGGTGGGTTTCCTCCCCCTGTTTATGTGTAACTTAAAATGAGGATTTAATAACAAAGGCCTGGGTGAATAAAAAGGTCCACCTACCACTGGAAAGACTCCAGACTTTGTGCCAAGCAAGCTTCCTTAGGGGAGGGAAAGCTTTCCCAGCAACTGAAAAAGCTCTACTTCTGGTGTTTTGATAGAACATGCTTTGAATGAATTGCCTCAATTAGTGAAATAGAAATCTCTTTGCCTTCAAAGGCATTGCTGAAATCCATGTGGCACATTGTAGTTTTAATATATATTCCCATTTCAAGCATCAATTTGACATTTTGCCTTCATTTTCTGTATTCCTGTCCCTGCTCACTACCCACCTCACCTATTTAGCACTGGGTTTGGGGTGGGGGGTGGGTATCCAAGAAGGGCCTCTGAGGATGGTCAGTAATAATCAGGTTCATGTAAGAGAAGATGAACCTTAACCTAGGTCCAAAATCATTTAGGGTTTTCAAGGTAAGCATCAGCATTTTGAATTGTCTTGGAAGGGAGCTGGGAGTTGTTTCCACAACTGTGATTTTTTTCTTTAAATTACCACCTAGCCAGAATACCTGCCGATGCACGGCTGTCACTTCAAAACAGAGGGACAGGAAATTGTATTTTGTTAGAATTGGTTATATTTCAGTTTTGCTTAGCCTTCTGTTAAGACACGGAAATCATTCGGGCCTTTCCAGTACTAGAGACTCTGCTAGAGAATCTAGAGTTTGGCTTTATTGACATCATTTTGGTAACTTTTTAATATTTCAAAACTTGTGTAAAGAAACATAATAGTGGTTGCTTGGCCACTGATTTTTTTTAGTTGTAATTATACTTTAATTGGTCACACATCCAGTGTGGCAATTAATTCCCTTTTCCCACCCCTATAAAGCATAGCTTGTGCCCAGTGTTCATCTGTGTGTGGAATGAGTTTTGTTCTGGGCGGCAGTGCACGTGCATTCTGAGTGGGGCCTTCCTGATTCAACCTAAGCAGGATCTAGAATTAAGTGAGCGGATGTGCATACCGCCTTAGAGCCCTTGGATCATGTGCACGAGTGCACACACTGCTTGTGCCAAACACTTGTATATAGTCTGAGTGCTCAAATTACAGAAGGAGTTCTGCCTTCTTAGTTCTTGTGATGCCTTCATTAGTTACTGTCTTTAGAAAGTGACAGAGAAGCATGACTTAGCTAAAATTGGAGGGTGGAATCACAGTGTAGGGCCTGTGGATTTCATTAAGGCTCCCCTAACTTTCCCCCTTGATTTGAGTACTGCTGAGAAATGGTGTGCACAGGAACCCTAAAGGGTTCGTTCGCTTATAACGTTTTTCATTGTGTGCATGCTCTCAATCTCTCTCCTTTTTTAACCAGCGAGCAAGTCAAGCATAGGGAAGCAGAATTTTTAAAGAGAGAGAGATTTTGGTCATTGGGTCAAGGCAGTTTCTGATTATATTAAGTCTCACAAAAAATCTGCCAAAGATGATCTGCAAAGCTTTCTCAGGGATCAGTCTCAGTTCACCAAGTCTCAAACAGGAAATATCACAATGTTCCTCAAACAGAAATAACACACACAGGGCACAGTACTTCACTCAATGCATAACTAATTTAAGGAATTCACTGCTGCAAGCATGATGGCTACTAGCTTTAGATGCCTTTTAAAAAATACAGGTCTATCAGTCATGATAGCAAAATATATGGAAGCAGTATTCCTCTAAAAACCAGATTTTAAACACACACGTGCACGGTATTGGCTTCTTCCCTGGATTGTGAGCATCTGGCTGGCTATTGTTGGGAATGAATGAATGATGGAATGCTGAGCTAAAAGGATTCCAGTCTAATTTAATAAAGTTCTAGCTGCCGCTTTATGATGTTATCTGTGTACGTGACACTTTACAATGAACGAGGACAGGACCTTTGATTTACATTTGGAATACGCCCTACTCCAGAAATCTGCTCCAAATTGAAGCTACTTAATAGAATATATTGAATACTGCAAGATACCTGAGGCAAGTAGCATCTGGACAATTGAATTTTGTATCCTGCATTCTGCTTTTGTAAGAGTGCAGTTTATACTAATAAATCAGTTTGCTATGATTTGTATGGGTTGCATGGAAAGTAGAAAAGGGACATGTAGTTGTTAAGACAGGGAAGAATGTCAGATCTGCTAACAACCTTTTAATCTATCTTGCTAAACAACCTTTTTTCCTTTCAATATATAAGGTATTGAAATAACAAATCATGCAACTGCAACTTTAGAAGGCAATCAGATTTTCAATAACCGGTTTGGAGGTTTATTTCTCGCCTCTGGTGTCAATGTGACAATGAAAGGTACGTTGAATTCTTCAGATTTGTAGCTTGCTGAAGTTGTTAGGATTTTTTCTTCTTCTTTGGCAAAGGGGCCAGACTAGACATCACACAGAACCAAGATTAAACCTTGGCTTTGTGCAACTTCCCCGAGGCTCAGGGGCGAGTGCTTTCCCTTCCCCAGTTCACAAACTCCTTGGAAGAATTCTACTTCCATTTGTGATTAGAAAAAAGCCATGATTGGTAGTGATGTTTGAACAAACTGATTTTGGTTTATTCTGTTCAAAGTTGCAAAACAAGCTGCGATTCAAACCAGAGTATTGAAATCTGGCTTGGATTGTGGTTTATTTTGCATCTTTGGACAGAATAAGCCAGGGTCGGTCTGTTCAGATATCGTAATCGATCCTGACTTCAACAGTGTACAAATCCAGAGTTAATCTTGGCTCCATGCGATGTCTGAACCAGCCGTGTTTCACAACTCGGTCCCTCTAGGAGCCAAGCTGTCTTTCCAAGGTTTTGTTTTTTAAAAGCTTTGTTCACAAGATACAAGAGCTACTCTCCTTTATTAAAGCAACTATGAGATTTTAAAACTTGTATGGACATACCCTTATTGAGTTGATATTTTAGTCTAAACAAAGACATTCCCTATGCATTTATTTTGAACACAGAAACCTTTATATTATGAAAAGCTTAATGAAATTTGATATCTGAAGTAACACTGTTGCTTATTTTTTTTTAAAAAAATTGAAGAAAAGTTGCTTGATTGCTTCAACAGCAGAGATGGAGAAATCTTGTTTGTACATTCAGACTGTGCAGTGTTGGGTTGAGAGGCAACTCAGGGCTTTGCAGTTCTTGAGGCAACTTGCAGTGCAGCCACCCCACCCTCCCCCGGCTTGTTGTCCTTGCCTTCGGGACAAGCCTGATGCATTTGCAACCCTGCTCTCTTCTGTCCTCCCTGGCCTCACCATCCAGGTCTGACTGGTCCTCACAGCACCACGCTTCTTCCTCACCTTCAGGGTGACTGCTGTCTCTCACTACCACTTCCCTCCGCATCAGATGTGCTAAAAGGGGAGTAGTGCAGTGGCAGGAGCCAGACACAGGCTAGAACAACAAAAGTGGGGGCAGTCCATGCTGGTATAGCAAAGGAGGTCCAAGGACAAGGGCAGACCATGTTTCCTTTGTGCTCCTTACTTATACCAGTGTGGGCTGCCTCCAGCTTCGCTGGCCCATCTCATTGTTGCAACATTTGGAAGAGTGCACGGTGGCAGAAAAACACAGGAACTGTCTGGCAAAAGTGGAGGCAGCCCAGCTGGTATAGCAGGGAGTGGCACACTCCCTTTCTGGTACGCCTGAGGTGCTTCCCACAAACTCCGCTGTTATTCCTCAGGGCAGGAGTGGGCAACGAGTGGTTCTCCCAGATGTTGCTGAACTACAACTCCCTTTACCCTCAGAATGTTGGGAGTTGTAGTCTAGCAAGATCTGGAGAGCCACATGTTCTCTACTCCCACCTGAGCCTTCACCAATAAATAGAACACTTTTCTGCAGTAGTGTTGTCAAATTCCCAGTTCTGAGGCTTTCCCCCCACTGTATGTAATCTTCTATCCAGGGAAACAAAGCATGTGCACAGGCACAGGCGTGTTGTAGCAGCACGTGCTCAGGTGTACATTGCTCTTACCATTGTGCAGCTCTGAATTTTCCTCTTTTAAAAAAACCTGCTTTGTAGTGTTTTTATAGCTTTATTGACTAGTTGAAATTATCTTGTGCCATGACCTGGTTTTAAATTTTAACTGATATTAAAAATACTGTATCTGAATTGTTAAGGGCACATTGAATAAATTTGCTGCAGTAGTAGGATTGCTACCTTGCTACCTATTTAATAAAGGGTGGCATATAATATAAATACCTAAAAATAATTCGGTGCAGCCAATGCTTGCGTTGACTGTAGCACCATGAATACACGCTTCTCTTTACTATTAGGCAAGATCTAAAGGGTAGCATATATGGTATTCCTAAGCGCTTTCCCATCCAGGCTTAACTCAGATCCAAACTGTTTAGCTTGCTAAATTGTGTGCTTCTTTACTATAGGGTTAGCTTGAATCTGACTGCACAATTACTGGAGAAAACAAGAGTGGCTGCAGTAG
Source organism: Hemicordylus capensis (assembly GCF_027244095.1). Classification (NCBI taxonomy): domain Eukaryota; kingdom Metazoa; phylum Chordata; class Lepidosauria; order Squamata; family Cordylidae; genus Hemicordylus; species Hemicordylus capensis. The sequence goes on along the minus strand of NC_069657.1, from coordinate 436,770,765 downwards.
GGACTTGTGTTACAAAATTCCTCTCTGGGCGAAATCCTGGGGCCCATTTCAAATAATATTCAGCTGTTGGATATCTGAGGCTTTTTTTCATCCAGGCCTTGGTTCTTGTGTGATATTTCAAAATGGTACGATATACTAATATTGTGAAATCTGAATGCAATTTTATTACAGATAACAAAATAATGAACAATCAAGATGCCATTGAAAAAGCTGTCAGTAGAGGCCAGTGTCTATATAAAATATCAAGTTATACTAGCTACCCAATGCATGATTTCTATAGGTAAGTGATTGAAGCTTTCTGCAGCTTCACATGCACTTTCTGAGAAAACGCCACATTCCTGTGCTTTTAGCATTGCATTTTAAGTGGCAGTATTATAAAATGTACCTAAAGAATCTTAGCTTTGGAATGAATGTTAACTTTATTCATTGTATTCTAGATGTCACACTTGTAACACCACAGACCGCAATGCTATATGCGTAAACTGTATTAAGAAGTGCCATCAAGGACATGATGTGGAATTTATTAGACATGATAGGTATGTTGGAACAACTTTTAGACTGAAAGCTTAAGTCTTTTTCTCCAGCAGTTACTTCAAGAATCTCTCTCTTCCAGGTTTTTCTGCGACTGTGGTGCCGGAACACTGTCCAATCCTTGTACGCTAGCAGGAGAACCTACACATGATACAGATACACTATATGACTCTGCTCCTCCTATAGAATCTAATACACTGCAGCACAACTGAATTACTTTGAGAAAAAGTCCTGCCATTTTATCGTAACTGTTAATTTTTTTTGAGGAAGTTATTTGCCTATTTCTGCAGAGAAAGACTTTAAAAAATGGATGTGTAAAGTGGTGACACTATGGAGCTCAACCTACCAAAAAGAAAGTGGCAATATGTTGACTCAGGATAACAGAACTGGGCGTTTCAGCATTACTGTGTGAACAGACTGTTGAAGGGACAGACGTGGAGAAAATAAACTGCATCCTTTGTACAGATACCAACTTCCAAAAGGCTGGTGTTTCTACAAGTAGCATTGAAACGCAGTCCCATTTGCAGTAGTACTATTCTGTAGACGAGCAGCAGTCTTTGTTGCTGCCTTTGTGGACATGGGTACCAATTGCTTTTTGTAATATGGTAAAAAAAAATGTGAGCTAGCACTTCTGCATTTATTTTGATTTTTTTAACATTTATTCAGATTGAGATGATTTTAACGCTTTAATCTCATGTAGTTTTTAATTTCAAGCAAATCTTATTGTACTTGAATGTGTCCTGTTTTGTTAGCACACCTAGACTTGCTGTAACTGTACTCATGTCCCAGTATGTACGTTCTTTCTATGAAAGAGAACACTAATCTTAAATTATATCCAGCAATTTTTCTGGTATCCTTTGCAGTTAGAATTTCCCCTTTTCCCTCCCTGCTCCCATGATCTTTTCATCACCTTAAAATGTTTTAATGAGACTTCTTGGGAGATAATGCACTATAAAACAAAGTACCCATGCAACTGTTTTGCAGTTGGAGGTTTTACTATGTTTTAAAGTACACTAAGAAAGCCTCTTCAAAACAATCTGTATTTTACTCTGTTCACAGTTTTATTGAACAGTCTGGACATTACTCTTATGAACTGCTGAAAATTGCAATTTCCTGCTCTAATGAAGATGAGACAAAGTATATAGACAGCCCTATACAGTTTCATAGCTTTTTTTCCATTTATGTGTATTGGTGACAGTGGGTAATCAACAGCCTGAAAGTGTATGCATGTACCATAACATCTAGACTTAATATATTGTGGCGTATTCAATAACCATTATGTAGAAGGTAGCTAAGAATTAAAAGGGTTTAATTTCCTAGGAAAGACAATGGAAAATGGTCATTTTTAAAAAATAAAGTTTATTAGATCATTGTTGTCTGCATCCTGCCTTTGAAAAAGTTGGTGTCTGCTGTACAGGGTCTTAAACCTGAATCATGTTTACTAGCTTCTGAAGATCATCTCGGGCTACTGGTGCTCCTTCAGCTATCCAGCAAAGGTTCCTGGGAAAAGACACACACATTTTGTTCCAAATAACACATTTTACAGTTTCAAGAGTATTCAGACAGCATCCTTCCTGTCAAGTACATTTACTTTTCCTACAAGGGGGATGTGTTTGCTGCCGCTTAGTTTTTACGAACCTGAGCTTGGAGACTGCCAGACTAATTTGTGGCTCCATTTTTAAAAAAGTAGTTTGCTCTTATAGGAGCAAAGTGCTGAAACTCTAGATTCATACAAGTAGAACTTTGTACAGGAAATCAGTACCTTCATCACTTTCTCATCTACTCTAACCAAATTCAGGAGGCAGTGTTGCTAGAAGCTTAAAACAGTCCTAAAAGGCTGCTCTGACCTCTGAGATGCAGAGCGGAGGCAACAGCCACCCAACTCCTCCATTGCCCTCTAAGCCAAGGGCAGACAGAATGATGCTTCCTTGGCTAATGGACCAGAAAGGGTTCCCTTTAAAGACACAAGAGAGCTTCTCTCCCACTAGGAAACTTTTCCAGCCAAACTAGTACTACTGGTGTGCCTGATATTGGCCTTCCGTGTCCCAACTCTCCCTGCACCTCACAGATGTCTCAATATGAACCCCTCAGAGGTTCAGACCCACAGTTTGAGAACTACAGTACGTTATTTGGTTAAATGTTTGAGACTTACCTGAATGCTCTCAGGGCAAGAGTAGTTTTCTCAAAGTCTCTGGCCTTTTTGTGACCGGTCTTAATAATTTCTTCTGGAATGTCAGCAAGCTTTGCAGCATTGAATCCATAGCTTTTGGGACAAGCTCCTTTAATGAATTTGTAGAGGAAGGTGATGGTCTCTTGGCTAGGATCATCACACTCATTTTCTACCATACAGGCCTGAGGATGAATAGAAGATACCAATTAGTTGAGGGTCCCATCCATCTGGATAGTGATTCTTTGCGACATGCATAATCATGGGTTACGAATATCGCGGAATCATTACCAGATCATCATCTGTTACAGGTAAGCAACCTGTTTTTTTTTTTAATCCAGTTACTTGGTCAGCCCAACCAGTGAATGGATTATCAATTTGGCTTCTGAACCAGTGCAGAGCATCTTCCAAGTAATGGAACATTGTGAAAGGAAGGGGTCTTGTTTCACTGAGCTCCCCTACTTAAACACTCTGCAAGTCAGACAAGGTTAGAAGCTACAGCCAGAGGACCACCACCATGAAGGGAAACAAAGCATTACCTACCATATGTCCCAACCGCACAGAGGGACTGTGTGCATAATCCTCTACTAAAGAATGGTAATGCGTTGAAAACATTGTGCGACACCTGATAGTCTCTGAAAGTTCTTTGACAACTGCACTAGCAATAGCTGTTCCATCAAAAGTAGCTGTACCTCTGCCTGAAAAAAATGAGAGCTGGGTAAATGCAAGGAAGGTTGTGGCAACAGATCCACTGTGTGGCAGTTCAATCCTTGATGAAAATGGACATTTTCAAGTATCTTCCTTACAATTTTAGAGTAGTCAAGCCAAACACAACAAAGCTCAAGAACTTCCCTTAAGACCTAAATTAAAATGCAGTTATGGGATCTTCCCCATACAGCCTGAAACAAAGTACAAGCTTGTACAAGACCTTCAATTTTAGACAGGAGCAGCAACATTAAAAAAAAATATTACCAAACTCAGATACTAAAGGTTCCCACAAACCTACTGAAGGAATTTGTATGGCTGCAACAAGACTCCTTCACCACAGTGACTGAAACTGGCATGTAGCTGAGCAACTCTTAAAAACCCTGGAAGATGATTCGTGTGACACTGCTGCTCCTTGATCTCCATAAACTGCACTCAAGACTACTGACCCAGTTTCCCCAGTTAGAAGTGAGATTTTCAGGTGGTGGAAGGAAGTCTGAAAGAATTCTGAAACACATTCCTATTAGGCTACCAAAGAATAATTAAGTATGAAGATATCAGAAGAGCGTTGTGGTGAATGCAGATATGAAAGGCTGTGCTTCCAGTCACCAGATAGGAAAACCTATAGTTTGTGGTAAAGCAAACAGACACACCCCTCTAAAGGTGATGGTGGTTCAGGAGTGCTACAACTGCTGACATGCTAGCTGTGTATTTACCTGAATCCAAGACTAGGTTTTTCCCCAAGTTCATTCATGTGGCGTCCTCTTCCTTTTGGGTAAATATAGGTATAACCTGTATATTTAACCTCTTTTTTTAAAAAAGGTGTTTATCTTAAATTCAGAGACATCTTGTATTCAGATACTATAAGAGTCAAGGAGCAGCAGCCTTGGCTCTTCTAGTATAAAATTTGCACACAGCTTGGAGAGGCAGAAGCCTAATGAGGTAAAGAAAACATTTCATGCAATAGTCAATTCACATGGAATTCACTTCTACAAGGTGTGGTGACTGCTACTAGTTCAGGAGTTGGGTGGGATTTTGGTTTTTTGTTTTTTTTTAAGGTTTAAACTATTTGTGGCAGACTGGTCTACAAATGGCATCAGCCACTGTACTAAGTGGAATCTCTGTAATCATAAACAGTACACCTCTGAATGCCAGAATGGGACAGGGGATGATCATCACCCTCAGGACCTGATCTATTATTATGACAAATCAAAGCTATTTAGCAATCTTGGAGAACCAGGAAGGATTGCTCCTAACAGATTTTCTCTAGTATACTATCCAAAAGTGTCTATTTAACACTCCTTGTTACCAAAGAACACACACACTAATAAAGTACAATAGTACTGTGTTCCTTCAATACAGCTGGAAATATTTTTGCAGCTACACAATCCACAAAGTTCTCAGCAGTATTCTGGAGCGCCACAGGCTAGGCCTCATGGAAATGCTTTATTAATGCTGCAAGTGTACATGCTACACTGCATTTCTCCATACTTAGGCCAGATTTAAATGCAAGAGAGATAAACGAGTATTTACACACATAGCAATGAATGCACCTGCTGCCCTTAACGGCTTGTGCATGCCCTGCTAACTAGTGATCTGCAGCCTGGGCAGGTGCTGCTCTGCATGCTTAATGGCTGAAAGCCTGACAAACAGGATACTGATGTGTGCAATACAGATTAAGTGCATCCCCATGGACCCAGCTGTTCAGTTTACCCCCACTCCCACCCGTCCCAAGAAGGTTTCCTGCTGCCCCTCACCATTTAGTTTAGAATCAAACAGGAGACAGTCCTAAAGCCAGTCTTTTCCTGTCTCGTAAGCAAAAAAAAGAATTGGCCTCTTTAAATCACATCTCAGCACTGCTCTATGGAGGCAGCTGACATGGCCATATGACACCGCTGTCTTTATGGCAATATGGCCATCTGATTTGAAAAAGCGTTCTATGTAGCTTAAATACCTAGTTCATCCATAAGAACAAGGGAATGTTCTGTTGCATGCTGAAGTATACTTGAAGTCTCGCTCAGCTCAACAAAAAACGTACTCTCCCCTGAAAGGGAAAAAGAAGACAGGATGTCAGAATATGGAAATAAGCCATCCTACTAAAGGCATCAATGGTTCTGTAGGAACAGCAGTCATTAACAGATTAAGGTTGATGGCATTAAGGTCAAGTTACCATGTTCATCCTCACGGCCACTTTGTATATACAGGTGAACCTCACCATTCGCGGATCTAACATGCGTGGTTACGAGCATCTTCAGTCAGGTAATTGACGCCTGACCTCAGCATACACGGAAAGAAACACGGTTCACAAGGGGTTAATTCTGTGGGTTGGGGTGGCTAGAAATGATCTCGGAGGTCATTCCTGGCCACCATTTTGAAGAGAATCATTTTTTAGCTTGTTTGTTTAAACCCCCCCCAGCAAATTTTCATGAGAAAACCTAGATTTGGAATGGGGGGGCACATTGCTGAACAACTGGAGACCCCTAGATCATGGTAGGGCACTTCCCCATTTCTAGGGCCCTTTCCCCCATTTTCACAGCCTTTAGGAACGTAATCCCGAGTCCCACTGCCTTAATGACTTTGTATCTGTGGTGGTAGCAGAGAATGGAACCCCTACATATACTGGGGTTCACCTGAACCAACATTATCTAAACAGAGACTGGTCTACTAGTTTGTAATCCTGGTTTGGAGGAGAAGTGCTGAGTGAAACCCTATACAGTCTTCGAAGACTACAGTTTAGAGATCGAAATTAAGTCATCGTGTTAAATGGAAACTGAGTTTCAGAGAATAAAACATTTTTTTAAGCCACATTTTAGAATTAAATGAATACACACACTGCTATGGTTTTATTGTGCTGTTAAAGTAGTTAGCTGCCCTCATGAATCAGTAGGATTAGGAAGTGGAATAATTTTTTTCAATAAAAAGTTTATCATATTTATATACATCTCTAGGCGGTGTCCTCCCTCCAAGCTCAACACTCTAGTTACTGTAGCACACTAGTTGATGGTAACCCAACATTATCTTCAAAAGCAACTTTTAATTTTGTAAATGCATTTCCATTTTTTAAAAGTTACATAAAATCTGTTCTTATTCAGTGTTTTGCCTTTTAAATACTTAAGTTTCATACACCTCTTATTACTGTTATAAGCCAATACTTACAAGATCTATATGTACATAGGAACATCAGAACATAGGAAGCTGCTATATACTGAGTGAGTCCACTGGTCTATCTAGCTCAGTATTGTCTTCACAGACTAGCAGCGGCTTCTCCAAGGTTGCAGACAGGAATCTCTCTCAGCCCTATCTTGGAGATGCCAGGGAGGGAACTTGGAACCTAAATGTTCTTCTCAGAGCGGCTCCATCCCCTAAGGGGAATATCTTACAGTGCTCACACATCGTCTCCCATTCATATGCAACCTGGGCAGACCCTGCTTAGCTAAGGGGACAAGTCATGCTTGCTACCACAAGACAAGCTCTCCTCCCATGTGCAACACTCCCAATGGCCAACCTGAAAATGGAGCATTGGTTCACTTACTGTGAAGGCTTCTGATTGCTGGAGTCAAGAAAATCTTGATGGATTATACCCCTCACATGCTCCTAGACTGGACTATGTAAATTAGCTTGAAGAACAGAAGCCTCTAGAGCCTGAAGGGGATAACCCCACCTCCAGTTCTTTCAGGCCAAGTTAGAAAGGTATGACTGCAAACAACATGTTCCAAGAAATGTATAAACAGAACACACAGATAAAATGTATAAACAACCAGAAAGAAATGGTGTCTCATAATACATGAAGAGCAACAGCAAGCGTTCCTCCAAAAGAATTGTCTTGTAAGGTTCTTGCAGCATAACCCTGAGGCACTTGCGACCAATATATTAAAACCAACGGTGATAGACGGTGTGATACCCCAGGAGCAGATGTGCTAAGCCGGGAAAGCAGAGATGTCTTTAACTGCAGCAACCAGAAGCAGTCTTCACGGTAAGTGAACCAATGCTCCATTCTCAGTTGCTGGGGTCAAGGACATCTCGATGGGACATACCACAGCTTGTACATCACCGAGGGACGGAGCGCTTCTGGCTACTCCTGGGGAAGAACCTGTTGTAGCACCCTTCTTCCAAAGGCCACTTGGGCGGAGGCATACGTGTCTATTCTATAATGCCTTATAAAAATTGATGGGATTCTTCCACATAGCTGCCTTACAGATTTCCTGTACTGGTACATTTGTAGAGAAAGCGGTTGATACAGCTACCGCCCTTGTGGAATGTGCCACTATTTTTGTAGGTGGATGCAGATGCTGTGTCTTCATACGCCAGCGCTATACGCGCTCTGATCCATCTGGCGATGGCTACTGAAAACGCTGGCTTTTCCATTGATCCGGGTAGGAAGAATACAAACATGGAGTCTGTAGTGCTGAAAAATGCCGTCCGCTTTACATAGATTTTAAGGCAGCGCCTAACGTCTAACTTGTACCATGCTTTTTCCCTTTGATGGTTAGGATGTAGATAGACAGAATAACAGTAGAAAAACATCTTGCGATTGATGAAAAGGAGAAGTGATCTTAGGACAAACAAATGGGTCGGGTATAAGACGCAGAGTCTTTTGTGAATATTTATTTATTTATTCAATTTCTATACTGCCCTTCCAAAAATGGCTCAAATTACACAGAGAAATAATAAATAAAGAAGACAGCTCCCTTTACCCAAAGGGCTCACAATCTAAAAAGAAACATCAGATAGACACCAGCAACAGTCACTGGAGGTACTGTGCTGGGGGTGGATAGGGCCAGTTACTCTCCCCGCGCTCAATAAAGAGAATCACCATGTTAAAAGGTGCCTATGCACTATGACTTGTGTACTGACAAGTAGGGATGTGCATGGAACCACGGAGGCGTGGTCTGGCACTGAGGGGAGTGTCGCTTTAAGGGCGGGGGGGTAGTACTTACCCCTCCCGCCGCTCATTCCCCTCCGGCGCTCGACTTTAAGGAAACGTTTTTGGCCCCCATTGTTGTCTGCAAAACTCTGAGCAAGTAGAAGCTGGCGCCACGCATGCGCCCGTCGCGGTGCGCACACAGCAACAACGAGTGCGCACGCTACAACGGGCACATGCGTGGCACCAGCTTCTACTTGCTCAGAGTTTTGCAGACAACGATGGGGTCGGGGCGGCAGGGAGGAACCCTGCCACCCCCAAAACTTTTCCTTAAAGTTGAGTGGCGGAGGGGGATGAGCTGCGGGAGGAGTAAGTACTACCCCACCGCCCTTAAAGCAACACTCCCTCCACCACCAGAATTCCGGACCGGTCCAGAGGCCTTCTGCATGGCTCCGGACTGGTTCGGGCACACCACTACTGACAAGGCTTGTAGTTCTGACATGTTTTTTGCCAAGGTAACTGCCACTAAGAATGCCAGTTTAAACGTTAATCTTATTGGAATGGATTTTAGTGGTTCGAAAGGTGGGAATTGTAAGGCCTTCAACACAGTGCCCAAGTTCCAAGAGGGGAGACGGTGTGCTGTCGGCGGTGACAGAAGTGTAGCTCCTCTGAGGAACCTCTTCAGGTGAGGATGTGAATTCATAGCCCTCACCAAAACGCCCGAGATGAGGCCCACCACGGATGCTACTTGTCTTTTCAATGTATTAGGCTTGTGGAATGGGCCCCAGAACGGGGCCACCAATATCACTTCTGCTTGTAGCATCTGGATTTGCCTCAGTACCCTTGCCAACAGCAGAGTTGGCGGAAACACGTATAGGACACCCTCAGGCCAATCTGCTGACAGGGTGCTTGCGTCCTCCACTGGTTTGCATGGAAACCTGGATATGAATCTTGGTAGCTGGGCATTTCACGGTGTAGCAAACAGGCCTAACACTGGTCTCTCCAATCGTTGAGCTACTTGGTGAAATACCCTCCTGTTCAAGGCCCATTCTCCTGGTATCAAGTCCCCTTGGCTGAGCCAGTTGGCCAGTTAATTTAGATCCCCTTTCACATGATGTGCCGATAGAGATGTAAGGTGTAATTCCACCCAGCTCATTAGTAGAACTGCTTCTGCACGCAGAGCTTTCAATCACATGCCTCCTTGTCTGTTTACATGGGCCTGTGCTGTCATGTTGTCCGTTCTGATCAGTACATTGCAACCCTGCAGTTTCTACTGAAATGCGCTCAGAGCGAAACGCATAACCCTGAGCTCTAGCCAGATTATGCTGTGTCTTTCCTTGCTTATGGCCCACTTCCTTTGTGCCAAGCGTTGAAGGCAATGCCCCCCACCCACCCCAGCCCCTGGTGCTGGTGTCTGTCATTACTATAATTTTCGGTGGGTCCAGAAATTGCTTTCCTCTCAGCAGATTTTGTGGCGATAGCCATCACTGAAGGGAGTGATGTACCTGGGATGACAGTGGCAGTAGCAAACACCTCTTGCTGACTATGGCTTTTTAAAAAAGGAAGGAAAAACCATTGGAGCTCTTTTGAGGTGGAATCTTGCCCATGGAACAGCTTCCAACATTGCCACCATCAATCCCAGGAGCCTTGCTAATGAGAGTAGCAGTACTGTTGGAGCGGCAAGCACCTCTGACTTCCATGATCACTTTGTACCTGTCCTGGGGCAAGAACAGTCAGTCCTGCACCGTGTCTGTCTATCACCTAGATCCTGTAGTCTGTGTGATGGAATTAGCTGGCTTTTCTTGAGGTTCACTAAGAACCCATGTTCCAGCAACATTTGTAGTGTCCTCTGGAGGTCTGTTTCTGCTACTTCCTTGGATGGTGACTGGATTAAAATATCGTCTAGGAATGCGAAGATCCAAATCCCCTGAAGATGGTAGCCATCAGGGTTGCCAATACCTGTGTAAAGACCTGGGAGGCTGACGACAGGCCAAACAGGAGTGCTGCATACTGGTAATGTCTTCTTGCATACTTGAACCTGAGGAGAGATCAGCTGTTGGGGTGTATTGGCACATGGAAGTACACCTCCTTCAGGTCTACAGAAGAGATAAAGTCTAGGTGGTGGAGCGCCTCTGCTACTGATCTGAGGGATTCTATATGGAATCTTTTGCACCTGACCCACCTGTTCAAATGCTTTAAATCCACCATGGCTCTTCTGGAACCATCCTTTTTGAGAACAAGATAGAATAGACTCCCCTTCCATTCTGTCTGAAAGGAACAGTTTCCACTGCACCTATCTCCTCAACACGTAGAATTTGCTTTTGCAACTAAGTGCTTGGAAATAGAGCAAGAGCATGGGGTTGGCAGGAATCTGTGGGAGGGAAAGGCATCCAACTTTATCTTGTTGCCGTTTTGTATTAAGGTGAGGACCCACCTGTCTGGTATGGATTTCTCCCATGCATGAAAGAAGTCCGACAGGTGGCCGCCCCCAGCCTGGCATGTCCGAAGTCATGGCTGGGTTTTTTTGTTTTTGCTCTTGGCAAAGGTTTGTCTGTTGTTCCCAATGCTTTTGGTCTGGAAATTTTGTCAGTTCATATTTCCACGCTGAGGTCTGAATTCCCTATCCCGGCCCCTCCATTGCTGCCCCTGGACTTTGGAATGCGCTCCCTGTTGAAATAAGAGTCTCCCCATCTCTGGCAACTTTTAAAAGGGCACTGAAGACACACTTATTCACCCAGGCTTTTAATTAGATTTATGGTTTTAAATTTTTAATGTTGGTTTTAAATGACTTTAAAGTTTACATGATTTTAATTGTTTAATTGATTTGGTTTTGATTTTAATTGTTTTGTTTTTATTTTGATGTAAACCACCCTGACCCATTTTGGAAGGGTGGTATATAATTCAAAATGAACAATAAATAAAATAAAATAAGAGGGCTGGTAGCTCCAAAAGGGTTAAAAGGTCATTTAGATGCTGGCTTGTCCGATTTACATGGCGCTGATGGCATGGTCTTTCTCTTATCCTTGGACTCTACAAGGACGTCCTTAAGTGCTTCCTCACCAAACAGCTTTGTGCTGTCATAGGGTACAGCAGTCAAGCTTGTCTTACAATTTGAATCCACCTGCCAGCTTTTTAGCCAGAGGTGTCTCCTGCCGACCACCAATGCAGCAAATGGTCTTGCGGAAAATCTGAGAGTCTAGCATGGCATCTGCTACAAAGGCCTGAGCCTTCTGGATCTTAAGCAATTTCTGCCTCATTTTAACTGGATGAGGGTCACTGAGTAAGTAATCAACCCACAGTAAGGATGCCCTAGCCACCACTGCCACAGAAGAGCGTTTTGCCAAAGAAGAGTCATCATGCACTCTCCTAAAGGAAATGCCCGCCTTTTTGTCAGAGGAATCTTTCAGTGTTGCCTCCCCATCCCTCAGGAGTAAAGATCCTGACTCCAATTGCAGCACTGGTGCATCCGTGTTTGGGTTTTTTTAAAAGTCTGAGGTCTCCTGTAAAAAGGAGTAATAACGATTCACCACCGCCACTGGTTTCCTGTTGGCCGCTGGCAGGAGCCATTCTTGTTTTATTGCCTCAGGTAAAACATTCTGGCATTGATAGTAACATATAGCTGGGCTTAGTCCTAAAGAATACTAAGTCCCCCCTTTGCTGCCTGGGTAGATTCTGGCATTACTTTTGATTGCAAACCAACCATTAACAGTCTTTGTCGTCCTGCCCCCGCCCCCATTCACCCTCTTCCTTGTCAGGGACAATGTCCGGGTCCTGATTTCCCCTATCTGCCCCATCTGGCTCCCCGGCAGGGTCAGCCTCTAGGTCAATCAGTGGGGCAGTTTACACTTGTCAGGGAGAAAAGGCCTGGGATTCAGTGGATTAGGGTCCCTGGAGTCTGGGCCTGGCTGATCTGATGAATGCTGTTCTTTTCTTTTGCATTTTAAAACCCTGGCCCCTTTTGAATGAGAGCCACCCCGGGTGTGCTTTGTTTTCTTTATTTGATTTTGTAGGAGATGGGCTAGCTGATTTTGAGGATGTAGATTCCTCAAATGAGGAGATCCGTCTATGCTTTTTAGATTTTTTACTTTTTTTATGAAGCGTGAGTTGGTGAACTGTGTCAGTAATGGCATTTTTGAACCATGCCTGCCATTCTGGAGGGACTGATTTGGGGAGGCCAGGAAATGACTTAGAGGGACCTGCCTGGGGTGTGTGTCTGTACTCTAAACAAAGAGAGATCTCACCAGCACTCCTTGTTGTCCCTGGTCTGCTGCCTGAGGCTGCTTTCTGCGGTCCTCTTGAAGTGCTGGGCATGTTCGTGCCATTTTCACCATGGCTGCCATCTCAGGCCTCATGTTGCATGGCTGATATCGAGGCTGACTGAGATGAGTCCGATCCAGTTGCCCACACCCTCAGCTCCCGGTGGTGGTGGCATTGCTGGAGGTGCTGCTGCTGCCCACAGTAATCTGGTGGTGAGCATGGAGGTTGGAATGGGAGCTATTGAATGTGCACCTTCTCTGCGCTCCCCCGGAGTGTTTTCAGCCGTGCGGCTGCGAATCTCACAGCCTGAAGGTGGGAGCGTCACTGCAGCTTCCTGGAGTGCCTCGCCAGGCAGCTCTAAAGCAGCTGGCATCAACGCGGTAGGAGGAGGAGATACGGGCATTCTCACGGCCCTTGGAAAACCGCTCTGCCCTTCCCCTGTTGGCACGCAAATCCTTCTCTCTTTCCCTGTGTGCTCCATGACAGGGGAAAGTCACAAGAAACGTAAAGTCGAAAGTGAGAGGGGGAACACTGAGGAAAATGAAGGGTGGTGGGTTTTTTGGTTTGTTCTTTAAAAGATTTTATAAAGGTATAGATTAGAAATAATTAGGTTAGAACAAATTAAGGATTATCAGTAAGAATAATATCTGAGGAAAGAAAAGTCAGTCTGCCTGGAGCTAGGCAGGACTGAGAGAGCTGGGGGCAGGGTTATCCCCACCAGGCTCTAAAGGCTTCTGTTCTTGAAGCTAATTTACATAGTCCTGCCTAGGAGCACGTGAGGGGGAGAACCCATCACAATGTCCTTGGCCCCAGCAACTGAGAATACAGGTTCCTTTAAAGTATTTTTCAGCCACCAAACACTTGCACAAAGAGTATGTGTGCACCACCCATCCCTTTCTGTTCTCTGACAAACAAGAGCAGAAATTTAACTGATTAGCCCTTTCTAGGTTCAGGAGGACAACCCTTTCAGTTCAAATTCAATCTGGTGGAACAGAACAAGATTCAATCATCAAAACTAGTACATATAATTGTGTTGGCACGCGTCCTCTTACGACATCTGCTCAGCTTTAGCATTTGGGCAGGGGGCACTTACCTGACATAATTCTATCCGAAGCCCCTAGTCTGGTAAATACTCTGTCAACAGGAGTAAACCTGAAAGATTCAGCAGGAACATAGCATCCCAGCTGGGCCATTACCACTGAGAGGCCAGCCTGCAAAGCAACAAAGCCAACAGTCATTAGAGAATTCTGGTCACTTCCTTTTACTGCTCAAGTTTATCAACAACAGCAAGGTCATCTCTTCCATCACCTCTCCCAATTGTAGTCCCACTGAAATGAAGTTCTCTGTAGTGGAGGCCAGTACACACGATTACCTTGAAAGGGATAGACTGGCCTTGATTTGCCACTACTGGGAGTGAAATTCCTGCCTCCCCAATATATATCTAAAAAGAGGTTGTATTAACAGCTGGTATACTTCTAACCCTTAAATACTGAGTAATTCCATTTTGAGTAACAGAACCACTCTCAAAGATGTATAGAACATAGGAAGCTGCCATATACTGAGTCAGACCATAGGTCCATCTAGTTCAAGATTGTCTACACAGACTGGCAGTGGCTTCTCCAAAAGTTGCAGGCAGGAATCTCTCTCAGCCCTATCTTGGAGATGCCGCCAGGGAGGGAACCTGGAACCTAGAAGCTCTTCTCAGAGCGCCTCCATCCCCTGAGGGGAATATCTTACAGTGCTCACACATCTAGTCTCCCATTCATATGCAACTAGGGCAGATCCTGCTTAGCTAAGGGGACAAGTCATGCTTGCTACCACAAGACCAGCTTTCCTCTCCGTCAGAAATGGAGATAGCAGCTCTACTCTCTGTCATTTCTCCATCAGAAACTCTGATGGGTATCAGCAGAGGATTTAGAAATAGCCATGATGTTGGTCAGGAAATGCAGCATTTGTTAGATGGAACACTAAGGGTTTTTAAAAATAAGTTTCTAGTCCTCAGGGTTGGAGAGTAGGAAGCAGTTAGGTTATTCTGCCATTTCGTTTAGAACATTTCTAACATCCTTCAGAAAATTATCCCAGTGGCGTACAACAAAATACATTCAATGTAGAACTATATTAATCCTAATTTTATTAATTAGTTACTTGCTGCTCACATAATGTTCTCTACAACTCAATCCTCATTCTTCAAGAAAAGTGATTAAACATGTTTTGTTTTATTTTTTAAATCCCAGTTCTAGTCCAGAAATTCTTAAACCATTTTGCATCTACAGACCCCTCAAATCCTCAAGTATTACCCATGGACTCATCCCATTTTCATAAGGCTCCAGTAAAAATTTGGGGTGGGTGGGGAGAGAATAAGTACTCTGGATAGTTATTTTCAGAAGTGTTATTCTGGCTTACAAGGAAGCAGATTAAATTCAAGGCCGCAAAGATTATCAGAGCACCCGGACCCACCCATTAAGAACCCCTGCACTTAGATCCCACAGTGCTCCATCATAGCAAGTGGACTGATCTGGGTGATCTTATATCCTTTGTATCCCTGTCTGTGTGGAAGCAGCACATTTCTATGCATTTCCATGCTTCCACACAAGGGAGGGAGGTCACATTTCAATCTTGCAGTATAGCACCACCACAGTATATAAATATCCCTCCATGCACCACATTGCAGCTTAGTTGAGCTGCCAGACCAAGTGTCTTGTTCTATAATCACCTGTCTCAGGAGTGTAGATTTTCCTCCCATGTTTGGGCCAGTCACTAGAACACAGCAAGCCTTCATCTGGGAGTCTGTCATTTCACCTAGAGGACCTATCAGGATATCGTTAGGGATGAAGTCATCGCTGAATAAAGTTTTCGTAATGCATGGATGGCATGAACGTCTGAGCTCCAGAAAGGGTGGAGTGTTCTTCTCCGGCAGCACAATTTCAGGTCGGCACAATGGTCCATCGCATTCCTGACTATAGCGTGCGAGGCACAGCAAGACATCTATGAAACCAAAAGAAAATCCCTGTGAGTTAGCTGCTCTGCTTCCTTCTTGTGAAGGCTAGCATATTGGAGGTGGGCAGATTACCAGTTACTTCAGGCACTCTGAGCTCCACGGAGGAAGTGTGGGTCAAAAATGTAAAAATACATAAAATAAAATAGTCCTGTCCCACACACAGGAAGACTAATTCGAAGATTAGATTGTACCATGTATTGCTACGTTCAACTACAATTAGCTAATGAAGACAACCAGAGAAACTAGGGAGAAATTTAAATTCACATCAGCCTTAAAAAGGAAGCCTTAAGTTTCTAAAGAAAAGTAAAATATAATGCTAATGCCAAACTGTCAGCATATCTAGAACTCGGGCCAGTTTTTAAATGCTTACATATAGATTGTGGTTGCATACTAGCACTTTTATGTAAGAAAGGCCTATCATGAAAAACCAAAGCATTTATTCTATTGCCAGCTTCTGTGAGCCAGGGTCCATTTTGTCATTTGAATCAAATGTGCAAGTATGTATACAGAGAGAAGGAAGAAATGTTTTGCTTTACGATCAAATTTATCTAGAGATGTGAGGTTGAAAGTTTTCCTGGAAAGTTTATCATGCTGTATTTGATTCTCCCCACCTCACAAAAAAAGATTTCTGACATCCAGACTAGCATCGCACATATATGGCAGTGTGAGTTCCAGACTATCACTATGTTGTCACTTGAGCAGGGGAAGGGGCATTTTTTGCCATACTCCCCCTTCCCTCTGAAACCCACTGTGCATCAAAGTTTTGACTCATATTTTGGTGACTCACAGTGGGCATCGGAGGAAAGAAAGAGTGACAAATGTTGACCCTTCTCCTGCTCAAGTGGCAGCACAGCATTAGTCTGAAACTCACAATGCCACACGTGTGTGCAATGCTAGTCCATATGTCCAGCGCCGTTTTATGAAATTAGTGTGTGACAATGAATGGATGCCAGTGCAATATTCAGCTATGTAATTAATGTTCTTTAGGGATTATACCCAGAAGTGTACAAGAGGGTACATATGTATTATTGATTTAGTTTAGTGAGTATTCCAATGAAAAATTATTTCCGGATAAAACTTGATTTTTAGTATAACAATTAAGGCACAGGAAGTATCTTCATTGATCTCCCTCACTGTCATCAAGTACTTCAACTACTCAGCTGCTTGAAAAACTTTAGAGATACAGTGGAAAAATTTTGACTGTAAATAAACCAAACACATGCAAAATCAAATAATATATTTAGGGAATCAGGAGCATTGGGGGAGGGGGGGGAAGTGAGAGCTTCCTATAGACAAGAAAAAAGCTTTTTTATGCAAATGACAGTGAAATTTGCATGGGGAAATTTTCCTATTCAAAATTTTCAAGAAAACTCACATCTCCAATATTTACCCACCTGTTTGTTTCTCTCTCTTTTATTGCCCTTATGACAAAAGTAACATTGCTAGCCTTATCATCAAAGGTTATTTCTCCCAGTGTACTGAGGTTATCTTAAATGTACATTATATTCCCCTCCTGCTTCCATTAGACAAGACCAATTCCAATCAGATTGAGTGTCATCATAACCTGGACACATGCAGGCATCTCCCAGTCCAGGACGGGCTAACGTACTGCCAAGAAGGGAGGCTCAGAGAGAAAACACTAGAATAATGAACAGTAGAACAGATAACCATCAACAAGGTATAACATGCAACTTAGTTGAAACTGAAGAGTATTACAACCAGAGTATGATGAAACAGCACATAAAAACAGGTTGCTTACCTGTAACAGGTGATCGGGTAGTGATCCGTTGAGTCCATAAGTAAATGGGTTCTGCGCCTGCGCAGGCACCTCTCGGGCCGACTAGGTAGCTCCTCGCGACGCCCAACCGCCCACCTGCACGTGCTGCTGCACGCTAGCTATATAGAGCGGCTGGGCGTCTTCCGTTAGTTCTCTGTGCAGACCGCCTCTTCCGTGCAATCTGTCACCAGATGTTCTACTTAATGTCCATACTTCTGCAGTGGGGTTGGCTTCTGGGCGGGTCTTATGGACTCAACGGATCACTACCAGATCACCTGTTACAGGTAAGCAACCTGTTTATCTGGATCGTGATCCGTTGAGCCCATAAGTAAATGGGTGATTAGCAAGCTTACCCTCCTTGGTGGTGGGAGCAGAAGGATGTCCACTAAGGCAACACCCTTTTTAAGACACTTCGCCCATATTCCGCCTGGCGCGCCATGCGCAAGTCCACTGCATAATGCTTTATAAAAGGCTGCTGTGATGACCACGTTGCAGCCAAGCAGATGTCGTCCATCTTTATGCCAGAAAGATGAGCAGCAGAAGTTGAGTAAGCTCTAGTAGAGTGAGCCCGTATTGTTTTGGGTGGTGTTACACCCTGCAGCTTATACGTCAGCAGGATCAGTTCTACTAACCAGTGCGCTAAACGCTGTCGAGACACTGCCTGCCCTTTAAACTTTCCTTTATAGGCCACAAACAGTTTACTTGTCCTTCTGTATTGTCTAGTCTCTCTCAAATAGTACAACAAGGACCTACGCACATCTAGCGCGTGTCGTGCCTTCTCCAGTGCTATTTGTGGATCCTTAAAAAAAAGTTGGCAAGACTATTTCCTGATTTAAATGGAAGTCCGTGACTACTTTTGGGCAGAAACTTGGGTCTAGCCTCATAACAACCTTATGTGGGTAGAATTGGGTGTAAGGCTTGTCCACTCTCAAAGCAGTCAATTCACCCACCCTTTTAACTGTGGTTATAGCTATCAGGAATGCAGTTTTAAGCGTTAACAATCGCAAGCTAGTGTCATGTAGTGGCTTAAACAGTTGTTCCATCAATGCAGATAGAACCAATGACAAACTCCACTGCTCTAATGGTTTCCGCAGTGGGGGATACTGATTATTTAGTCCCTTCATGAATCGTTTACATTCTGGATGGGTAAACACCGATTTACCATCCCAACCAGGAAGTCTCGAGGACAGTGCCGCCAGATGCACCTTTAAAGATTCGTTTGCAAGGCCCTTTACCTTCAGACTTGTTAGATACAGCAAAACTTGGCGCACTGACGCCAGTTCTGCCACGAACTTATTTTCCCTTGCAAACATTTTAAATCTTTTCCATTTACATAAGTAACTGTGCCTTGTTGGCTTTCGCCTACTGTTTAACAGAATGGATTTTAAAAGTTTATTCTCCATGCTGTTAGCTTTAGCGTCCGGATTTCCGGGTGCAAAATTCTCCCTCCTGATCTCTGTAGAAGATCGGCCATTGGTGGAAGACAGTAATGGTTCCCTCTGCATAGGCGCAGCAGCAAAGCAAACCATGCCTGATGTGGCCACCAAGGGGCTATTAGAATGCAGTCCGACATGTCCCTCAGGACCTGCGCTAACACTCGATTGAGGAGTGGCATTGGTGGGAACAGGTAAAGAAGCCCCCTGCTCCAATCGTATTGAAATGCGTCTCCTAGAGACCCTGCACCTATTCCCGCACGAGAACAGTATCTCTTGCATTTCTTGTTCTCCTCCGTGGCGAACACATCCACCGACGGTGTCCCCCAGTGATCGAAAACTTGTCTGACATACACCTGTTTGATTCCCCACTCGTGTCTCTGGTTGGTTTGAGTGTTCCAACTGAGAGCATCCGCTAGTTGGTTGTCTACACCCCGAATGTGTATCGCCATCGGATAAATGGCATGCTTGATGCACCAGTCCCACAATCTCATGGACAAGGTGCAAAGCGTTGGTGAAACCATCCCTCCTTGTTTGTTCAGATAGGCTATAGCTGTAGTGTTGTCCAGGTGCACCTGCATAACAGAACCCCTCAGTTGTGGTTCGAAGGCCCTCAGTGCCAAAAATGCAGCCAACAGCTCTAGGTAGTTGATATGCCTCAGGGCTTGTTGAGGTGTCCACTGTCCCTGAATGCATTCGGGGCCGCAGTGTGCTCCCCATCCCTGTAGGGAAGCATCGGTCGTGACCCATGCTGTTGGAAGCAGAGGACGGAATGGCACACCCCGTAAGAGATGTCCCTCGTCTAACCACCATTGTAGCGACACTAGTACCTTCCTGGTAAGGTGCAGCAGCATGTTCTGGCTGTCTATATTGGGTCAGAAACGGTCCAAATAGCAACGCTGCAGGGCCTCATTCGAAGCCTCGTATAACAAACAGTAGTGTTGCAAGAGGCCATCAGGCCTAGTAGTCTCTGGACCCTCCTTGCTCTTTGAACGGGATTGGCCAGGAATTGCTCCACCAGAGATTTTATCTGGAAGTACCTGTCCCTTGGTAGGAATGCACGTCGTTGCTCCATGTCTAGGACAGCTCCTATGAAGTTCAGCTGCTTTCTTGGAGTTAAATTCGTCTTCTTCCAATTTATGTTGAGTCCTAAGTCCTGGAGAAGATTCAGCATCACCTGTATCTGTGTTTCCAGCAACATTCTGTCCTTGCTCACCAGGAGCCAGTCGTCCAAATACGGATAGATCACTAGGCCTTGAGTTCGAAGGTGAGCAATTATTACTGCTACTACCTTGGTAAACACTCTCGGAGCCATCGACAATCCGAAAGGTAGAACAGCATACTGGTATATTACCTCCCCCACAGTAAAGTGGAGGTACTTTTGGGGGTTTTCTTGGATGCCCACATAGAAATATGCGTCCTTCAGATCTAACGTTGCCGCCCACTCCTCTTGATCTAAGAAGGGCAGAATCTCCTGCAACGTTGTCATCCTGAACTTCCGGGCCCAAAGTTGTTTAGACCTCTTAAGTCCATGATTGCCAGTATCCTGCTTGGGAATTTGAAAGTAGCGGGAGTAGAATCCGGACAACCTCCTCGCCCACTGCACTGGAACAATTGCACCTTTTCCTAACAACGCCTGTACCTC
Source organism: Hemicordylus capensis (assembly GCF_027244095.1). Lineage (NCBI taxonomy): Eukaryota > Metazoa > Chordata > Lepidosauria > Squamata > Cordylidae > Hemicordylus > Hemicordylus capensis. The sequence goes on along the minus strand of NC_069657.1, from coordinate 436,750,391 downwards.
CTCCTCGAATATCGGTGTCGACCTTGTGAATCGTAGGCCTGAGAATGGTGGAAGAGTGATGAACTCTATCGCATAACCTGTCTCCACAATCCTCAGGACCCACTGGTCCGATGTTATGTTGTGCCATGCTAAAGCATGGCTTGCCAGTCTGATGGTTGAGCTGGCAACTACAGGGCCGATGACAGTGGTCCTGGCAATTGGTCTTAAATGCAGTGGGCTGGCAGAGCAATCAAAAGGACTGCTTTGCAGCCTCTTTGTTGTTTCTAGAGTTCTGGTTTTTGTTCTTGTTGGCGTTATTGCCGCCGAAGCCCCTAGGTCGCTGATAGGGCCTATTCTGTCTCCTGAAATCTCTCTTATCTTGGTAGCGGTACGACCGTTGTTTATTATAACTGTAAGGACGAGAGCTAGCCGCTGAGGTAGGTACCATAAAGGTCTTAGCCGTGAACCTTGACTTTTTAAAAGTCTCCATAGTAGCATCCGTGCTTTCATGGAAAAGTCCCTTTCCATCGAAGGCCAGATTTTCCACCCTGTCCTTCATATCCAGCTGGAGTGAAGTTGCGCGTAGCCAAGCATGATGCTGCATGTTGACGGCGGTCACCAAGGCCCTTGACTCCGTCTCGGCTAAATGTTTAAACGTACTCAGTTGTTGTTTTGTCACTGACGTCGTCTTGTCAAATACTTCATGAAGTTTTATTTGCAGCTGGTCTGGGGACATCGAAATAGAATCATGAAGTAAGTTGTCCGACATCAGATGGGTGTACCGAGCCATACAGGCTGCATAGTTAGCGATCCGGATAGCCAGGCTCGATGTGGCGTATATCCTTCGCCCTAATACGTCTATCTTCCTCCCTTCCTTGTCAGAGGGTGTTGTATGGCGGCGGCTGCCCTTTGATGTTGATGCGCAATCTACTACCATGGAATTCGGGTCCGGAAGGCGTATCAGGTATGTCTCTTCTCCTTCATGGACTCTATATAAGTTCTCTATGTGTTTAGACGTTGGATTTGTCGATTGTACACTGTCCCAAGCTGACTTAGCTGCCTTTGCAATGGCTGGGATTATAGGTAGCGTGACAAGGTGAGATGATTTGGAATGGAACATCATATTATACACAGGGTCAGCAGACTCTGTTTCGGGGAGTTGCAGGTCCAATCCCAAAGCCTCAGCCATTTCTCTAATCAGAGAATGATACGCCTTGAGTTCCTCTGTTGGGGATTTCGAGAGACGTGGTGGGACCTCCGAAGGAGGCTCCACCCGCCGACTTCCTTGGTCAGAATCTGAGCACTCCGATTCAAAGTCTCTCTGTGTCGAAGCAGGAGACGAACCCCTGGATGATGGGCTTGGTGGAGGTGGGGTGCTCTTTCTTTTCCGCTTTCCAGCGGGTTTTTCTTTATTATAGTCTTGGCTCCCTGCGCCAAGAGGCATTATAGTCTTGGCTCCCTGCGCAAGTCTTTCATTATCCAGTGCAGGCGATACACGAGTTCTCTCGACTGGCTGCTGAGGCTGCATAGCCTTCCATCTCAGATACTCTGCATAGTCTTGTGGCAAAGAGTGTCTAAAACCACAAGTGTGTGCAGGCTGCGTAGCTGGGTGGCGTATACTTCCATCAGCTATACCCGCCAATGGTTGCACCACAGCCAGGGGTGATTGAAGCAGGTTCTCAGTCATTACTCTTGGAGAAAGCGACAGAGTTTTGGGTGGTGGGAGACCATCATCTGCCTCCTCCTCCTCATCTTCCTCTCTACCCAACCCTGTACTCAGGAATCCCTGGAAAGTGGATTCTGCTGGGGTATTTGGGCCAGACTCCATCAAACTCCTAAGGGCAGAAGTTGCACTGCGATCCGAGCACTGGCCACTTAGTTGTTGTGGAGTCGATGGAGATTGCTGTGGGGTAAGAGCCGGTGACAGCGAGCAGCGTCTTCGAGGCCGAGACTGCTCCCTCAATATCGAGGAGGGTCTCGATGTCGAGGAGTCCCGTGTTTTTGCTGCCTTCGATGCTGAGGGCTTCGATGCCGAGGAATCCCTTCCTCGCTCTTCCCTCGATGTCGATGGTTTCGGGGCCGACGACTTCGATGTTGAAGGAGGGTTTGATGTCGATGGACCGCGACTGCTCTCCTCCGCTGGGCTAGATGCCCGCGGTTCAGCACTCCAGTCCTTCTCAGAGCCCTGCACCGATGAAGGTGATGGGGTCTTTTGTTTATGTTCCTTTCGGCTAGGGTTTACTGCAGCCACCACTTCTGGTGCGTCCCGCCGGCGCCTCTTTTCCCGGCGTTGCCGATCATTAGAAGAGAGCTCTGAGGGTCTCTTAAAAGCTGCATCTGAGGACACGGTTTTAGACTGCACCAAGGCAGCTCCGTGCCCCTCCGCTCCCGATGCCGATCTCGAAAGCAGTGTCGATGTCGAAGGCGCCTCCGGGCTAGGGGTAGACGGGCGCAGCGCATCCTCATATAAAGCAGCCCTCAGACGCAAAGCCCGGTTGGTTCTAGTTTGCTTAGAGAAGGCACAACAGATTTTGCAGGCTGCTGTATTGTGCTCCTCCCCAAGACATAATAGACAGAGATTGTGGTGATCAGTGGAGGGCAATTTAGCCCGACACTTCTCGCAGCGCTTAAAGGTAGTCTTCATCTCCATTTATAAGCATTTTCCGTTTGCAGTTCAGTCCGTACACAAGAATCCGTCCAATCTTTCGCCAAAGTTAGTCCGTTAAGAAGTTGTCACGTCCAAAACACAGTCCAAAGTCCAAATTACCGAAACAATCAATCCAAGAACAATGTCTAAGCACTTTAAGTCACAATAGTTTCTGACAACCGAGGAGCCCAAACGAGGTCTGAACGCTGTGGCGGTCAAACAGAAACTAACGGAAGACGCCCAGCCGCTCTATATAGCTAGCGTGCAGGTCGCAAGGAGCTACCTAGTTGGCCCGAGAGGTGCCTGCGCAGGCACGGAACCCATTTACTTATGGGCTCAACGGATCACGATCCAGATATAAGGAGTATCAGGCAGGAAAAAGAAAAGAAAAAAGTTCCTCAAGGTAGCCAGTTAGCCACAAAGCCGAACACAAAGTTACCACACCCATAAACCAAGGGTTGGTTACCCTCCATACACTGGGGAGAAAGAACCATTTGCTGTAAGTCTACCAATATTACTTTCTCCCCCAGTGTAGGAGGATATCCTTAAATACAGGACCTACCAGAGAAGTATTTGTTTAAGCTTGGTTTGTGAAGCTACCACTTGTTTAAGAACTGCGTACCCAAATGTTGCTTGCAACAATTGAAATATATGTAGCTTGTAATGTTTAATGAAGGGAAAACAGATGACCACGTGGCCGCTCTGCAGATCTCCGTCGGGGCATATTAGCTGTAAAGGCTGCGGAGGTCACTGCACTTCTAGTTGAATGATTGGCAGTCCTGATAGACAGATGTAGAGCTAGAGATTTGTAAGCCAAGAGTGATGCAGGCTCTAATTCAGCGAGCTAGGGCGTGTCTGGTATCCCTGTTGCCCAGGGATGTCAGATGGAAGACGACGAAGAGAGAATCCGATTGGCAGAACAGCTTGGTGCATCTGATGCAGACTCCAAGTGCTCTTTGGACATCTAACCTGTGTCAGTTTCCCCCATAGATGTTTAGGTGAAGGGCAGAAAGGTGGCAATATGATGCTGTGGTCCCTTTGGAAATGTGTGTTGACCTGTGGGGCAGAAGTGGGATCTGTTTTGAGCACCACTGACTCTGGTTGGAAGCTACAAAGCTGCTTGAAAACAGAGAGAGCACCCAATTCTAAGAATCGGTGGGCCAAAGTAAAGGCTACCAGGAAGAGGATTTTGTATGATAGAAGTTTAAGAGACACTGAGCTCAAGGAGTGATTTAGTCAAAGCATTTAGGACCTTACTTAGTTTGCAAGAGGGGAACCTGTGTTGGAAAGGGGGGGGGCACTGTTCTATGTGCTCTGAAGAAATCTTGTAATTTGCAAATGAGAGGCGAGAGAAGTCCTGGAACAGTGATGCAATACTGAAGAGAGTACCGAAGTTTGCCTACTGAGAATACTGGGTTTGAGACCTTTCTCAAGGTCTGACTGAAGAAAGGAGAGAACTTGCTCAATGCTAGCGTTCAAGGAATTGACTCGATTAGATATTGTCCAAAAGACTACCCATGTGGTTTGGTAGGTACAAATTGTGAAAGGATGGTGAGAGGCTAAAATGGTATTCTGGGTCACTTTAGAATAACCCCTAGGTTCTAAAAATGTACGATCAGTTTCCAAGCGTGACGCCAAAGCCACTCTGGTTCCAGATGATATATTGGCCCTTGAGCTAGTAGGTCTTGATAAGCTGGTAGAGGCCAGGGTGGAGCTGTGGTTAGTTCTATGAGATCAGAGAACCGGGGTCTCCTGGGCCAAAATGGGGCCACCAGTATAAAGTCTCTTTCTTCTTGTCTGAACTTTTGCAGCACTCTGGGAAGCAATGCAAATGGAGGAAACATGTAGAGGAGTCCTGGTGGCCACTGTAAGGTGAGAGAGTCCATCTGCTCCACCAGGGGACACAGGTACCTGGAGTAAGACTTCTAGATTTGTCTGTTGGATGGGGAAGCAAAGGGATCTAGGACTCACTGTCCAAACTGATGGACTATTTGGCAAAAAAACCCAAGGGTGAAGCTTCTACTCAGACTGGTCCAGTGCCAATCTGCTGTGGAGTTGTCTACTCCAGTAGGTGTTCAGCTTTTATTGAAGCTAGGTGTTCTGCCCACTTCTGATGCAGGAGACAAGGTATTTGTCTCCTGCATCAGGTATTGAGAGCGGGTCCCTCCCTGGGGATTCAGATGAACTTTGGCAGTGTTGTCTGTGCAAACCAGTATGTGATGACCTTTCAGAAGGAGATAGAAATGAAGAGCCAGGTGCACTTGCTTGAAGCTCTAGCCAGTTTATGCTGCGGTGGGCTTGGGTGGTGGACCACTGGCCTTGGGTCATTGAGGAGATGCATCCTGTGTTGCTGGCATCTGTGGTGACCTATATACAGTGGGGCTCTTTAAGAGGGAGTCCTTGATCAAATCTGTTGAGATCCACCACTGCAGCAATTGCAGAGTGGACTAGACAAGTAAATGGGTGTGTTCCCTGTTCAGGATCTGATCCTGGAAGGGTAGAGTCCACTGTAGAGTCCTGGAGCGCCAACATGCCCATGGTAGTGGGTCCAGGCAGGAGATCATAGATCCAAGTATTGGGCCAGATCCATCAAGTCTGCTGTGGGCTGGGACAAGGCATTTTCTGCCTGATGAAAGATCCCATCTTTGCATTCTGTGGGGAGGGACAGAGTTCCCTGTGCTGTGTCTATGATTACTCCCAGGTGAATGAGACTGTGTGCATAGATACCAGAGAGCTCTTTTGCTAAGTTTGCCAGAAAGCCATATGAGGACAGACTCTGAATGGTTCGATGAATGTCCAATAAGGCTTTGGAGCAAGGAGGAGACCTGATAAGGTTATCCAAAAATGGGTACACATGGGAGGCCACGATTCTTGTATAGGCCATCACCACCTTGGTGAAGACCCTGGAGGGTAAGGAGAGACCGAAGGGTAGTGCTCTGTATTGACAGTGTTTCTGATCATAAAGAAGCATAGAAAATGCTGGTGGGCTGACAGAATCAGAAAGTGAAGCTACACCTTGGTGAGATCTACTTATGTCAGGAAGTCCTGTGGCTGTATCGCTTCCATGACAGTATGAAGCGTCTCGATATGGAACTTGCATTTCCTTATAACCTTGCTGAGGTGCTTGAGGTCCAACACCACCCTCTTGGGCCCATCTTTCTTTGGCATTAGAAATAAGACAGAAAAAACACCTTAACATTTTTCTGTTAAGGGCACTGATTCTATGGAGGGATTGGATGGAAAAAATCCTGCGGGATGCCCTGAAAAAAATCGGGAGAACAACCACTTCCAATGGTAGTTAGTAACCAGCAGTCTTCTATGGCTTTTTCCCATGTGGGGAGAAAGTAGAGAAATCAGCCCTCTACTGATATTTCATAGTAGTCATTGCTGTGCTAGATTTTGTTTCTTGTTGTGCCTTGGGAATTGGGAGGCAGTATAAGAATGGTTGGGGTGGGCAGGTCTGACAGACTGTCTAGATCTGGATTTCCACAACTGCTGCCAGGAGGGCTTCCGCCCTGCTGTCCTGGACCGAAAGAAAAAATTCCTGTTGGAACTAAAATTAGGATGGTTAGAAAAGAAGGATCTCCTATTGCCTTTTCTAGATGATAACATGGCTTTCTTTTTTACTCTAGTCTCTATTAAGACTGGATCAAGCGACAGAAGCCAGGTTCATCTTGGATTTAGAGTCCACATTCCAGGTCTTAAGCCAAAGACTACACCTAGCACCATGCCTGACGCCAGGGTATCTATACTGGCATCAACCATAAAGGCTGCAGCCTTTGCTTTTTTGTTAAGTCCCTGTTTGATTTTGGTGTAGTCTTCAGGCATATCCCTAGAAATCTCCTTGGCACATAGGACTGTAGCAAAATCAAGGTAGCTGCTGATGCCTTTATAGCAAATGTAGAAGCTTCATGTGACTTGTGTAAAAACAGGTCATTCTTTCTATCCTTAGGTGCCTTTAAATGTTGCTCCCCATCTTTTGCCAAAACCAAACCACATATCAATGAGGCTACTGGTGCATCTACTAGAAGGACAGAAAATTTAGATATGATAACCTGAGGTAAAGTGTAGAACTGTTTAGGAAAAAAGCCCAAGCTTTTTGAGGCTGAAGAGGAGTTCCAATCCTCCAATATGATTTCTAGAAAGAGGTTGGGGAAAGGAATAACTGGCTTAGTTTGTTAGGTAGAGAGGAAAACCTCAGATACCATAGGGTCTACCACGCCAGGAGAGGCATATATGGATCCTGGGTTCGCTTGCAATGTTATGTGCACCTTAGCCAACAAAATCTCAAAGTCCTCATGCTTGAAGAGCTTAGGTGGGAGTTCTATGGATGTTGTATGCTCATCAGCAGACCATTCTCCCTCTTCTTTATCTGAGTCTGTGTTGGGTCACTCTTTATTTGGTAAGATTTGCTATCGGATGAGTGTGATTCAGAGTGAATCGTTAAAGGTCTGGATGGTGGCCCCAAGTTCCAGGGAGCTGCTATGGTAACATTAACTACAGGAGGAGCAGGCTGTGCCAGAGAGAGGCAGGGATTCCGTGTTTTTGTAGAAGCTGTTCCAAAAATTGGAATGCATGGGCCAGGTTCTGTCCCTGAACCTGCTTGTATGCTGGCAGAGATATGTGCAGCAGGTGCAGGGTTAATCTGCACATTGGAGGCCGAATTAATTACATATGGAGTGCTTGAATGGACATTTGGCTGGTCCTGATCCTTCTGCCTAGGCCCCTGGGAAAGTCATGTGGATCAGGTGAGTCTCGGGCTGAACTATCACTGCATCTGGGTCTGGATCTGTAATTATGCCTGTGCAGTGGGAGAGGGGCCAGTCTGAACAAGCCTCTCTCACAGCTAGGGATGGGATGGTGTGCGGGACTCAATAAGATGGACAACTGCAAGTTTTTGTGCCTAAACTTGTAGCCCACTCTTGGCATGGTGACAGGCACCACTGGGACTCGTTTGGGAACCATTTGAGTTTGGGTGGGAATATGGTGGATTGCCCAGGCCTGGGAGAACATCATTGTGTCTCCTAGAGCCCCTGGTGGCGCAGTGGTAAAACTGCCGCCCTGTAACCAGAAGGTTACAAGTTCGATCCTGACCAGGGGCTCAAGGTTGACTCAGCCTTCCATCCTTCCGAGGTCGGTAAAATGAGTACCCAGAATGTTGGGGGCAATATGCTAAATCATCGTAAACCGCTTAGAGAGCTCCGGCTATAGAGCGGTATATAAATGTAAGTGCTATTGCTAAATCCTGCAGAAACTAGGTCCCTCATACAAATTGAAAGACCTTGTGGCAATCATTCTCCACTTAAGTGGCCTCTGAGACAGAGTCCGGCTCTCAGGCAGGCTCCAATGATGCTTCATTATCATCCATTGCTGCCTGCTCTCTGTTCAAAGCTGGGACCTGAAGGGTCTCGTTCAAAGATTCCTACCCCACCTCGGAGAATAGTGGGAGAAGTGCACCTGGCTGGGCAATGGCTCCCTCAGAAGTGTGGGGGAGAAAGGCCTCGAACTGAGGTACCACCCTGGCTCCGGCTGGTTGATCTGCTGCCGTTAGAGTAAGAGGGCAGGCAGAATGCATCACCCTGCTCTCCATAGCTCCGGGTGGGCCTGAAGGTGGGCCTGAATGTTGCTTTCTCCACCTACTGGGATTGGGAAATACTGAAAGATGAGGGCGTTTGAGGCTCATTCTGACTCGCCCCCTGCTTGACCTCTGTCTCTATCCATAGATTGCAGTCCCAAGCCCTGAGGGGGAAGCAGCCAAGCTAGATTGCTCTATGAAAAAGGAGCAGTGGAAAAGGCACTCCCCCCTTTTTAAGCAGGGAGAGAGGTGGAAAATGGAGCTGAATAAAAAACAGGAGGGAAAGCTTAGGCAAATACATAAGATATTAAGTAGTATCAGAGAGAAATGAGAAATAGTTGGGAGCTTTTCCAGAAGCCCTGTTCTCGGGAGCAAGACAGGACCGGAACTGGGAGGTTCCTGCATGCGCCCTGGTTATCATGGGACTCCATCTGATTTGAATTGGTCCTGTCCAATGGGAACAAGAGGAGAATACAACCCACATTTAAGGATACCCTCCTACACAGGGAGAGTTGGGGCATATACTGCACCAATAATGAGCCCCTGGTGGCGCAGAATGAGCCCCTGGTGGCGCAGTGGTAAAACTGCCACCCTGTAACGAGAAGGTTACAAGTTCGATCCTGACCAGGGGCTCAAGGTTGACGCAGCCTTCCATCCTTCCGAGGTCGGTAAAATGAGTACCTAGAATGTTGGGGGGCAATATGCTAAATCATTGTAAACCGCTTAGAGAGCTTCCAGCTATAGAGCGGTATATAAATGTAAGTGCTATTGCTAAGTGCTATATACACCTGCAGCTTAAGTGTCCCCTTTTTGCATCTAACAGAAGTCTCTGGCCCACGAAGGCTTCCAATACAAACATAAGAACAATCCTGCTGGATCAGGCTCAAGGCCCAACTAGTTCAGCTTATTGTTTCCACACAGTAGCCCATCAGAATGCCTCTGGGAAGCCCACAGGCAAGAGCTGAGGGCGTGCCCTCTATCCTATTGTTACTCCCCTGCAATTGGTATTAGAAGCATCTTGCCTCTGAGGCTGGAGGTGGCCTATAGCCCCCAGACTAGTTGCCACTCATAGATCTAAACCCCTCTTAAAGCCATCCAGGCTGCACTCTAATAAATGCACTGTATTTTAAGGTGCCACAGGATCCTCTCATTTTTGCTAAGACAAATGGAATTTGTTGTGAAGATTATGTATTGCTTTCGCATACTAACAATCACCACAGGGACTTGGAACTTGTGGGCCATATCTGGGGGGGAGAAGGATCTGTCCCTGTTTCTAGGATCACCCAGAGTTCAAGACTTGTACACACGTAACAGAAAACCCTGCATTGATGGTCATTACATGACCACACTCTAGAATGTATAATTAAATACTACTGTAGTGATCGCAGCATAGAAATAGCAATTGCTTTTTCAGAGTGCCACTCCCAACACAATTAGAGAACCAAATTCCCTCTGTACCACATTTAAGCCTCCACTCCCTACTTTCTATATTCAAAATATATGTATACCTCATGTCCCACTATCATGAGCTAGTACAGCAACTACCATCCCAGCATTTAGTTTACCTGCCTATTCTTAGGTGCCATTCTGTTCTTGAGATGGGTTTCAGGAGTTGTGTCATAACTATCCAACCCTTTTGCAGGTAGCCGGACTCTACAACAAGAATCACTAGCTAGCAGTAAGTGTTTCTTGGTTGCAGAACACAAGCACACTTGAGGATAGTTAGGACAATTTATTGAAACTCAAAGTGATGCAATACAAGTTTTGACAGTAACTTGCTTTTCATTATAAGTGAAACTTTTAGCAAACCTTTTAGCCCCACCTTCTTTAAAATCTTGGAAGCCAGCAGAACCTTTGAGGGTTGCATCTGACCTGCAGGTCAGCAACTGACCAGCTCTGGTTCAAGGTCATAAAACATGTAAGTGGCATATTATAGGAAGGTTTTCACAATCTTAAGTATATTACTAGAGAAGAATTCTTACCCAACACTGCGATGCATTCTACTGCGGCTTGCCAGTCTTTGCTGTTCTTATCAAAGTTGTAGAATAACCTTTTCATACAGTCTCTCTGAGCTGCATCCTTTCGCTCTTCAGCGCCAGTGATCTCATTCAACATATCCTCTATATCTTTGGTCCAGTAGCGCTTGTAACCCTTTCTACTAGACTTCATCACATATTCATCAGGCAAGTCCCGGGGCACTGCAGTCTCTGAAATCTCCATCTGATATCGATTTCTGCCTGCTCCCCAATACATCATGGCTTTGCAGCCTAATCGTTCACGCTGAACTTCCAAATACTGACGAAGGCGCTCCTCGACATCACTTATATCCTCAAGAGCTTTATCATAATCCGCATCAAACCCAGTCTTTGGATTAACCACACCATTCTTCCGTGCAACGTCATGATCAAAAGCAGCATCCCACCTTTTCAATTCTGCTTCCAAGTCTGGGAAACAGCCAGTATTATCTTTAGATTTAGTTGTTGCTATTTGCTTAAGTGTTTTGGATTTAAAGTTATCCACAAGGTCTTCCAAAATTGAGATAATTTCAGCTGCTACTTTAAATCCTTCAAGTGCAGACAAGAAGTCTATGATCTTCTTCTTGCTGTACCTGGGCTCCTCATAAAAAATAGCCCTGTTGTCTGGATGGTTCTGATTCTTAAGGGATGAACCAATACTGTGGATTTTGCTCAAGAGTCTTTCAAGGTCCGGGAGTTTTTTCAGAAGGTCACGGATTTCAGACATTTTGGCAGCCTCATTTAAGAGGTCTTCAACTGCATCCAGGCGGTCATTGATAGCGGAAGGATTGCACAATGGTGCACAGATCCACTGTTTCAAGAGTCTCCTGCCAAAGGGTGTACAACAAGTGTCAATCTTTTCCAGCAATGTGCCTTCCATTGAACCAGTGGTTCCATTCTGTAGGACTTCCAGATTTGCTAGAGTCACCCCATCCAGCACCATCCGCTGGCTAGTTTTAGCAAAGGTGCTACTTGACCCTGTTCCTTTTGCAACATCAACATCCACAGGGACATATTCTTCAAATTTTGCCAGTGATAAAAGCTCCTGATCAATAATACATTTTCTAAGGTAGAAAACACATCCACCAAGAGCAGAGAGCACAAGCTCACTGTTCTCCCCAGGAGTTAGTCCCAGAGAGTCACTTTCTGCTGTCATGGATCTGATTACTGGGGGTAGAATATGACTACCACTTGCATTCTTCTTGTCCTGGAAGTAGTCTTCTTCAAGGAGAGTTTTTAGTGTTCTGGATGCATTCCAGAACTGAGAGCCAGCAATCAAGCCCTCTTGCACAGTAGACGGCAGTAAGCCTTTGAATATCTTTTGTGTTTCTGCAGAGGGGTTCCCCCGCTCAAAAAGAATCTGCACGGGAGGGTAATGAGCCAAAAGAGTTCGAAGCCTTGAGCAGTGGCGGTCATCCAGGAACTGACCAACATGGAACTTCCCCACTGTTGTGTCAATGAAGCATACCCCATAAGTACGAAGGAGACCAGTAGAATCGTCGACTTTCTCTTTTATGCAGAGGAGGTATCTGTTGTGGGTCTCCGAAAAGTCAGCATCCAGAATACCGTAAGTTTGTGTCCCTTTTGAAATTACCCTACATACTTCTCGGCGCACAACTCTGTCAAATTTTGTTGGGTGAGCCAAGGTCTTGCAGCGTGCATCCATCATCTCAGGAGTCTCCACCTGCTCAACACGGACAACTTTGTAACCTTTCTGGATTAAGACATTAGAGAATTTGTCAAAGGCGATTTCTGGGAAGCCTGCATGGGCCCAAGTACCTTTCATGAACTCCAGTCCCAGCTTGTTAACTGCAACAACTGCATCCATGTGGTACAACTCATAGAATTTACCAACTTTATAGCAAATCACAGAATCAAAATTCTGACTCTTGATTTCCCACCACTTCCGCATTCCTGGGGTGCAGTTTTTAAGGTAGTCCTCTGGCACAAAAATAGTACTTGGATCATAATCTGGATCATTTTGCCGTCTCCTACGGCCATCTTTCCTTTTACCATCCTGGAGCCATTCAATTTTATCATGCTCCCACACAGTTGGATGGTCTCCTCCTCCCCCTCCTCCATTCATGCTTAGTCGAAAATCAAAGAAGTCAGGAGCTGCAAAAGATGTTAGCCTACACTTGATTTCAGAAGAAAGATTCATCTCTCTTCTGGGAGTTTCAGGTAGGTTGTTTTTAAAGTTTTCCTTCTGGGGAGGCTTGATTACAATTTCCTGTGTTTTCTTACGAGGAGCTTTAGCTGGTCTTTCTGGGTCAAATTCAGAAGTGTCACTGTCACCTGCTCCAATGCTGTTTTCATCACTGCTGACTTCATATGGCTTAAAGTCCTGATCTGAACCCCCATTTTCACTGTCTGAATCCATGACAACTCTTCTTCTTTTGGTTTTTCCAGTATGTTTTTGTTGCCCAGCTGCCCTTTTATTTCTAGATTTCACTTCCTTTGATGTGTCAAAATCCTCACCCTCATCACTCACCTGCTAAGACAAGAGTGCGAGTCCAGAAATATAAAAGTTAGACATTAGAAGGAGTCTGATAATTAGGACAGGCTAACCCTGTTACTAGCAGGACAGTAAGAAATATGTGCCCATCCCAAACACAGCTCCCCACCTAAATGCTACCTTTCACAAAACCAATAAAGCTCTGGTTTTGTAAACAGTTTACAGGGAGGTAGGTAGGTAGATAAGGGGTTTTATGGTGCAGTAGCAGCTAGATTATATTGCATTAGACACTGGAATGTGTTTTAAATCACTGTCTCCAATCTTCAGTTCATTTGTGACTGTTCCATCAGCAATCAGGTCTTACATGCCATCAATATCCCCACTGCCAACTGTTATTATTTTGATGTGGCCGATTCTATTGTTGATCATATCTGATTTTTTAAATTGCATTCGATCCTTTTTGCACACTCCAAGGGCTCTTTTTAAAGCAAAAAATCCTATAACTGTTAATGTAATAATGTAAATAAATTTCCTACAGTCTCAAGAGGACAACCAGCCATTCGTTAAAAGTGTGGCAGAGACTGTAATGATAGCTGGCGGTTCAACATACAAGTTATTAACATTCACAAGCAGTCTGATCCATAGCTGCAGCAACACAAATAATAACATGTGCAACTGGGCAATATAGCATTGACCCACTTGTTCAAACACATCAATACTACTAAGACAAAGGCACACACAGAAAGTTGCCTGTCTGCCATAAGCAAGCTTTGCGGCAAGACCAATGTGCCCTTACAGCCGCTAAAGGTAAAGATAAAGTGTGCCATCAAGTCGATTTCTACTCCTGGCACCCAGAGTCCTGTGGTTCTCTTTGGTAGAATACAGGAGGGGTTTACCATTGCCTCCTCCTGTGCAGTTTGAGATGATGCCTTTCAGCACCTTCCTATATTGCTGCTGCCCAATATAGTACCAGCGAGGATTCAAACCAGCAACCTTCTGCTTGTTAGTCAAGCATTTCCCTGCTGTGCCAATTAAGGTGGCTTCAGCTGCTATCCAGACTTAAATTAAGTGAGAAGTACAAAGGACTGAATAAGCAAGAGTCTCTCTTCCAAATTTCCCTTATCAAGATCCACATTTTGTCACAGGCAGGTTGGTTCGTAATAGCCTACAGTTGTGATATGCATTTTCTGAAGCAGGTAAAGAACCAACCTACACTATGCAAAATCCCACTCTAGAAGGTAGGAAAGGCCTCTCTTCCATCTTTTCTGACCCCTTCCCTAAAGCAAGCATTAAACACAACAAAAAATCACCTCCGTCTCTTCATCTTCTTCCTCACTTTCTGAAGGTTTGTCACACACTGCCAGTTCAAGTCGTTCACTTTTCTCTTTTCTTATAGCAGCATCTGCCTGCTCCATTGCTCTTTTAATTTCAGGCCTTGAACTGTAAAACATACCTCCCCTCTGGGTATCCCTACCAGTAGAGCCTGTCATGAAAAGAGAAACTGGTCAGAAACCAAAACCGGGACTAAAACACAGCCAGTGTGGCCCAGAGTCTTGTTTTAATTATAATTCAGTTTATAACTAGAACTTGTTTTTATAGAAACTGCTTTTCAGTCAATTCCCTAGTCTATATTAATCAGTATTCTAGTGGAATAGTAGTAGAGATGTGCAAGCAGTGGGTTTTGCATTCCATTCTGAGCTTGGAACATTCTGACTGAAACACTGGGGTGACAGAACAGAACCCGTTCCATTCAGAACGTTCTAAGTATTCTGGCTTTTAAAAATAATCAACATAGTAGGGGTGGCGCTGGTGGGGGGGTGAGAGGGACCTTTATCATTAAATTAATCCAAGCTCTTACCAGCAGTACTGCTGGCACTGCAACTAAAGTGGCGCCGTTCCATCCAGCATCCTGTGTGGCGGCGGTGGTGGGTCTCTGGAGCTCACCTGGCCTCTGCCACAGCAGCAGTGGCTCACTGTATTGCTGCTGAGAGCTTGGATTTAATGCTGAAGGTCCCTCTCACCACCCCCCAGCGCCGCCATCACTATTTTTTTTAAAAAAAAACATAGCCCAAACACTCAGAATGTTCTGAAGGAACAGGCTTGTTCTATTTTGGGCTTGGAACAAGCCCATCAAATCAGGGTTGGTCTGTTCCAAGCTCGGAACAGTCCGCATTTCCCTAAATGGTAGTTTCTCTAATTAGCAAGTAAAAACTGTATTTGACCATGATAAGCCCTGAACATTCTATCAGTCATAAAATCCAAACTAACCTTCCAACCTGCCTGAAATAAGGTCAAGAATAACCTATCTACCCACCCATCCCCACCTTCTAAGTGTGTCCAGAAATTTATGTCCATGGTGGAAAGGTCTTTTTTAAATGCATGAAATATTTCTCAAGTTATTAGCATTTGAAGTCCCTGTTATTTTAGAGAAATGGACTCAAGAAATGCTCTAGAATTAAAGAAGGTGATTCCAAAGTGTACTGTTGCCCTGTATAGGTTCCACAGACTCAACGAAACCAAGGCAGGCTAGGGATGTGCACAGAACCGGCGGGGGGTGGTTCGAAGGGCGGGGGAGGATGCCCTTACCCCGCCCAAGTTCCTCCCAATGGCGCTCCATTTAAAAAGTCTCCGTCAGGGCAGCAGCATACCTCCCTGCCGCCTCGGTGTCCTCCTCGGCCGGAAGTAAAAGGACGTACCCAGTGTGCGTGTGCACGCCGCAAATGCATGCAACTTACGCACGCGCACCAGGTACTTCCTTTTACTTCCTGCCGAGAAGGACACCAAAGCGGCAGGAAGGTATGCTGCCTCGACTGAGACATTTAAAATGGAGCGTCATAAGGGCACCCTCCCCCACCCTTAACGGTAGCCCCCCCCACCTTTGAACCGGCAGAACCACCAGTCGTTTGAACCAGTTTGGAGGCCTATAAAGGGCCTCCAAACCAGTTCCGTGCACATCCCTAGTGCAGGTAAGTCAGACGACAGCCCATTGCAGTATCTACAAAACATCTTTTCTCCCACCACCTACTGACACAAAATCAAAGCAGCATGATCTAGACTAGGGATTCTCAACCTTGGGTCCCCAGATGTTATTGGACTTCAACTCCCATAATTCTCAACCAAAGGCCACTGGGGCTGGGGATTATGGGAGTTGAAGTCCAAAAACATCTGGGGACCCAACGTTGAGAATCCCTGATCTAGACCACTCTATATTTAGTTATTCTACCTCTTACCTGTATACGGTCTTACATATCTAACACTAACCCAACCCCTCGATGGTGGTTCATCGAAAAACTGTACGTGGATTCGAGAGGCTCTTCCTCTTCCCCGGAAAATAGATTTTTCTGTTGGATGCTCGTACACAAGGCATGGCCACCAAGGATGACCTTCAAGTTTGGCCCAAACCAAATCACCAGGTGAATATTCATAGATGTCACTGCAAAATACAAAACATATATATTTATTTATAATATGTATATATTGCCTGATAGATACATCTCTAGGCAGTGTACACAATCCAAATTACAATATAAAAATGAACAAACCTCTTTCACAGAATAGAAACGATTAAAGACATCTAGCCAACCCCACACAGAGCATCTGTGCGCTCTTTGGGGCCGGCAGATCCCCCTCTCCCCCCACCCCACCTTCTGCCTCTGGCAGCTGCCCGGGCTCCTCAGCAGCGTGGCTCCGTTGCCCGCCTCCTCTCACCAGCGCCCGCCCAGCTGGTCTCCTGCTTCTTCGTGGCGGCCCAGCCGCCACCTCACTGCGTGTGGCCCAGGCTGGGCCCAACACGGCTCCACCGACCGCCCAGTCGGCTTCCTCTCGGTAGTGCTTCCAGGCGGTGGCGGCTACTGCCGCCTCCTCACCGCGTCTGGCGACACCCCCCTTCTTCCCCCCCTCCCGGCAACCCGGCCTGGGCCTTGCTCTGCTGCACTCCGCCTCTTCGTGGCAGCCCAGCTGCCTCACCGCAGCCAGCCTCTGCTGCCTGCCCATCCTGGGCCTGCCGCCGCATCCCCACACACCTGGCCAGCTTAGTGAATTATAGAAATAGAAGATATAGATTCACAGAGTGAAACAGAATAATTTACAAGATAAAAAACAAACAGTTTAAAATTAATTTTAATTAAAAGCCTGAAAAAACAGGTGTGTCTTAAGAATTTTTAAACGACATCAGAGATGGAGAACCTCTTATTTTGACAGGGAATACATTCTAAAGCCCTGGGGCAGCCACAGAAAAGGCCAGGCCCAGAGTCCTGAGTCACCCTCAGACAAGATTGTGGCACTGTAACTGGACCTCCCTAGATGATCTTAATAAGGTAGCAGGGTTCACGACATAGAAGATATTCTCTGAAAACGCATCTTTTTCAACAATGGCTCATACCTATTTTTACCTAGGCCTCTCTTCTGAACTTAACTCTTCTTTCCAGACTTCTCTAAATGTAAGAATTTATCTTACATTTATCCCCAGTAATCAACAATTTCTATTTGCGATGATGCAAAATAAAAACAAGTGTTTTCAAGTATGCAGAGAGTTCCTTTCCCTCAGCACTGAACAACTGCAGCACATACATTCAATTGAGATGGGGGGGGGTACAGCGGGGGGAGAAGCTCCAAGGTAGAGGATAGGTCTGTGCATCAGAACCTCTGAATCTGAAAAAATGTACCGCTCTATGCCACAGTGCCACACAGAGGCAGATGCTCCCAGGCCCACACAGTAACTGCCATTTCCAGCACTAGAAGGCAGGGGTTCTTCTGCAAACAGAGGTCAAAGTGAAAGCTGGAAGGTAAGAAGGGGATGCTGGGAAGATGCAAGTGGGCATGTGGGAACTGCTGTGTCCAGTCCTCCCCCCGCAGCGCTTTCCCTGTGGAAGTTCCAGATGTCCCTGCACATGGGTGAAGAAATGCTTACTCGGTTGATCAGCCAGTCAAAATATTTTCATTTCTTTTTTAAATCCTGGGTGAGTTGAGTTTTAATGTGTCTGGGTCTGTCTGGAGATGGGGATAAAGGGGGTGTATCCACTGATTATGGGGCAGCTATTCCAGTGGTGGGGGGGAATAGAACCACCACCTGGTTCTATTACTATTACTATTACATAATACTATTACTATTATAGAACCACCACCTGATTCTATTACTAAAAGTAATATTGTCAAGTCCGCAGGCCATTGCAGGGGAAGGGAAATCAAAAACTTAATTGCCGTTTCCCCTTCTGGCTCTCCTGCCAGCTCTTTGACCTTGGAAAGCAATGCCGACCACCTGCAGAGCCTTGTCTTGCTCCTTTGTAATGGCAGGTTGGTCAAAAATAAACCTGAAATCATCCATGATCTGATTCGGGGTGAAGGAGCTGATCTGGTATGTAATACAGAGACTTGGTTGGGGAAGGCTGGTGTCCCAGTCTGGTCTCAGCTTCTCCCTCCAGGGTACTCTGTTGAGGATCAGGGGAGGGGACGTGGGGGGGGGGAGGTGGAATGGCTATGGTCTATAAGAACAATATCTCCCTTGCCAGGATCCCTGTCGAAGTGTCTTACCATACTGAATGTGAGTATCTAAGTTTGGGGATCAGGGATAGACTAAGACTTCTGTTGGTGTACCGATCACCCTGCTGCCCGATCGAGTCCCTAACAGCACTGACAGAATTGGTCTCATGTTTGGCATTGGAATCTCCCAAGCTTATAGTGCTGGGGGACTTCAATGTTCACTTTGAAACCAATTTGTCTAGGGCAACTCAGGAGTTCATAGCGACCATGACGACTATGGGCCTATCCCAAGTTGTCTCAGGACAGACACATATTGCTGGTCACACACTTGATCTGGCCTTTCACTCTGAACAGGGTGGTGTTCCGTGGGTGGGGGCTCCTGTGATTTCCCCATTGTCATGGACGGACCACCATCTGGTTAAGGTTGGACTCACGACCACATCCAACCTCCGCAGGGATTGGGGGCCCATTAGAATGGTCCGCCCGAGAAGGTTACAGGATCCAATAGGATTCCAAGAAGCCTTGGAGGGATTTATTGTTGGCTCTGCTGGTTATCCTGTCGACACTGATAGAGAACTGGAATAATCAATTCACCAGGGCAGTGGACACGATCGCTCTTAAGCGTCCTCTATGACCCGCTCCGAAACTGGCCCTTGGTATACGGAAGAATTACTGGGGCTGAAGCGGTGAGGTAGAGGACTAGAGCGCAAGTGGAGAAAGACTCTAATCTGACAGACTACTACATAAAGCACATTTGAAGATCTATGCTCAGGTGATAAGATTCTTTTCCTCCCGTATCGTATCCGCAAGTTCACGTCCGGCAGAGTTGTTCAAGCTAGAAAACCTAGGTGGACCAGAGTCCTCCACAGAATCATTATGGGTAACCTTATAAGGACTGAAAGGAGATGTGTTACTAGGGATGTGCTATTGCCCTCCAGATCAAAGCGCTGAGAGTGACCTGGAGTTGGAGAAACAAATAAGAGAGGCATCAAAGAGAGACAGGGCAGTAATAATGGGTGACTTCAACTACCCACATATAGACTGGGTAAATTCACATTCAGGTATGAGAGAGAGTCCAAATCTCTAGATGTGCTAAATGACTGTGCCTTAGAACAGTTAGTCGAGGAAACGACCAGAGAGATGGCGACTTTAGATTTAATCCAGGACCTGGTGTGAGATGTCAGTGTTGCAGAACCACTGGGTAGCAGTGACCATAGTGTGATCCAATTCAGCATATATGCAAGTGGAGAATTAAGGAAGTCCCAACTCAGATGCATTGGACTTCAGAAGAGGAAACTTCTCAAAAATGAGGGGACTGGTAAGAAGTTGAAAGGGAAAGTCTGGAGGGTCAAATCATTCCAGAATGCATGAAACTTATTTAAAACCACAGTACTAGAAACACAGTTGAAATGTATACCAAGAAGGAGAAAAGGTACCACCAAGTTCAGGAGGATGCCAGCGTGGCTAACAAGTAGAGTCAGGGAAGCTATAAAAGGGAAGAAGCAAGGGAGGAAGACTTGCTTAAGAAAATGGAGGTCCTGCCCAAATGAAGAGAACAGGAAGGAACATCAACTCTGGCAAAAGAAATGCAAGGACACAATAAGGGATCCAAGAGAGGGTTTGAAGAGCATATAGCTAGAAGTGTCAAGGGGAATAACAAAGACTTCTTTAAATATATCACAAGCAGAAAACCTGCCAGGGAGGCAGTTGGACCCTTAGATGATGAGGATGTGAAAGGGATTATTAAGAAGGATAAGGAGATAGCAGAGAAGCTGAATGAGTTTTTTTGCATCTGTCTTCACGGCAGAGGATACTGACCATATACCCTCTCCAGAATTGAGTTTTTCAGGCTTAGTGGCTGAGGAACTAGGTGAATTTGAGGTGACACGGGAAGATGTTCTAAACTTTCTTGAAAAGCTAAAAACAAACAAATCGCCAGGGCTAGACGGCATCCACCCAAGAGTTCTGGAGGAACTCAGATCAAAATATATAACTTGTCCCTACAATCAGGCTCTGTACCAGAGGACTGGAAAGTAGCCAATGTGACTCCAATTTTCAAGAAAGTATCCGGGGGGGGGGGACCGGGAAATTACAGGCCGGTCAGCTTAACTTTGGTGCCGGGTAAATTGATGGAAAGGATACTTAAGGACAAAACTGTTAAACATATAGAAGAACAGACCTTGTTGAAGGAGAACCAGCATGGCTTCTGCAAGGGAAAGTCTTGCCTCACTAACCTTTTGGAGTTCTTTGAGAGTGTCAACAGGCATGTGGATAAAGGTTATCTGATTGACACAGTATACTTGGACTTCCAAAAAGCTTTTGATAAAGTTCCCCACCAAAGGCTCTTGAGTAAACTTAGCAGTCATGGAATAAGGGGACAGGTTCATGTGTGGATTGGTAACTGGTTGAAGGACAGGAAACAGAGTAGAATGGACAGTTTTCACAATGGAGGTAGGTAGGAAGTGGGGTCTCCCAGGGACTGGTACTGGGACCAGTGCTCGAAACCATCTAGAAGTTGAGGTAACCAGCGAAGTTGCCAAATTTGCAGATGACACTAAACTATTTAGGGTAGTGAAATCCACAACAGTTTGTGAGGAACTGCAAAAAGATCTCTCCAAACTGCGATAGTGGGCGACAAAAGGGCAAATGAGGGTCAATGTAAATAAGTGTAATGTGATGCACATTGGGGCAAAACACACCAACTTCACATATATGCTGATGGGATTTGAGCTGTCGGTGACTGACCAGGAGGAGAGATATCTTGGGGTCGTGGTGGACAGCTCATTGAAAGTGTTGTTTCAGTGCACAGCAGCTGTGAAAAAAGCTAATTCCATGCAAGGAATCATTAGGAGAGGGATTGAAAATAAAAATGCTAATATTATAGTGCCCTTATACAAATCTATGGTGCGGCCACTTCTGGAGTACTGTGTACAGCTTTGGTCACCATATCTTAAGGATATTTTAGAACTAGAAAAGGTGCAGAAGAGGGCAACCAAAATGATCAGGGGCCTGGAGCACCTTCCTTATGAGGCTAGGCTACAGCATCTGGGGCTCTTTACCTTGGAAAAGAGGAGACTAAGGGGAGACATGATAGAAGTGTATAAAATTATGCATGGAGTGGAGAGGGTGGACAGAGAGAAATTTTTCTCCTTCTCATAACACTAGAACCAGCGGTCACCCCATGAAACTGAAGGTTGATAAATTTAGGACCAACAAGAGGAAGTACTTTTTCCACAGAGTGCATAATTAATCTGTGGAATTCCTTGCCATGGGATGTGGTGACGGCCACTAGCTTGGGTGGCTTTAAAAGGGGTTTAGACAGATTCATGGAGGACAGGTCTATCAATGGCTACTACTCTGATGGCTGTGGGCCATCTCCAGCCTCAGAGACACGATGCCTCTCAATACCAGTTGCAGGAAAGCAACAGCAGGAGAGAGGACATGCACATACCTCTTGCCTGTGGGCTTCCCAGAGGCATCTGGTGGGCCACTATGTGGAACAGGATACTGGACTAGATGGGCCTTGTGCCTCATCCAGCAGGGCTGTTCTTATGTTGTGAGGGGGCGAAGGTACACCGCTTCCCCCTTGAATCAGTACTTGGAACCAATAATTACTCACTGATATTTTTAATGAGTTTTTGGTAGACAAATATCTCATATTTGGGCCGACTTAGATTCAGACTCCACAACTGTTACAGTCTGATGCCAAGGTGTTCAGCAGCTCCTCTTATGTGATGACCCTGGATCAGTTTCATTTCATGACCCCTGAGGATGTGGACAAGTTGCTTAGAATGGTGCAGCCTACCACCTGCCCTCTTGATCCTTGCCCAACATAGCATATCTGGCAGGGAGGCTGCTGTAAAGAACCTGGTAGAGATTATAAATGCTTCTCTGAGGTATAGGATGCCTCCTTGTCTTAAGGAGGCAATCATTAGACTTCTTCTGAAGAAGCCTGCCTTGGAACCCTCAGATTTAAGCAACTACAGGCCTGTCTCCAACCTTCCAGCTGGGCAAGGTGATTGAGAAGGTGGTGGTCTCCCAGCTCCAGGCGGTCTTGGAGGAAGCGGATCATCTAAACCTATTTCAAGCTGGCTTTCGGGCAGGCTATTGGGTGGAGAATGCCTTGGTCAGCCTGATGGATGATCTCCAGTCGGGAGTTGACAGAGGAAGCATGACTTTGTGGGCCCTTTTAGATCTCTTGGCAGCTTTCGATGCTATCAACCATAGTATCCTTCTGGACCATCTGAGGGGTTTAGAGGAACTGCTTTGCAGTGGTTTCACTCCTACCTCACAGGCAGAGTCCAGATGGTGTCCCTTGGAGACTTCTTCCAAATCTGAACTTTCCTATGGTGTCCCTCAGGGCTCCATATTGTTTCCAATGTTATTTAAAATCTACATGAAACTGCTGGGAGAAATCATCAGATTTGGTGCAAGGTGTTATCAGTATGCTGATGGCATCCATAACATCATCAGGAGAAGGCATAAATGCCTCCCTAAATGCCTGCCTGGAGGCAATAAAGAGCTCGATGCGGGATAACAAACTGAGGCTAAATCCAGATAAGACGGAGGTACTTATTGTTTAAAGCTCTGTGAATTTCTTGTTCATATATTAAAAATTAAATATTTTTATTGTTTAATTGTTTAATAGTTTTATATTGTTCTAAATGTTTTGTAAACCGCCTTGGGATTCTTTTAATGAAAGGCGGTATAAAAAAAATCTAACAATAAACAATAAATAAAGTTGTGCAGGGTCAGAACTTGGGAGCCAATTTTGATCTGAACCTCTCCCTGGTGTCCCAGGTTGAGGTGGTGGCCAAAGGTGCTTTTTATTGGCTTCGGCTGATACGCCAGCTGTGTCCGTTTCTTGAGATGAACGACCTTAAAACAGTGGTACATATGCTGGTAACCTCTAGTCTGGATTGCTGCAATGTGCTGTATGTGGGGACACCTTTGTACACAGTCTGGAAACTGCAGTTGGTCCAGAATGAGGAGGCCAGGTTGGTCTCTAGGTCATCAAGGAGAGACCATATTACTTCTGTGTTGAAAGAACTACACTGGCTGCCGATACCTTTCTGGGCAAAATACAAGGTGCTTTTTATTACCTATAAAGCCCTAAACAGCTTAGGCCCTGAGTATTTAAGAGAACATCTTCTTCACCATGAGCCCCACTGCCTGTTAACATCATTTGGAGAAGTTTGTATGCGGTTGCCACCAACTCGTTTGGTGACTACTTGGGAACGGGCCTTCTCTGTTGCTGCCCCTGGACTTTGGAATGCGCTCCCTGTTGAAATAAGAGCCTCCCCACTCTGGCAACTTTTTAAAAAGCGCTGAAGACACATTTATTCACCCAGGCTTTTAATTAGATTTATGGTTTTAAAATTTCAATATTGGTTTTAAATTATTTTAATTGTTTAATTGAATTGATGATGTTAGAATTGATTTTAACTGTTTTTATTTTGATGTAAACTACCCTGAGCCATTTTTGGAAGGGTGGTGATGAAATAATAACAGAATTGTACAGCCTGCAATAGTTTGAATAATAGTTCTCTGCAAGAGAAGCTGCTTTACCTGTGAGTGCAAAGCACTATCAAAGCTATGTCTCTCTGGTAGAATTCCATCCCCCATAGGTTACAGCGACCGACTGTGGAATGTAGATATGTAGAAAAGCTGATATGACTAGGATGAAGCTGGCTGTCTGCCCGTGTACATGTTTGTGGTTTGTGCCTGGCCTTGGTTAGGTACTCTGGCAACAACATGCTGTTTTCTTGTATGGATGACTTTTGAATTTTTCTTGTATAAAGGTATGGATGTTTGAAAGAATTCTTTGTCCTGCACATTGGCATTAGCCAAGGCAGCACCTCTGTTCTTAAGGCAGAATAAAATGCTTTGATCTTAAAGTCCTCTCATTTGAGCTGATTATTGACTCCATCTGCCCAGAAACGAACCTCCCCTACTGGGTCAAGTCTACCCTAGTACATCAGTGGTATATAAATCAAATAAATAAAATACAAAGTGCTAGTTATTACCTATAAATAGTTGGTTATTTACCTATAAATTATTATACTATGCTGCAAGGATGCTTGTGGGCCCTAGTTGCTTCATGGGTGTCACATCCATCCTGTGGCAGTTTCATTGGTTACCAGTCCGCTTCCGGGCTAGATTCAAGGTGCTGGTCTTGACCTTTAAAGCTCTACACAGCTTGGGTCAGGGTACCTGTCAGACCACATTCGCCCATATGAACCTGCCAGGACCCTCCGCTTGGCATCTCAGGCCCTGCCACTAACAGAGATCCGCTTAGTGGGGACAAGAGACAGGGCCTTTTCAGCTGTGGCCCCTCAGCTTTGGAACACCTTCCCCGAAGAGTTTCGCCATGCTCCCTCCCTCAGTGTTTAAAACAAAAAAAATTTATACTCATTTTTAAAGAAGCTTTTAAATGTTTTATCTGCTGTTTATATCTGGTAGGTTATTTAGATTTTTATATTTCTCCATTTTTAGCCTTTTATTAATAAGTTAATTTGAATTTTTTTAAAAAAAAATAATCTAATTTTCAATGTAGTTTTAACCTGGTCTCTTAACTTGTTTGACTTTATCCTTTATTTTACACTGCATTTTTAAATTAATGTTGTGAGCCACCTCGAGCACTAGTGCACTGGAGGGGCGGAGTATAAATAAATACATACATTAAGCCCTGGATGGGTTGGGCCCAGGGTATTTAACAGAGCACCTTCTTCATGAAATCCCACTGCCTATTAAAAACATCGGGGGAGATCCGGTTGTGGTTGCTACTGGCCTGTTTGATGGCGACCCAAAATCGGGACTTTTCCAGGGTTGCCTCATGGCTCTGGAACACACACACTCTGATTTCATTTGGGAGTCTCTTCATCTCTGGCTGTTTTTAAAACACACCTGTTTTATCAGGCAGTTAGTGAATGATTTTAAAAGTTTTATTTACGGCAATTTTAATGTGTTTTTACATGATTTTTAGATTTTCATTGTTGTTAAGTTGTAAAGTTATATAGGGTGCTATAAACATACAATAAATAAATTATATTCAAAGCATATACAAAGCTGTACACATCATTATACAAATGTTATGTTTAACATGCATACAGTAAAACAGTTTCTGTCTGTACCTTGCATTTGAGGGGGACTGTACCCAGGCTGATGTAAATGAACACAAACATGTGTAGGACAAGAAATCTATTTTGAACAAACAGTAGAGAATATAGAGTATAATGGATAGATTAGACAATGGGTGACATACTTTACAAAGCAGCACGGGCAGTAGAAGCCCTACCTATACGTGAACAGTGCTGGAAGAGAAGCACTGCAGAACAGCTGCACAGTAGCATAATATTGTACAAATGCAGTTGTGCGGCTTTACACCACAGCAGAGCTGCCCTGTGATGCAACTCTTCCAACACACACGGCAGTGCAGGCAGAGCTCCTACCACCAGCGTTGCTTTGGCCCTGCTAAGGAAGCAAAGAGGCATCTTTTAAAGTAGTGATTTTCTCATATTATATTACAAGGTGTTGTGCAAATAGGCATTTCCAAAATGGCTATGCTGACGCTGGGAAAAACTTTAAGGCCTGAACTAAAATGAACTAAAGTAATAGAACCAAGCTATGATCAGTTATTTTGCTAAAGTTGTTTTGCACTTTATAACCATTTTCTAACCAGTATCAATCATTTATTTTTCATATTTTTATATCATCTGATATATACATCTCTAGGCAGTGTTCTTGCTCTAAATTACAGTTCTTGCTCAAGATTTGGCAAAATGAGCCAAAAACATCTGAGTGGGGACATACAGACAGTTGGGCAAAGTTGTAAACCATATTGAAGTGTGCGCAGTGCAAAGAAAAGAAAAATGTGCATACGGTGGCAGAGTGCAAAGAGAGACATGACAACTGGAAAGGGACAACCAATGGAAAGGGATCTCCCGAGTTTAACAAAGTCTGACCTTGACTTGCAACCAAGGCTGAACTCTGTGGGACTTTCCATTCCTGGGCCTTGAGGGACTTTCCACTGTGTCCATGGGAAGGGGTGGAGATCTATAGCCAGAAAGACCACCCTACGGTGTACCAATATACTCCACCCAAACAGCAAGGAAGACCCCAACACCTTGCAACTCAGGACTTGCATGCAACATCTTCCTCATCCTGAACACACCCTTTGGACCTAACTTTGAGAGCCATCTCAATAGTTATGCTAAAGTATGTGTAAAATGTTGTGTGTTTGAGTCCTGACATCATTTAATAATCTTGTGACTTGTCTTAAGAACTGTATGTGCTGCAGTTGCCATCAAACATTATTTTACCTTTTACCATATCCACCCATTGCATTACTTTTACATTAATAGAAGTTACAGTAAAAGGGATTCAACCTAAACTTCAGTCTCCAGTGTCTCTCCCACAACCACTCTAGATCTCAAAGTCTGGGGCTTGACCCCAGCATAACACAGGGTAAGAGTAATTGTTCTCATCCAGTGAGAGTAGCGCATATCTCCAATGGCGGCTGTTGGTGTTTCTTTTTAGATTGTTTTATGTATAAACTTCCCTGACCCAAAAAGGCTCACAAACTGTTTTGAGATCTTTGTTGAAAACCAATATCTAAATATAGTATTAGTTTGCACAGTATGCCAGTCACTGTAGCGGCTTTAAGATACATTTCAAAATACCAAGCAAAATAAAGAAATGCACTTTGTAGCAGAAGACCCATAAGTTTTTTTTTATTTTAAAAATGGTAACAGGATTAATGGAATAGGGTCTTCCCATTCTTGTTCCCACTACTTTAACCCTGTTGGTCAATCCCGCCATTGACAATCAGTAAAAAGCAGAGATCTGGGCAACTCCCCAACTCACATAAAATGAACTGCAATGAGCATTAAGCGCACATTTTCACAGAGCTCTTAAGAACCCTGTCTTAAGAACTTCAGTTTTTTCATGATACAAAAAAAGGGGGGGGAAGAGCAAAATGATTCAATCAAATGAAAATTTGGCCTCATTTTGCCTTAAAAATAAAAAGGAAAGAGAGGGAAAGGGTACCCAGACTAGTTTTCTTTAACATTCCAGGAATAGCCACCTCCAAGATAGCTATTGCACCACAGCAATGATTCTAAAAACAACCTGAAGCTCTTCCATATATTCATGTTTGGAAGAAACTTAGACCAGTTAAAGTGTGTGTGTGGGAGGCAGTGGACGGGATTGGTTAGTAAATACATTCAGCCCACAAAAACCTGGAGTGAACACAACTATTCATTCACTGCCTTGGCCTGGTATCATAACACCAAAACTCTTTGCCAACAGGTATTAAGTAAGTAAAGTTGCACCCTCGAGTCGGTGTCGTCTCCAGGCGGCCCAAGAGCCATGTGGTTTTCTTTGGTAGAATACAGCAAGGGTTTACTATTGCCAGCCACTTCCCACTGCAGTATGAGATAATGCCTTTCATGCACCGCTGCTGCCCGATATAGGGGTTTCCCACAGTCTGGGAAACACACCAGCGGGGATTCGAACCAGCAACCTCTTGCTCCCTAGGCAAGTTACTGCCCCTCTGCGCCCTTAGGTGTGCTTTTAATGCTGGCTTCACCTGCACCCCTGGGCTTCCGTTGCGCTTTTTGGGAGCGTGCAAACACAGACCCGGTGACAGGCGAGCCGACTCCTCCACGCCAGTTCATTCAGCCACCAGTCCCACTGGGTCCTAGAGGCAGCCGCACCTCACAACACACCCCGGGCACAGGACTGAGCCCCGGGCGCTTGGAACCAGGAGGGCTCAGAGGTGGGATCGGGAGCAGGATCCCGCCGAGTTCAATGGGATTCGCCCCCCGCTAAACGAGCAGAGGGTGCAACCGGGCAGTTCCACACAGACACACACCCCTCCACCGCCCTACCCCGCCGGCAGGCTTATTCGGGAGCAAGCCGCGTGGAGCTCAGCGGAGCTCACGGCCGCCGCCGAGCAGACATGCGGAGGGCCAGGCGGCGAAGGAGGCACCTCAGCAGCCCGACACCCCGCCTCCTCCTCCCTCCAGCGAGGAGAGATTTCTCTGCATGGGGGGGGTGCGTGTCTGCTGGTGTGTTTGTGTGTGTGTGTGGCCTAGCCACGTTTTCTAGCGGGGCCTACACGAGCAGCTGCAACCAGGGGCCGCCTCCTTCACCCTCCGCCCGCTTCCTCGCCTCCCCCCGCGTCCTCCTCCTCATCCGGCCTCCTTTCCTCACCTGCCCTCCATGCTGCCCCGCCCCCCCATGCACCGTCAGCCTCCCATCCGATTTACCTCAGGGGCGTCCTTCCTTCCTCCCTCCCTCCCTCCCTCCCAGGCCTAACCTCCTCCAGGCTCTTCGGGGAGGGCCCAGCGCTGCACTTGCCGCACCGCCGCCACCTCCCTCCATCACCCTGGCGGGGGCGGCGGCGGCGGGGGCGCCAGGGGGGCCTACCTCTGCACCGGCGCCCTCGCTCCGCCTCCGCTGCTGCAGTGGGCTTTGGTCATCGCCGAGGCCGTGGTGGAGCCCTCGGCGTCGCTGGAGGGGCTGTTGTGGTGGCTGCTGCCGCCGCTTTCGCCGTCCTTGCCCACCGTCTTGGGGAAGAAACTGAGGAGTGTGCTTTGGCGGGACATGGCGGCGGAAGAGGAGGGCGGAGGAGAAGAGGGCGGGGTGTGAAGTGAACCGCCAAGCGGGCTCGATTTGGGTCTCCAGCGCGGCCTCCCGCCCCTCTCGCGCTCAAGGAGCAGCGCGCGAAATTTCCGTCCACGCCCAGCGAGGCCAGAAAGAGGGAGGATCCTCCTCCGCCAGGCAGCAGCGGCCTGTTGGGCAAGCGAGCGAGCGAGGGAGGGAGGAAGCCCGCCCTGGCGGGTGGTGGTGGGAGGAGCCGCCGGAGGAGAATTGCCGCGTCGTTGGCCAACGAGGAGCCGCTGCATTTCTAGGTCGCCCGCGAAAAGACGTTATCTCTCTTGTTCTTTCTTAATCGGCCGCCTGTGCTGGTGGCTCATGGCTGGGCAAGGTTCCAGGAGCTTCTCCCTTGGACTCTGCCTTGGTTTCATTTTATAAGCGTAGTGGTCAGGCCGTCTTTCAAACAACAGCAGTAAAGCAAAAAACAATATTTTATTTCCTTCTTTGTAAACCAATATGAAAGCTTTTTTTAAAGAAATAATAATTGAAAAGCTCCTCCAGGATCGACTATTGCAATGCACTCTGTGGGGCTGTCTTTGTACATAGTTTGGAAACTTCAGTTAGTTCAAAATGTGGCAGCCAGACTGGTCTCTCGGGTAATCCGGAGAGACCATATTATGTCTGTTTTAAAACAGTTGCACTGACTGCTGATATGTTTTCAGGAGAAATACAAAGTGCTGGTTATTACCTTTAAAGCCCCTGAATGGCTTGGGTCTTGGCTACCTTAGAGATTGCCGCTTTCAGTATGTTCCCCATTTGCACATTGAGGTCATCTGGAGAGGTCCGTCTCCAGTTACCACCAGTACGTCTAGTGGCAACTCAGAACCGGGCCTTTTTTGTAGCTTCTCCTGGCCTATGGAATGCACTCCCAACAGTTTAGGCTCGCTGTTGGCCTTTAAGAGAGCCCTAAAAACTTGCTTGTTTGGCCTGGCCTTTCAAGGTTTTAAAATTATTTTTTTAAGTGTTTTAAATGGTTTAAATTGCTTTTGTATTGTTTTGAGCACTGTGTTTTAAATTATGTGTGTTTTTGTCTTTTTAAATTGGTTGTACCAGAGCCTTTGGATACAGCAGTTTATAAATGTAAATAATTAAAATTATAAATTAATAATATGGACCTAGGTCTCAAACGGGTTGTTCTTTGCTTTGTGCAGCAGCCATTTTGTGCATTTCTGTTTTCTCCTCTAGCTCTTCCTTGCACCTCCACTGTATCTAGCTGCTGTTTTCATGGCCAATCCAAGTTCTACAGTCCGTTTAAAGCTAAAGTTTTCTTCAGTTTAGAGTCTTGTCAGGTGTCCAACCTGCTGGGGTTCCTAACTGCTGCTTTCAAGGGGCAGGATATGGCCTCATAGTGTTTGTGCCTGTCAGGAACCCACCCTGTCACCCCCTCAAGTCCAGGAAGGTGATTTGTTTTTACATTGTTTTATAGCAACTTAGTCTCAAGGTTCTGGGAATTTATCCAGTGTTTATTTTCTTTCGCTGCCACCATATGATTACTTATTACGCTGCTCTCAGTACTCAACACCTTGGTTACGTAGCCTCACGAATGCAGGACAGGCATATATGTTCAGTGTACAAATGAAACAAAACTTAAGGTGTAGAACAAAAACAAGAATAAGTTTATTGTTTACAACTTATTGGAATAAAGATATCTGCAAGATGGGGCACATAAACCTCTCTACAAAGTTGCTGAGAACATCAGCAGTTTAACTCTCTGAGTGGTTTTTCCTTCTTGATAACATGTAACATTTAGGGAGGTGATATAACTGGGGCAGAGGTAAATAAAACTTGGTTTGCAGACTTAGTGAATCAACTCAGATCTTCCTGTCTGTCACCAGGAGGTTTCAATTCTGGGAACTGTGAGGGCTAGAAAAAGCTGTGTTTTACTTTTAGCATAACTGTAGCCATTTTGCTTCTGTAATACTGCTAAAAGCTGATTAGGGAATAAATGATAGTGAGAAATTGCAAGCAAATCTCTTTTTTGGGTGTTGTAAGCATTTCTGAGTTAAGACAATAGCCAGACAGGACAGGAAGCTAACACTTGAGAAATGCTTGGGCTTAGAAACCGCAAGCAGAGAAACGGGAAGCCACCTCTTGATATATGTGACACCATGTCTGGAACAACAACTTATTTGAATATAGCCAGTAGCATTGATTCCATGGAAAAGGGGAACTGAGGGAGGGGGCTTGTTGCTTGTCACTGCTTGTTGTCAAAGGGTATAAAATTGATTGTAACTGTTCCTGCTGTGTGCCATTTCTCTCTTGCATTGAAATGGACACCCTTTACTCAGCTGAATAAAGATACTTAATTCTCCTTTCTGGCTTCTTATTAAATTTGGCTGATTAATCATAAGAGTCCAGAGCCAAAATCCCACCAGACTAGCTGGAGGGCTTTTAGCCTTCCCGGAAAATTGACCTCAACAGAACCTTTTATATTCAAGGTTTCTTTCCCAGGCTTAACACTCCCCCACTTTAGAGCACTGCCCCAGTGTACTGCTAGTTCAACAGTCTCCACACATTCACCAATCAAGTCTCACACAAATCCCTGAACATTCTCTCTCGTTCAGATCATATAAACCAATCTCTCTGCTACACTTTGTTCAACCTCTCACTCATAACAATCAGCTTCAACTACCTCGAACTCCAACAGTTTTCTCCTAACCAATTGTTCTTATTTAAATCCCTCCCCTTAAAGATTCTGTGCCCAGTTACTATGGCAACACACTCATTCACTCTCCAGCTCCTATATTGCCACTGCTAACTTGGCAAAGAGGCACCTTTTAACATGGTGATTCTCTTTATTTAGCAGGGGGAGAGCAAATGGCCCCCTACCCACCCCTAGCACAGTACCTCCAGTGACTGTTGCTGCTGTCTATCTGATGTTTCTTTTTAGATTGTGAGCCCTTTGGGGACAGGGATCCATCTTATTTATTTATTATTTCTCTGTGTAAACTGGCCTGAGCCATTTTTTAGAAGGGCATTATAGAAACCGAATGAATGAATGAATGAATGAATAAATAAATAAATAAATTTGAGAGAACATCTTCTTCGTCATGAACCTCACTGCCTACTAAGATCATCAGGAGAGGTCTGTCTGCAGTTGCCACCAGCTCGTCTGGTGGCTACTCAGGGATTGGCCTTCTCTGCTGCTGCCCCAAAAGTTTTGGAATGTGCTTTCTGTTGAAATAAGAACAGAACATTTTGTTCTGTTTTTGCTCCTTGTAACCATTACAAGGAGAGGAGAGCTGGTCTTGTGGTAGCAAGCATGACTTGTCCCCATAGCTAAGCAGGGTCTGCCCTGGTTGCATATGAATGGGAGACTTGATGTGTGAGCACTGCAAGATATTCCCCTCAGGGGATGAAGGCGCTTTGGGAAGAGCAGAAGGTTTCAAGTTCCCTCCCTGGCTTCTCCAAGATAGGGCTGAGAGAGATTCCTGCTTGCAACCTTGGAGAAGCCACTGCCGGTCTGTGAAGACAATACTGAGCTAGATAGACCAATGGTCTGACTCAGTATATGGCAGTTTCCTATGTTCCTATGTTCTAACTTGAAGGAAGGGACAACAGGTTCTTCAAAAGAGGTGAACTTGGGTAATAGTCTTTAGATCTTCTAGGGCACTTCACTGTTAATCTGAAAATGACAATTCTTCATGAAAAGAACTTCAAAGGAGGGTTCCACGGTGAAATTTCTGAACTTGATTTACCAGCATGTTTGATTGTATTTGGTGAGGATTCAATAGGGAACAAGTTATTTCATCACACTAAAAGTGTTAAAATAGTAGGGTTTATCAAACCAGAACAATAATCTTCCTTCCTTCCTTCCTTCCTTCCTTCCTTCCTTTCTTTCTTTCTTTCTTTCTTTCTTTCTTTCTTTCTTTCAGGCATACCCATCACTAATCCCATGTGTGGCAGCTCAAGCTGCTGGCGGGGGAAGAAGAAAGCGGTGGTGCCAGGTGGGCGGGTGGGGAGAAGGCAGCGGGAGGGCAGAGAAAACGATGGCGGTGGGCGGGGAGAGGGAAGGAGAAAAGTGATGGTGCTAAATAAATGTTAATACATAAACTATTTTTTAACAAACTTTAACAAATACTTATAAAACTTTTATTACAAACTCAACAAAGCCACCACAGCACACTCAGCATAAAATGGTATTTTGGTAACTTTAACTTGTAAGTTTGTAGATATTCTGAGAGCCTCCAACATACATCTTGTTTTGGTTGCAACACACTGTTGTTAGATGGAGTAAGTCATGCAACGGTCTCATCAGGACCAGATGACTTATCCAGGGATATACACATGGTAGATTCAAGTAGTGGGTGCGAATCTTGTAATTGTGAATTTATTTTAATCATTGTGCATTCTTCCAATTCTGCCTGTGTGCACTTCACAGTAGATAAACTATGGCATCTTCATTCTTTTGCATCAACACAGGTACTGTTTTGTAGCCTCTTGAATCTTAGACCATGAGTGTTCAGTATCTTTAAAGGCCAGTAGCATTTCCTGTAAGTTCTCAGAGTTTCAGATGGAGAATGACCCATCCCTTCTCTGGACTAAATTGGAATTAGGTCTCACAGGCCTTGTGTCCACTGTTTTTGGCTCAGATCTTCTTTAAACGTGAAGATGTTCAGCCTGTGCAGCTGGTCTGGCTCCCAATTAACCATTTTTTGACACAAAGGCAAGGAGAGGAGAGCTGGTCTGGAGAGGAGAGCTGGTCTTGTGGTAGCAAGTATGACTTGTCCCCATAGCTAAGCAGGGTCTGCCCTGGTTACATATGAATGGGAGACTTGATGTGTGAGCACTGGAAGATATTCCCCTCAGGGGATGAAGCCGCTCTGGGAAGAGCAGAAGGTTTCAAGTTCCCTCCCTGGCAGCATCTCCAAGATAGGGCTGAGAGAGATTCCTGCCTGCAACCTCGGAGAACCCGCTGCCAGTCTGTGAAGACAATACTGAGCTAGATAGACCAATGGTCTGACTCAGTATATGGCAGCTTCCTATGTTCCTATGTTACATGGCCCTTAAAACCCTTGTAGAAAAAAATGTCATATCTTGCTAAATGACGCATATGTATCAATTTATTTGGTTTTTCAGAATGTTGGGAAGAAATAATGAGTCTTTTATGAAAAGTATCATTGGGAATCCAGAAAAGAGATTGTAGTCCAACTGTGAAGTATCACAGGTAAGACGTTGGCTCAAGGACAGCAGGACTCTTCTACGATTTATTCCAGTGTTTGTAATTCCACTTTTTGTGCTTAATATACAATACTATTAGTTTATTCTATAAACTATGAGAGTTTTCCAAACCTATCATAGCAGAAGTATTTTTCAAGGTCTCAGCATACTTATCAGACACCATGTGGCTTGCCAACTCACTGGCTCCACCACAGCCCATTGTATATTTAAATCCTCCACCAAATCACTAATTACTTTTTTCAACCCATCCAATTTATCATCTCTCTTGAAGTTTTTGGAATAAAGCGTCCACAGTCTGTGCTGTTAGAAATGTTTGCTTTGATAAAAGGGCAAATGTACCTGCATTTGGTGGCTCCTCTTTATTGCGTTTAAAGTATTGAAATATGTCTTTTGAATGTAAGTAGGA
Source organism: Hemicordylus capensis (assembly GCF_027244095.1). Classification (NCBI taxonomy): domain Eukaryota; kingdom Metazoa; phylum Chordata; class Lepidosauria; order Squamata; family Cordylidae; genus Hemicordylus; species Hemicordylus capensis. The sequence continues at coordinate 436,715,993 of NC_069657.1, read as the reverse complement.
TGCTTGTTCTCCATCAGAGATAACAGAAGATACAATATCCAACATGGTGAATCTATTATTAGTTGGAAAAGTCAATGTAATGCTCTCAAGATCTTTTGCCTGCAGATATTGGTCCAGTTTTAACTGCTTCCCTGCCTTAATCCCCATCTGCTCTGGTGAAGCAGGACCACAAATCTTATTAAAAAGCTTGGGTGAATAAATTTGTCTTTAGAGACTTTCTAAAAGTTTTCAGAGATGGGGAGGCTCTTATTTCAGCAGGGCGCACATTCCAGAGTCTTGGGGTTGCAACAGAGAAGGCCCATCCCTATGTAGCCATCAGACAAGCTGGTGGCAACTGTAGAATAACCTTTTTGGATGATCTCAGTGAGTGATGGAGCTCATAGTGAAGAAGACATTGGGACTATTATCACGATCAGGAAAAATCGGGCTAGGGGAGCCTAGCCCGATTTTGCCTGATCATGTAAACCGCTGGGCTCACAGGCGGGCCCAGTGGTTTACGAGTAGCTAGCCCACTTTAGTAGCCTTCCCCTTAGCCCGGGTTTGCGGAGCAAGCACTCTGCAAACCTGGGCTGCCTGATTGTGAGTAGCTGCAGCGCGGCTCCGTGCTGCAGTTACTTGTGAGTATATCCCCAGAGGGGAGGCAAAAATCCACCTCCTGGCTCCGGGGGTCTCCCTAGTATGCCCTGCGTACTCACGCAGGGCATACTGGAGCTTCCGGGGGCTGCGCAGCCCCTGAGCTCCCCAGCCCCCACCGGCTCCGTCACGGCGCCGGCAATCGTGTGCACGGCCGATCCGGCCGCCCAGGGCTCCCTCCCCGCTTGTGTGCAGGGAGAGCGGGCTTAGCTCGCTCTCCACACACACTCTCAGGAACTGGATCTCACTAATCGTGAGACCTGGCTCATTCTCTTAAATACCCTGGGCATAAGCTGCTGAGGGCTTTATAGGTTATATTCAGCATCTTGTATTGTGCCCAGAAACTTATTTGTAGCCAGTGTCTTTTAATATAGGAGTAATATGGTCTCTCCAAGATGACCCGGAGACCAACCTGTCTACTGCATTCTGTACCAACTGCAGTTTCCACACTACGTACAAAGACAACCCCACATAGAGCACATTGCGCTCTAGTCTGGAGGTTACCAGCTTATGTACTACTGTTCATTTATCTCAAGAAACAGACACAGCTGGTGTATCAGTCGAAGCTGTTAGAAAGCATCTCTGACCACTGCCTCAGCCTGAGACACCAGAGAGAATTTTGGACCCAGTAGCACCCCCAGACTACATACTTGTTTCTTCTGGGGAAGTATGATCAGGGGCATAGCAAGGTTGGCATGGGCCCAGAGACAAGATTTTAAAATGCACCCCCCTCACTGAAGCTCAGCTCATGAAGTAAAGAAATCTTAAATGAGGCTGAATAAAATAACAAAAAGTATACACACACACACACACACACACCCCTATGTGCCACCCCATCCTAAATTATTTTTTTTAAGGTTTTGTAAATTGTGGACGTTGCAAGTCATTTAATGGTACTAGAGAAAGGCATGCTGTTGTGGTAGCTCCAGGTCTTAACACTCACATCAATTTTGGAGGATGAATACCACTGAAAGAAGCCTGGGCGGGTGCGCAACTGGGGGAGTCGAGTCAGTCATGTGACTTGCCTCTGGCGGGGCCCCCAAGGCAGTCGGCCCCCAGACAACTGTCTCCCCTTGCCCTATTATAGTTACGCCCCTGAGTATGACCCTATCCAGAACTTGCAGATCAGAATTGTCTCCCACTACCAACCCCCTCAGACGGCCCAGAATGATACTATGGTCAATAGTACTGAAAGCCACTGAGAGATCCAAAATGACCAACAGAGTCTCACTCCCTCTTTCAATTCCCCGTTGGGGATAATCCATCAGGCGGACCAAGGCAGTCTCCTCTCCACTCCACTCCAACCAATAATCAGTTTGAAATGGGTCTTATGCCCATAAGAATTCAATAAAAGTTACACATCTTTGGACCTTGACATTTAAAGTTTATCTCATTAAAATAGATCACATGCATTTGCCAGTTCAGTCTTAGATAAATATTCATAGAATACATTCACTATATCATATATAATTGATTTCTTTTATTAAAATATTCATATTTCCACCTTTCAAACCATAAGAATCCAAAAGGCAGCTAATGACAAGCTAAAACCATGATACATAATTAACGGCAATAAAACAAGACTAATTTTGAAAAATTTATAACACAACAACAGCAAATAACCAGCAGCATTATACAGCATAGAAACTAGTTATCAGCTGTAAATGTAATGCTGGCCTGATACATTATGAAGCTATTCTCACGCACACCCTAACCCAGGCTAGGGAAGCCCAGCCTGGGTTAGGCTGCACATGAGAACCGCTGGTATCGAGTCCAATCCTGGCGGGGTGGCACTGCCTAGTCTAGCATTTAAACCCAGCTCTTAGCCAGGGTTAAAGTCTCAAGCGAGCCCTTAACCTGGGCTCCGGGATTGTGCGTTTGCTAGGGCTATGTTTAGCCCCAGCAGACACAAAGACCTAGAACGCCTAGAAACATTGTGCATGTTGCACGGTGCATTGTGAGATATGCAGAGCGCTGCACTGCGGCACACAGCGTGGATCATCTCGAAGCGTAGTCCGTGCTCCCATCGACCGAACAGCACTCATCTGAGGGGGAAGTGCATTTAACCAGCCTTCTCACCTGCTGCACCATCCGCCCACTACCCCACCTGCCCGGTTGCGTAAATGACCTCTATGTCTTTTTGATGTACAAGGACATACCTAAGCTTAAAAGGGCATAAGCTCTCAACCAATAATTTAAGGGACACCTTGAGGGTAGATTTGTTAATGCCAAGTGCTAGTTAAAATTATAGCTGTGATTCTAAGAAGTAAGATAGGAACCTACCTGCCTTCCCCCACATGACCAGAGCCTGCTCCGCCATCTGCCCACCCACATAAGCAGCATGGTGGTGTGAGGTGGGGGAAGGAAGCCAGGCTGTGAGTAGCTCAGTGCACTGGGAAATCTCCCCGCTGCCATGCTGCTCCTTCTCCCAGCCTCTATGGCCAGTATGACTGCCAACAGCATGAGCACCCACACAATCAGGCAGGAGTAAGGTAGGAGTTGCGCACTAGTCCTCCTACTTACTTTTAGCCTGGGTTAAAAAGCAGGGCTACCCAGGGAGGAGTGGTGGAATCAGGAGTGATCCCAGTGCTTCACACGACCAGCCCTACCTGGGGTAGCGCTCTCCTAACCCTGTAGAGCTGGTCATGTGAACTACATTATTGTGTTTTAGATATATTTTTGTACTTTTATATTACTTAAACATTCTAAATAAAAAGTAGACAACCCTTTCCTCTGGCGTATAACTTCTTGCTGCTCTATAACGTAGAACATCAGAAAGTAAGAGGTGAAACCCATTGCCATAGTCTATGAAATAAAGCAAGGAAAGAAGAAAGGAAGGAAGAAAATCATGTGTGAAGCAACTCTGAGAATCTTTTGAAAAATGTACAAGATGGTTTTTACTAGAAGAGACTTTTAGGGCCTGAAATTAAGCAAGCAAGGGTGTCTAGGTTAACATTTGGGGTGTGTGTGTGTGTGTGTGTGTGTGTGTGTGTGTGTGTGTGTGTGAGAGAGAGAGAGAGAGAGAGAGAGAGAGAGAGAGAGAGAGAGAGAGAAAATTGCAGCAACCAATGAATATACATTAAAAATAGTATATATAAATAGCACGTTTAAAGTACTGAAAAGCGATTGTATACATTAATATAATTGCTGTGCTTATGCTTCCAAAAATTAAAAATTTAGGACAGCATTCTTTAACAAATCTTCCTTCACATGAACATAGTTCAGATGTAATGTCAATCTATTGTTTGCCCACTTCAGATGAAATGGCAAACCATGGTTTTCCAAGAATCCAGAAGTAAATTAAGAAACCACAGTGTACAAGGAGCAAAATCACATAAATAAAATAGAGACATATAAGAGCCTGTTTTACCTTCCAGCTGGTAAAAAAGACCTCTGGGAAATGAAAAACTTTTGGACAATTTTGTCTGAGCTTACTCCACTGTTGAGATATAAACTCTTCTGCATAAGGGGGCTTGCCAGCTAGGAACTTATAGATTATCCTAATCAGATCTCCCTAGTATGAAACTAATGCCCACTGAACACAGCCATGGGGTTGTTTGGACATATTATAGAGTTGAGCTCCCATTTTAGTTTTATAAAAATATCTTTATTGTCTACGTAAAAAGCAATTAAGAGCAACATAAAATCACATAGAATAATGTCAAAACATAGAAATAAAATACAAAGGTAATCTTGAGAAGGCAATCTTACCAACAAAGAGCAAAGAGTTTAAAAGGCTTTCAAGATCCTGAAGAAGATCAATTGACCTAATATTAAAATAGAATAATCATTGGAGAATTGGCTACTTTGTGATCCCCACTGCACATTGAGGTCATCGAGAGAGGTCCGTCTCCGGGTGCCAACACCTCATCTCGCGGTGGCTCAGGAGCAGGCCTTCTCTGTGATCACTCCTGGACTGTGGAATGTGCTCCCTGTAGACATTCATGGCTTAACATCTTTATCAGCCTTTAAAAGAGCCCTTAAGACACATTTTTAGCCTGGTGCTTAGTTATCTCTGAATGTTTTAAATTGTTATTTCAACTTTGTTTTATTTTGTTTTTATTGTATTCCTCTTTGTGAATTATCTAGAGCCTTTGGAATCATGCAGTATATAAATTAAGTAAATGTATACTACTTAATCAAAACTAGAATAAAAAGAAATCTCTCTCCCTCTCTCTCAGCATGTCGACTGGAGTATTTTTTTTTTTTTTTGGTAGCAGAATCGGTGGATTCCTACATTTTATTAAATCCAGAGTGTGTGGGGGTAATCTCCACATGCACACCCACCATTGTGTGATCTGGGCAGGCACTAACCCCCTCACTGCCAGCTGGGCCCCTCTCTTGCTCTCTTTGCCTCTCTTGCTCTCTCTTGGTGTGGGCAGGAGGAGAAGAGAGAGAGAGCACATGAGGGGGAGCCACGGGCAGTGGTGGCAGAAGGATGGAAGAGAGAGAAAGAGACCGGGGAGCACAGCCTTGGAGAAGGGGGAGGCGGATGGAAGAGAGGGAGTGTGGGGAGCCCAAGGGCCATGGCCAGGGCAGGAGAAGGGGGAAGAGGAGGAGGGGAGAGAGGAAGGGAGAGAGGCGGGTCTCATGATCACAGAGACCCGCCTCGGAAGGGTGATCAGGGAGAGCGGGCTTAGCCCGCTCTCCCCGCACACGAGCAGACAGTCTGCTCTGGGCAGCCAAAGCGGCCACCCACACGACTGCTGGCTCTGTTACGGAACCGGTGGGTGCTGTGGGGAGCGGGGGCCAATTGGCCCCCAGAAGCTCCAGCATGCCCTGCACAAGTGCGCAGGGCATGCTGGAGAGACCCCTGGAGCTGGGAGCCGGCTTTTCACCTCCCCGCTGGGGGTCTCCTTGTGAGTTGCTGCGGCACGACGGAGCCACGCCATGGCAACTCATGATTGCTTAAACCGGGTTTGCAGAGCACTCGCTCCGCAAACCCGGTTTAAGCACCAGACTACTTAAGCGGGTGACCCGCTTAAGAACCACCGGGCTCGCAGCCGAGCCCGGTGGTTGTCACGATTGTAGAAAATCGGGCTAGCAGAGGCTAGCCCGATATTCTACAATCGTGTGAATAGCCTCAGAGAGTGCTTGAGGTGGCTGTGGCAGCAGCAACTGAGGAACATAGGAACGACTCATGTATTCCACACAGCAAAAACCAGGGTGTTTTTTTTAAAAAAATTCTAGCTTTTACACAGATTTGAGGGCTATTCATGATAGAATGGGATGTATGTCATTTAGACACACAGCAATATTCCCTGTGGAAAACAGCACTCAAGATGGTACAAATTTCCATTTAGACAAGCCCTATCCCTCTCCACCACCACCACCATCACCATTCGCTTCTCTAGATAAAATTTTTCATTTGCTCCCTGCCCGCTCCTCAGGGCATTCAAACAGCAGTCATTTTCCTGCACACTAAATGCAACTAATTAAAACATATGTGTTTAGGCTTTCCTTCATGGCCAAGGTCAGAGTGCTCTTGCTGAGTTATCGGACGAAGAAATGCAGTCTCTAATCATTGGCAGGCAGCACAGATGAATGTGGAACACAGTTCATATATGCAAAGGTAGAAGGTGCAGAGCTTTCAGATTCAGAAGTCCTTCAGGCACATAGATGGCTCCTTTGATGTCAAGCATGAAGGCCAGATCAATCTATAGATGTGTTTATCCGCAACACCTCCACCCCCACATGGTATGACTGTGAGACATGGAGGAGATAATAATCCAACAAAGCTGCAAAACAAAAGGGACACAAAGAGCCTACCCAGCTCAAGGCATAGTGAACCCAGTTGTTGCATAGTGAACCCAGATTAGATGCTAATTAGGTTAGTAATTAGATTAGTTATATGTCAATCAAAAAATGCATGCACATATAGTTAGGAAATATAAAATGACATTAAAATAACTAAATAACCAGGAATTCTACCCTGAAGTCCTTGAAAACATTGAAAGGACAACATCATGAAAAGGATACAAATGAGCAAACATAAAGGCTCCAGACATGATAGCAAATCGAGAACCCCTGTTAAAGACTGAGCATACTTGCACCCAGGGGAAGGGGCTGGGCCCCCCTGTCCCCAGCTAACTTATACAAAAACTAGAGCAATACCACCAAAAATCGAAGGGACAAGTCCTAAGTAATCTTGCCCTCTTCCTAGCAGTCTCATCCTATCCATCCACACATAAGCACTCAGGCACAGCATAGGAGTGAGGGGCAAGGGGGAGGGTAAAAGAGGTACCTGGAGAAATGGGGAAGAGGGGCACGTGTCTCATGGCATATCTGCTGGAAAATGGGCTGGTGTGTATGTGTTACAGTTGATCAATTGCAAAACATGGAGAAATAGAAGGAAAAGCTGATAAGAATGTGTGGCATGTTGGTGATGAAGATTTATTCGATTTCTATATCGTCCTTCCAAAAATGGCTCAGGGAAATAATTACACAGGGAAATAATAAACAAGATGTATTCCTGTCCCCAAAGGGCTCACAATCTAAAAAGAAACATAATATAAGATAGACACCAGCAACAGTCACTGGAGGTACTATGCTGGGGGTAGATAGGGCCAGTTACTCTCCCCCTGCTAAATAAAAGAGAATTACCATGTTAAAAGGTGCCTCTTTGCCAAGTTAGCAGGGGTTAGGCAGACAATTTTTGCAAATCTCTTTATTGAGCAGGGGGAGAGTAACTGGCCCTATCCACCCCCAGCACAGTACCCATCCCCCAGTGACTGTTGCTGGTGTCTATCTTATGTTTCTTTTTAGATTGTGAACCCTTTGGGGACAGGGATCCATCTTATTTATTTATTATTTCTCTGTGTAAACCGCCCTGAGCCATTTTTGGAAGGACGATATAGAAATAGAATAAGTAATAATAATAAGTAATAATAATGTAGCCTGATACTGCTCTTGTGCAACTGCCCAAACATTACATTGCAAAATTCATGTAATGCTGCTCAGTATGTCAGCCAACATTCTTTCCCAGCCGTGTCTGGAGATGCTAGGGACTGAGCCTGTGGCTTTCTGCATGCAGAACTTGTGCTCTACCACTGAACTGCCTTGAGATTGTTTTAGTGAAAGGCGGCATTTAAAAAATCTAACAATAAATAAATGAATAAACTACACCCCCTCCATCAAAGCCTTGCTTGTGGGCTCCTGTATGAACCAGTACCAAACTTAAGAAGAAGAAGCGGGGGTTCACCTTACATTGATCATCTGGGAAAGCCCAAGAAATGTCATCTTTTAAGACACCTTGGGAGAAAAACAGAAAGAAACCCATTTGCCTCCAGCAGCTTTTGCCTTACAACGAATGCAGTATTTATTTCAAGTACTGTTCAACTGTAATTTGGCAAAAGGGCAAATCAGCCCTGATTGATGGGGGGTGGGGGGGAGAGATTCAGAGAGAGAAAATATTCCCATCACAGAACACTGGCAACTGCTAGAAGAGATTTACTAGTCTTTCAAGTGCTTCAGGAGCACTCAGGAGCATTTCCCAGGCAGAGATAATGCCAGGGATAGAACATCAACTGAATTAGCCAATTTAACTATATAAAAGGAGAGAAGTACATTTAACAAAATAAAAAGAAATTACTCTTCACACTTTTCTGTGGGGAAGCTTTCTTACTGTGGATGAAGAACAATCATCCTATTAGCACTATTATCTCTGTAACACTATAATGCAGTGCTAGTTAAGATAGAAAGGCTTTTCTCCACCCACCCACCCGCACCCTCTGAAGATTATCACCATTTTTTCTCATTACGTTGTATTTGATGGAATAGGGACTGATGCGTCAATGGATTCAAGATTGTTATGGCATGATTCTGACTTGTTCTGCCAAAAAGCAGTGGCTCATTTATAGGGTGGGTTCACATGTAACTACAGCAAATAAGTACGGAATATCCATCAGTATGGAAGACCCATCAGTTGGGTACGGAAGACCCATTGGTTCCCACTGGGTGTGCTCCTGTTCCTGCCACTGTTTCCATGTTGTCAGAACCACAAAATGTCAAGTGGAGAATGCTGATGATCCACCCCAGCCCGACATTCACCCAACAACATTCAGTGCTCAAATATTGATTAAGAATGTCAGACGAATGTTGGAACAGGAGCACGCCCAGCAGGAACTGGTGGCTCCTCTGTACCTGCTGCCATTACATGTGAACTGAACTCTCCTACTGAAATGTTTTGGGGTATAAGCCCGCTTGCAAATCACAAGTCATGATCTGGAAACCCCTATAGGTCTCAAGGTGCAGAGTTGGCTTAGTTCACTCATGCAACTGAACAAGGTGGTAGCATGGACTGCACCAATTCAGATTGCAGGTGGGGAATGCCATTTTTTAATTTCCTTCTATGCTAAACAATCTCTCGAACAGGTAAAACTGAAAACCAGCACAGGAGCTAGAGAGTGAACTGGTCACTCTGGTGTGGTAGTTTTCTATCTGTACTGGGTTTATTATGTGGCTGTCAAGCCTTGGCAGGAATCTGTTCTTGGTTGCCAAATGCTGAGATTAGGTGTGGCCCAAACATAGGGACATAGGAAACTGCCTTATACCAAGTGAAATCATTGATCCATCTAGCTCAGTATTGTCTACATAGACTGGAAGCAGCTTCTGCAAGACTGCAGGAAGGAGTCTCCCTCAGCCCTATCTTGGAGATGCCAGAGAGGGAATCTGGGACTGTCCACATGCTGCTCTTCCCAGAGCAGCCCCATCCCCTAAGGGGAATATCTTACAGTGCTCACATGTAGTATCCCATTCAAATGCAAACCAGGGCAGACCCTCCTTAGAAAAGGGGGCAATTCATGCTTCCTACCACAAGACCAGCTCTCAAGCACATAAGAATCTCAGGAGCCAGAGGCAGAGGTGTAGTCAGGACAGGGCTGAGTTCTAGAGAAGACAGTTGGGTCAGGAGGGGCACCAGGAGTTGTCATCATCTCCCACAGCTGCTCACAATGACAATTTACTCAGATTGAGGAGCTGGCTCTGAGGGCAAAGCTTTATAGGCTCAGGTGAGCTAGGATTGGCCTGTGAGGTCAGCTGACAATTACTGCCACCTAGGTGGTGCCCTTGCAATGAAATGCTTAGTCAAGCGGATATAGATATTTTTAGATATTTTTTATTTATGACCCATGGTCAGCTTACAAATCAACTAGAAATAGTAGAATAAAATAAATCCTACAGAAGGTTAACAGTTGCTAGAAAATAATAAAACATCAGTCACATACAGTACCAATCAAAGACTTAACTAGCAATTGCTAACAATAAATATAAACATAAACTGAGAATTCAGGAAGAACATACACATGAAATAAAAAACTGACATAACCACATAGCTTTAGAGCAAAACTTCGCCACTTTATATGTAATAGATGGAGATTGATCTGCCAGAAGATAAGAAACACAAAAATCTTCTGAGCATCCTGGAAAGGGTGCCAGACAAGGAGATATCAGGGAGCGTCTTAACTCTCTGTAAAACAGACAAAGGAGCAATACATGTTGGATGGTTTCAGTCTCCCTATAACCACAAGGGCAGATTCAAGCAGGTTTGCAAGGAGACACAGAGTATTGGTAATGCAGGAGGTGTTGGGTCCTCCTGACTGCTGAATATACTGGTTCAAGATCCACCAGCATGGATCTTTCTGTGGGTTTTTGTGGGGCCTGGAGCAAGAACAGTTTTTCCCACACCATGAGAAGGCAATAGGATTACATAGGGAACCAATAGGTTACCTAACTAACAAGGAGGTGTTAGAAGAGGGGAAATAGGAAAGACCTACCAAGGAGAAGCTCTTTCCTATTTTCCCTCTTCCAACTTCTCTCACTCACCAGCAGTTCAGCTCTCCTCCTGGTTACTATATCGGGCAACAGCGATATAGGAAGATGCTGAAAGGCATAATCTCACACTGCATGAGAGGAAGCAATGGTAAACCCCTCCTGTATTCTACCAAAGACCACCACAGGGCTCTGTGGTCGCCTGACTTGACGCTGGAGTCGGAGTCGATGCTGACTTGATGGCACACTTTACTAAGGAGAAGAGTGAGGAAGGCTACAGAAGAAACTTAGGAGACAGACTAAAGGGAAAGAAGGAGAAGAGTGGTGGTGCTTGATGACTCCATACTGTGAAGTATGGAGGCAGCCATGTGCCAGCTGGACTGGTTAGCTTGACAGGCAAGTTGCCATGGCTTATCAAGTCCACTGATTATTATTCCTTCTTTCTCATCCATGTGACAGTGAATGACACTGTCAGGCCACAAACTTATCACATCTGATTATCACGTTCTGGGAATGAAGATGAAGAACCTTGGGCTCAGGGGATATATCCCTCAATCTTTCTATAAAAGAGGGCTAGCAATTGCCATGGAAGGTGGAGAGAGGAATTAGTGCTGCAGGAAGAAATAATTTGAAGGAGACATGCTGTATTCCAGGCTGATAGCACCAGTATTGTGCGTATAGTCCTTTCACTGAACAGAATGCCTGATATCTAAGAAATCCTCCCATTATTGGCCAGCATCCCATAATGTCACTCAAAATGAGCAAAATCAAGTTGGCTCCTCTTACCTGGGATAATAGCCCTATTCACCCCCAGCACAGTACTTCCAGTGACTGTTGCTGGGGTCTATCTTATGTTTCTTTTTAGGATGTGAGCCCTTTGGGGACAGGGTTCCATCTTATTTGTTTGTTATTTCTCTGTGTAAACCACCCTGAGCCATTTTTGGAAGGGTGGTAGAGAAATCGAATTATTATTATTATTATTATTATTATTATTATTATTATTATTATTATTATTTCTTGTTTACACAGTCAGACAGGTGTTATTGACTGGTTTGTTTTATCCAGACATCGAGTCCTTCCCAAGGACCTGGGATGGAGGAATTTTATTGTCAGTTGTTATAGATATTGTCGCGGAATATAGGATGTTCCCAGTAAAGCTGCTTTTTGTAACTGGCTGATGGTGATTTCTGTGGCCCCTATGGTGTTGAGGTGCTCTTCAAGGTCTTTTGGAACTGCACCCAGGGTGCCAATTACCACTGGGATTATTTTGGTCTTTTTCTGCCACAGCCTTTCAATTTCAATTTGTAGATCTTTGTATTTGGTGATTTTTTTCTATTTCTTTTTCTTCTATTCTGCTATCCCCTGGTATTGCTATGTTGATTATTTTGACTTGTTTTTCTTTCTTCTTGACTACAGTTATATCTGGTGTATTGTGTGGCAGATGTTTGTCTGTTTGTAGTCGGAAGTACCCTAATATTTTTACATCTTCATTTTCTTCAACTTTTTCAATTTTATGGTCCCACCAATGTTTGGCTTCAGGTAGCTTGTATTTTTTGCAGATGTTCCAGTGTATCATCCCTGCTACTTTGTCATGCCTTTGTTTGTAGTCAGTCTGTGCGATCTTTTTACAACAGCTGATTAGGTGTTCCACGGTTTCATCTGCTTCTTTACAAAGGCGGCACTTGCTGTTTGTGGTGGATTTTTCGACTTTTGCTCTTATTGCATTTGTTCTTAGTGCCTGTTCTTGTGCAGCCAGTATTAAACCCTCTGTTTCTTTCTTCAAGTTGCCATTCTTAAGATGATGATGATGATGATTTAAAAACTCAAGATATGTGTACACAACACCTGCCTTACTACTTTTTATATGCCAGTGTCCTTTTTGTGAGAATTTTTAATTAACATTTACATTCTGTTGGCTATTATGGCTGTTTGTATATATTGCTGGTGTGTGTGTTTTCTTAATTGTTTTTTCCCCTTTGAAATGCTGGTTTTTACCTTTGAAGCCTTGCATGGCCTCATTCCTTAAGGCAGCGGTTCTCAAACTTGAGTCCCCAAATTTTGTTGGACTACAACTCCCATCATCCCCAGCCACAATGGCCTTGTAAATTTGCAAAAGAAAGGGGTGTACAGTAATTTTCCTTTACTCCAGCAAGAATTATACATATAAGAAGGAACATTATGAATTCATGCCATTTGCTATCTGGATACAACACTGACTTCCTACTTTTTCGTAGCCTTGCTGGACCCTGAGATATAGAAAGTGGAGGGTAATAAAACTGTCACATTTCAAACAGGAAGATATTTATGATCTCCTCCTAAACAGTCACTATTGTTTGTTGGAGGAAGAAAGGGGGCCCTTTTGGGGAGAACCAGAAGATGTTTTTTCTGGCCTCCAGAGGCTTGTGTGTATCAAACTGGAAAATACTATTGAGGCAGCCCCAATATATCCTTACAAAAGGGAAAGTGCCTGATATGAGGAGGCCAGACTGACTCCATTTTGTGTCTGACTCCATTTGGTGTGCAAATAAGCCTCTGACCCCCTACCTAGTTCTTTGCAGCTTAAAATTGACAGATAAGGGCTTTGTGATCAAAATTGCTTAAAGGATGTCACAAGAATAGCTGCAAGTGACATGAGGGTGGCTGCAGTGTCTGGAAAAAAGGGAAGTGGGTAGTTAGGCACTGCTACGTGACCTCATGCCAGCTGGACATGATTGCATTAATATGCTCTTTTGAAATTGCTTGGAATGTGAGAAATGCTGTAATCGTTTAAAGAAATGTATAAAAATCCCCTCTGAGAAAGGAGGGGTGCGCTTTTGCTTTGTGAAATTATTCCCGAAGTGCCACCTTTGCCATTCTGCAGAATAAACTGGTTTTTAGTTTGAACCTCCACTCTCTTGTTGTGTTAATTGGATTGCATGCCAATTAACAGGAGCCCGGCTTTCCGGCATAACAGTTTTCCTGGTGCATTGGCCAGGAAAGTCAGTCTTGACCTGCCTGGCCCGATCCAGGACACCTCGCTCCGGCAAACGGCGAAGACAGTACACACCCAACCCCTTAGTCATTTGGCTACCCTTTTCAATGCCTTTCCCAGTGCTACAATGTCCTTTTTGAGAAAGAATGACCAGCATGGAATTCTTGCATCACGAGGGGGAAAGAGCATAGAAAGCTTGCATTTTGAGAGAAGATCTTTGCACCTTTTCTAGCACAGTTTGTCTTGTAAATCAATATATATTATTGAGCTATAATGTATTATATAAAAGACTCTGGGAGTTATAGAGGAAAGCTGTAGTGATGTGTTAAATGCTATTTTATTTTATTTTACATGTATTTTAATTTTTTGATGTTTTATTGCGAAACTGATGTTTTGTAGTATATCTATTGGCTGACATGATTCTCAGTCCTAAGGGATGGGAGGGTATTGTGGTATTGCTGCTGTGGATACAGAAGCAGTGGCACTACTGGAGAGGACGCTGGTTGAGCTACCAGCTTTACCATAGTTTTATAACTGCTTTTCTTGTAAACACAAAGAAATATTATGCAGGTTTAACTAAGGCTTTATTCAGAAGCAACTCCATTTTTTTCTCCTTCTCCTTTTCCTTTCTGACTCCATACCCCACACTTTCATCAGCCTCATCTGTGAGGTCAAAACTGAAGGCAAGAGCGAATTCCTCTCCAGTTCCTCACTTGAGATCAGACTCCCTTCCCTCAAAATATGTCAAAATATGCATGTTGGGAAGAAGTCTTGAACTGTTCCATTTTCCCCCATCATCCAATATGACAGAATCTCCTCAGATTCTGATTATTTGTTTTGGTCCAGAATATTGGGAACATCCCTTTCTCACTTTATAAGGCAACTATACTTGAACAAAGTCCCCCACCTGAAACGTTCGCTGCTTTGTACCCCATTTCTGATCCACATACAATTTATATTTTTGTTGCTTCTCCTTACCTGATCACAAACCTCTGCATCCACAGGTTGAAATGGCATGGAAAGCCCCTATCAGTTGTTGCCATTGTATATGTTTGGTGGTTGCTTTGCATCATTTCCGCCCAGAGATGTAAAAGAACCTCCCAGAGACGTAAGTTTTGGGTGGTATAAAAATATTTAAATAAATAAATAAATAAATAAATAAATAAATAAAATCTCAGCAGTTCAAATGGTGATCTTCCTGTAGTCTTCCTGTAGTCTTCCTATGGTTGCAGAAGACGTAGGAACTTTCACAAGCTTTGCACGCTCACACACATAGCTGGTTCAAAATCTCATCACCACATGTTTTATAACTGCTTCCCTTGTAAACACAAAGAAATATTGTGTAGATTTAACTAAGGCTTTATCCAGAAACAATTCCATTTTTTCTCCTTCTCCTTTCCCTCCTTTTCCCTCAGTCACTATTCTTAATAAAGTATATTATTCATTTTTCGTATTATTCATTCATTCATTCATTCATTCATTCATTCATTCATTCATTCGATTTCTATACAGCCCTTCCAAAAATGGCTCAGGGCAGTTTACACAGAGAAATAACAACTAAATAAGATGAAACCCTGTCCATAAAGGGCTCACAATCTAAAAAGAAACACCAGATAGACACCAGCAACAGTCACTGGAGGAGGGGTACTGTGCTGGGGGTGGATAGGGCCAGTTACACTCCCCCTGCTCAATAAAGAGAATCACCATGTTAAAAGGTGCCTCTTTACCAAGTTATCAGGGTATTTATTAGTAAAAAATAGTATTATTTATTATTCTTAATACTGAATCTATCAGTCTCCATCTACCCACCCATCTATTCACCCACCCACCCATCCGTCCATCCACCCATCCCAAGGCTGGCCAACTTGTTTAACTCTAGGGACTACTTCTGGAACAGAATTGGTAGCTGGAGGGAATTTGACTATCTTCCAGCAGAGGGAGATAGAAGACTTTGAGTAATTCATATTTTTAGCAAGCGGTAATATTTACACTGAAAAGCTTTTTCTCCAGCCTGGATAGTTTGATCATCAGAAAAGACAGGCTAGCAAAAAGCACACTATACTGTGTATGTAAGCTATTCATAGTATATACTGCTTTTGAGGCAAAACTTCTTTTGAGCATTCAGAATGCTTCACATGTATTATTTATTCATTTAAAATATTTATATCCCACCCCTCCAACACACTGCTGTTCAGGGCGGCTTACAATACAAGAATAAAAACATAAAATCTACGATAAAAGGATAAAAAACAATAAAATGCTTACATCATAAAACACAATAAAAGACAGAGCAAGAAATATAAGACATACTAAGTAAAACAGCAAGCAAAATTAAAACTAAATGACACCGGAAAACCAATTAGAGCCAGTCTTTAAAAGCATCTTTAAAAAGAAAGGTTTTTAGGTTTGTCTTAAAACTCGGTAAGGAGGGAGACTGACGAAGACCTTCAGGGAGGGCATTTTGGGAGGGCATTCCAAAGATGGGGGAGCATTACTGAGAAAACCCTGTCCCTGGTCCCCGCCAACTAAATTTGTGTTGATGGCAGGGCCGAGAGAAGGGCTCAATTGTTAAAGCAATCTTGTAAAGTCCCCACCACCACCACCACCACCACCACCACCACCCTTATTGTAACTGGTGAGCTGAAGCTGAGTGGCTTGCCTATGGCCACCTAGTGAGTTATGTCAGACACGAGGCTCTGAAGTGGGGAAATCATCATTTGCAGTTCCGTCTCTTAGTCATGATGCTATGGATCTTTTCATACAGCAATAAAGTGCAGGATGTTCAAAGCTTTTGAGCAATTTGCAAGCACGAACTTACAACCTGGGCACATGCTACTGCAGGCTTCTGTGTGATTTCCTAGCACAATCTTACCCACTGTACACACACCGAGCAGGGACCTTGCAAACCTTTTGCAGCTCAACTTGCTGGCCAGCTCTTGCATTCCTAGAAGAACCCACCCTTTCCCTAGTCACTGTTATAGAAAGACCGTTGTTGGGCTGTTTGCTCTTGGGCCTGATCTATGCCTTACTTATGCTTGCTTTGATAGTTGCCGAAGTTAACATGTTCTTAGAAACAAAGATGTGGCTAGATATGGGTGGAGGGAGAACCACCCTGATAAGCTTCAAACTGTCCTTCTTGCAGGAATGTTCCTGGAACATCCCCGATTCTGTTCTTTGCTGATAACAATAACTGGCGTGAGTCATGTTGTTTGGTCCACTGTATAAAACCCACTATCCTGCCTCTGTTCATGGCCGAGTTGTCTTAGAGCCTCTCATGCCCATATGCGCATATGTAATCAATAAAGCTTTGCATTGCATTTGGACCCACAGTGCCGCTGCTCTGTCATTTCCAGGACCACGCTCTGGCCAAGCAACGAATGGGGTACATTTTACCCACCACATCACCACAAGAGTGATAAGGAAAAGGGGTAACATAGGAACATAGAAAGCTGCCGTATACTGAGTCAAAACATTGATCTTCTAGCTCAGACTGGCAGAGACTTCTCCAAGGTTGCAGGCAGGAATCTCAGCCCTATCTTGGAGAAGCTTGAGAGGGAACTTGGAATCTTCTGCTCTTCCCAGAGCGGCTCCATCCCCTGCGAAGAATATCTTACAGTGCTCACATGTGGTCTCCCATTCAAATGCAACCGGGGTGGATCCTGCATAGCTAGGGGGACAAGTCATGCTTGCTACCACAAGACCAGCTCTCATCTCTGAGTAAGTTCTTCTTAGAATGCAAGAGCTGGCCAGCAGGTTGCACAGTAAAACACTTGTCTCCCTGCTGGTGTTCTAATAATCTGTTGCCTGAGGCAACCATCTCACCTTGCCTTATGAAAGGACCACCACTGAAACACGTGCAGTAGGACACTTCCCATATGTACCCTGCATTTGAAGAGTCCTTTGCCCAAGTTCACTTTTAAAATGAATATGTGCACAGTCATTCACATACAGAGATGTACATGTGTACAGACACGTATGCCGGTACAACATAATGGAAAAACTCAAATTATTGGGTTGTCTAAGAAAATAATAATAATAATAATAATAATAATAATAATAATAATAATAATAATAATAATCCACAACAAACAGCAAGTGCAGCCTTTGTAAAGAAGCAGATGAAACAGTGGACCACCTAATCAGCTGTTGTAAAAAGATTGCACAGACTGACTACAAACAAAGGCATGACAAGGTAGCAGGGATGATACACTGGAACATCTGCAAAAAATACAAGCTACCTGTAACCAAAAATTGGTGGGACCATCAAATTGAAAAAGTTGAAGAAAATGAAGATGTAAAAATATTATGGGACTTCCGACTACAAACAGACAAACATCTGCCACACAATACACCAGATATAACTGTAGTCGAGAAGAAAGAAAAACAAGTCAAAATAATCGACATAGCAATACCAGGGGATAGCAGAATAGAAGAAAAAGAAATAGAAAAAAATCACCAAATACAAAGATCTACAAATTGAAATTGAAAGGCTGTGGCAGAAAAAGACCCAAATAATCCCAGTGGTAATTGGCGCCCTGGGTGCAGTTCCAAAAGACCTTGAAGAGCACCTCAACACCATAGGGGCCACAGAAATCACCACCAGCCAATTACAAAAAGTAGCTTTACTGGGAACAGCCTATATTTTGCGACGATATCTATAATAACCAACAGTATTGATGATAAAATTCTGGCATCCCAGGTCCTTGGGAAGGACTCGATGTCTGGATAAAACAAACCAGTCAATAACACCTGTCTGACTGTGTAAACAAGAAATAATAATAATAATATAATTAATTAATAATTATATTAATAATATAAGCAAGATCAAGAACCTGGAAGAGAAAGAACCTTACAAATACTTGGGCATTCTCCAGGCTGATAACATCGCACACACTGAAGTTAAAAGAAAAATTGGAAGTGAATACATCAGGAGAGTTAGAAAAATCCTCAAGTCCAAACTCAATGGCGGGAACACCATACAAGCCATAGACACCTGGGCTATACCTGTTATCAGATACAGTGCAGGAATAATAGACTGGACCCAGGCAGAGCTAGAGACGCTAGATCGTAAGACCAGGAAAATCATGACCATCAATCATGCTCTGCACCCCTGCAGTGATGTAGATAGGTTATACCACCCTCGCAGCTCAGGTGGAAGAGGAATGCTGCAAGTCCATCAAACAGTAGAGGGGGAGAAAAGAGGCCTTGAAGAATAAATAAAGGACAGTGAGGAAGATGCACTTCAAATGGTCAATAATGCGAAACTATTCAACACCAATGAAAGAAAGCAGGCCTACAAGAAAGAACAAGTCAAGAACCGAGCAGAAAAATGGAAAAATAAGCCACTGCATGGTCAGTATTTGCACAATATAACTGGAAACTCAGACATCACCAAGACCTGGCAATGGCTTAAGAATGGCAACTTGAAGAAAGAAACTGAGGGTTTATTACTGGCTGCACAAGAACAGGCACTAAGAACAAATGCAATAAGAGCAAAAGTCGAAAAATCCACCACAAACAGCAAGTGCCGCCTTTGTAAAGAAGCAGATGAAACCGTGGACCACCTAATCAGCTGTTGTAAAAAGATCGTACAGACTGACTACAAACAAAGGCATGACAAAGTAGCAGGGATGATACACTGGAACATCTGCAAAAAATACAAGCTACCTGTAGCCAAAGATTGGTAGGACCATAAAACTGAAAAAGTTGAAGAAAATGAAGATGTAAAAATATTAGGGGACTTCCGACTACAAACAAACAAACATATGCCACACAATACACCAGATATAACTGTAGTCGAGAAGAAAGAAAAATAAGTCAAAATAATCGACATAGCAATACTAGGGGATAGCAGAATAGAAGAAAAAGAAATAGAAAAAAATCACCAAATACAAAGATCTACAAATTGAAATTGAAAGGCTGTGGCAGAAAAAGACCAAAATAATCCCAATGGTAATTGGTGCCCTGGGTGCAGTTCCAAAAGACCTTGAAGAGCACCTCAACACCACAGGGGCCACAGAGATCACCATCAGCCAATTACAAAAAGCAGCTTTACTAGGAACAGCCTATATTCTGCGACGATATCTATAACAACTGACAATAAAATTCTTGCATCCCAGGTCCTTGGGAAGGACTCGATGTCTGGATAAAACAAACCAGTCAATAACACCTGTCTGACTGTGTAAACAAGAAATAATAATTAATTCAATTTATATACCACCTAATATAAAAATCTCTAGGCAGTGTACAGAATTAAAAACATCAAACATAATACATTTAAAATTCATAAAAATACAAAATCATAATAGATAAAAACATATTAATTACACATTAAAAATTAACATATTTATTTTTTAAAATATCATATCATATATAACCCAACAAGGCCCCCCAGAGAAAAATATGGGTCCGTAATATTCAACATTTATTCAATTATATTATGTCTGGTCTTCCCCCCCCCCTTTCAGATGGGGTGGTCCACTACATTCAAACAAACAAACAAAATCTTCTACTCCCCCTTCCCAGACCATAATTTTAATTTGCATCTTCTACAGTCAATCCACAACCAAGTTTCAGTCGATAAGCAAAATTAGTTTCCAATTCATTCAGATATTACATGGGCAGCTATTTAAACGTAGACATTTTTATTTGGGGGAGAACTCATGTTCTTTATGTAATTGCTTTGTTATCTTCCAAGCTGGCATTTTAAAAAGTTTCTTTTTCACTCACATTGCACATGATGAAATGTATGAAATTTCCATCTGTATAGTTTCACAGGGCTTGTAAAAAGAGTATCTGTTGTTAAAAGACACATGTTGGCATGATGGTTCATCAAATCGCAGGCTGGGATTCAGTCATATTCATTTCAGGACAAGATAACAAGCCATTGTGGAGAAATTCAGCTTGAATAATAATGAATCTATGTGCACTGGAATTGCTAAAAAAAAAAAAATGTCTCCTCTAACAATGCACATGCATTTCCTGAAGTTTTAAGAGAGGACAGCTTAGACAGCAAATCCCTCAAGACAAGTGTTCTGATCAATAAGCATCAGTGAGCAGCACCTCAATCTGGAAGTCTGAAAGATCCAGGCTGAAGGAATTGCCTAGTCAATTGTCAGCCTGCACATCAATGCTTTGCACTATGCTTGCAGACTGCTGTTGGAGCCTTCCTTAGCACATGTCTGAGCATAATCACTTTAGAAAGTTAGTTTTGAATAGTCCGTGGAAATATCTAAGACGTTTTGCAGAAGACTAATGTCTATTAATCATGATGGGTATATAGAACCTCCAAGTTCAGAGGCAGATGATGAGTATCAGATGATGGACATCAACAGCAGGAAAGGGCTGTTGCCTTCATGCCCTGCTGGTAGGTTTCCTGGAGGCATCTGGCTGGCCACTATGAGAAGAGGATACTGGA